>NC_044582.1:17500490-17805157 GCF_901933205.1 Camarhynchus parvulus | reverse complement strand
CCCCTTTGGAGTTTCAAAGGATTACAGAATGATAGAGGTTGGAAAAGCCCTCCCAGCCCACCAACCCAAAGCTGTGCCCCATCCCCACCTTGTCCCCAGCCCAGAGCACTGAGTGCCACATCCAGGAATTCCCTGGACATCTCCAGGGATGGTCATTCCCAGTAGGATGCTGCTGTTACTTCTTTCATTTCAGGGGTTTACACCTTGCCTACAACCAGACCCACCAGGAATCCAATTCCACCTTTCATCTGCTCAATCTGACCTTTAGCTTCAGGTTTTTCCAGCTCTCTTGTCTCTGTGTTGAATTACAGGTTTATGATTAGAGGACAACAGAAATGCCCAGGGAAAAAGAAGTGCTGGCTCTAACCTTTGGTGCTCTGGTACCAAGAGATTTTTAGACCTCCAGATGTTCTGTGACCTGTTTTAGAGGAAAAGTCCTACCTAAAATTCTTCATAAAGTTTGAATAAGCAGCAAGTTCGCAAAAAATCTTCAAAAAGCCTGGACCCTGGGAAATCTTCCCATCCCTAATTGGGATTCAGCAGTTCCTTCACTGTCAAACGTGTGATAAATGCCAAAGCAGCAAGAGCATGTTCTGCTCAGTGTGAAGTTAAAGGCATGTTTGCCTTTAGACCTTAGAATTTAATATACAAGTTTCCAAGCCAGCCCTATTCTTTCTGCCTTAGTCTGAGAGAAAAATCTCAAGATTTTATTTTTTTCCTTTTCTCCTGCACACACTATTAGCTTGTCTGCTGGGAACAAAAGCACAGCTTGTACATGAAGTGAAAAAAAAAAAGTATCTTTTTTTGCTACCCTAAAGTGTGAGTTTTTAATAACACAGTATTGAAAGTTCAATGTCAGCAGCATTTCCTCTCCAGATGATCGAGAATTCAAACAATACACTGCACCTATTTGCGTATGTAACTGACAAAATGTCATATATCATCTGTCCCAACAAAGGAAATGAAAGATTTGAACATTAATTTCTAGTTTTTGAAAATGAAAAATCTTCTGTGTTGCTCCCACTAATATGCAGAAAATGAAGAACTGAAGTTTTCCAGCGCTTTATTCAGCTTTTAACTTTTTTTTTTTTAAGTCAAAGAATATTGTGAAAATAAAATGAGAACATCAGAGGCTGATCTTCAGGTACTTCAACTTTTGTTATCCCTTATTCACCTTGTTAGAGGCTGCAAGAAGAAAAAAGAAAGACGTGGGTTCTCTTGTGTGAATGCCCTTTCTGAAGGCAGAGGACCCTTCCTGCCTCTATTTTTCTGGGCATTTCTCCTCCTGTAGGAGGACCTCTGGTCAAAGAGAGACAGTACTCCCCAAATCCTCAGGAACAAAAGGTTACAGGGGAACCAGGTTCAGATCCAGCCTTTGTTAGTAGTTGAAGAGGTTTGACCTTGAATATTCTCCATCTTGGGTAAGAAAAGCATGAGGTTTTAAGAGTCCTATGAGTATCCAGAGAGAGAGGGGAAAAAAAAAAGCAAACAACTCAACCACAGGCCTTGCTGGAATAAACCTCCCTATTCCCCTTCTCCATCTTTGCCGTGTATTTTAAGAACATGTGCAAAAGGACTTCTCATTTTGTAGGGAAAAGGGGTGCACGTCAAAGCTATCAACACTTCATGACCACAATCAATAACTCTTAGTTACCTTGAAATATCTGGTTTGAGAAACTCTGGGAAAAAATGCTATTTTGAGTCTGAAAAGTCTCCCAGGAGCAGCGTCCTTAGGAGATGTTCTGTGGTTCTTGTGTTTAGTGTTGATCAGTCACTGTCAGCACTGCTGAGCAATTTGGGCCACACAGGGCTGGGATGCCTCAGCCAAGGTGTTCCCTCAGCGCAGCGTACCCAAACCCCCCATTTCAATGCAAATTAAGAACGAAAACTGATTTCTATGGACTTGTAGCAATTAAAAACTTAATTGAGGTCTCGACTGGCTTAAGCCACAGGAATTGTGAGTTATTAACCCTGGCCATAGAACTATAGAATTCTTTGGGTAGAAGATCATCCTCTGGCATGGGCAGGGACATCTTCCACAGTCCCAGGCTGCTCCAAACCCCATCCAGCCTGGCCTTGGACATCTCCAGAGATCCAGGGACAGCCACAGCTGCTCTGGGCAGCCTCACCACCTCCACATCATCCACCCCTTTCCCTTTTCTTGTCCTTGTCCCACCTCTACTTTGCCAGAGGAAGCTGTTTTCACCTTGAATCGTGGTGTGATGTGGCACCTGGCAGCTGTTATCTCTGCCCGGATTTCACCCTTAAACCCCTCTGTGATTAGAGAAGTTAAACGTTACAGACAGGTTTGGAGAGTGGCTGGGAGATAAGAATGAGATAAGCCGCTAACTACCCAGCAGATGAATAGCCTGAGCTCTAGGAAAAAACGGATATTCCACAAAGGGCCAGCAGATTTGCAGCCAATCTCGATACCATTCTGTTTTCAGGTATTTAGGAAATTTACTGCTTAAGTGCGAGTTAAGGTGCTCTAGATTTTCTAGCGGCGAAAGTTCTTACTGTTTCTTGATAGATTTCGTGAAGATCTAGGAGGAAAAGTACTTTTATGTTTGTTTGTTTGTTTTTTTCTCTCTTTTTGGTTTGCACTAGACATGCCACTTCCATCCTGACCCGAGGTGATGTGGGGACCGAGGGTGACCACAGGACCTGTCCTTCTCAGGAAGCTCCAGCTGCAGAGATGAGCCCCAGGGCGACCTGCGAGTTCATTCCCTCTGCGAATTCTTTTCTTTTTCCCTTCCAAAGAAGTTTTCTTGCCTGTCTCAGCTGACTCCCAGGAAGTTGAACTCTGCTGCAGACCAAAATCAATTCAGAGATTCAATAACACAACACAGACCACTCAGCGAACAGGCTGACACTCAAACACACACTTAGATGAGCCCAAAACCCCGATTTTCCTGCATTTTTTCCCTCTGTCACAACAGTTAGAGTATAAAAGCCTATGAAGGCAGATCAGAGGAGGGAAAAATGCTGAACGTGAAGAGCTCAATAGGAAAAGAAATGCAAGTTGTTAAGGAGGGACAGGGTTGGTGCCAGCCTCCCCCAAAGGTGTCACCTCGGGCCCCGCTGGCTCTCCGTGGGCTGAGCTGACTGATAAAAGCACACCCATGCTCTGCTCTTGATGAAGGAAAAGTGAGGAATGGGAAAAGTTTGTCTCTGATTCCCTGAGAAACTCTCCAGAGCAATGCTCCTTTCCAGCACAGACTGCCAGGCTCCGGTTCAGAAATAACCCCAGAGAGGTGAAGCATCCCGGCTATGGCAATGGGCGTTTTCCTCTCCTCATCCTCGGACATTTCTGCTCTTTTCCACAAAGCGGTTTCAGCAACAGAGGAGTAAAATTACAACTAACAGCACCTTCATAAACCTGTTAAAATGTTCATTAGAATAATTGAATCATAGAATGGTTTGGGTTGGAAGGGGCTGTAAAGCTCATGCAGTGCCACTCTATACCACGGGCAGGCACATCTTCCACTGTCCCAGGGAGCTCCAAGCCCTGTCCAGCCCGGCCTTCCAGGGATCCAAGCGCAGCCACAGCTTCTCTGGGAGACTTGTCCCACTCCACTATGCCAGCTCTGCCCAGGGAACCAGTTCTGGGCATTTTTAGCGATTCCCTGCAGCTCAGCCCTTTGTGTTATCAGCTCCCTTCCCTGCAGCTCAAGGAATCTGCCTCAGATGGCCCCAATTAACAAATGAAAAACGAGATCGTTGCATTTTAGTTCCGAGCGGGAAAGGAACGTCCAAAACCTTCTCAGCTTGCTGTCTTACAGACAGAACTTCCACAAGCGGTGTGGAAAGTGAAGAAAAGAAGGATCCTTGACCATGTGCTTTTGCTCTAGCAGATAATGACGGTGATGGGAATTACACCGCTGTAATTGCACCGGGGCGGTTTGTGACCATTGCAGGTTGGGATTTCTGGGGGGAAAAGCAGGATTAACCTTTTAACACTCTGGGCAGAGCCCCCTGCTCCACCCCACAGGCTGCTGAGGCTGCCAATTGAGGGCAGAGAGGAAGTTCAGCCCCATTAGGGCTGGGAAGGAGGGAAGGGTGGGTTCTGGGGTTGGGCTCCTGTAGCGTTTCACTGCCTGCATTTGAGGCTTGAAGTGTCCCAGGATGGGCTCTCCTGCTGGAACAGCGGTGTGAAGGGTAAGTAACCTCACTGGGGTTTTGGTTGGCTTTTGGGAGTCTGTTGTAAAAAATTAGTTTCTCTTTTGTGTTTTTTTTTTTTTATTTGTTTGTTTGGTTGGTTTTTAACCTGGTCGCTGTTAAACTGGGGGCTGTGCGATGCTTTGTATTCCCCTGTGCTTTTCCTCCACTGCTCTCGAAGCGATTGGGCAGCAATTCCAATTCCCTGGAGGTTGAAAACTCTGCCAACTCTGTTTTATAAGGTAATGAGAGAAAATGTAGCTGCAGGAAGCACTATCTTGTTATTTTCCTTTGGGATTAATGACCCCGGTGACAATAACTGGAAAGGCACGGCACGCAGGAATTAGAATTGTAGAAGCAATGAAGCCTTAGGTTTTACCTTTACCTCTGAATTCCTGACCCGCCTCCTTCTATAAAATCTCTAAAATTTCCATTATCTACTCCAACTTTTGTCAGCAGCACGTTCACAAACACATAATGCCACAATTATGCGGATTCTGCACTGCCCTTACCCTTTGCATGTTTAAGGAGAGTGCAGTAAGCTGTTTAAGTAGCCACAGAAATCAGAGATAATATCACTTGACCCAGCAGGCAGAGCCATAAAAGACTCTGGGAAACATCTACTGAAAAAAAAAAAAAAGTGGTGCTTGCTAAAGAGAGTTCTCTTTGAATCCCAAAAGCCTGAAAATAATTTTGTGTGTGTGTGTCTGTCTCAAAGCACTGCAAATCTCGGGATTTGTTTGCCTTCAGCTCAGTGCAGGGGTGGTGCTTTAGGGCTGTTGATTTTGCCACGAGAACTCGCACTGCTTGCTTTCTGCTGTGGTATTGTACCCCTCCCCGTGGTGGAGCAGGAATGATCAGGAGGGGTTTTATCTCACCCTTGTGTGTAGGGGAGCTCAGGGGCTCTGTGATGCTGTGGGGAAGTGATGATGTGGGAGGACAGGTCCCGCTTGCTCTGAAATGTTGGAGCCTCTGCTGGGTGAAAGGGTTGGCAGAGGAGCTGAGCCTGCAGCAGATCACTGGGTTAGAGGGTTCCTGTCGTGATGGGGCGCTGGGATAAATCCTAAATCACCTCTGAGCTCCAGGAGCTGGCCCAGGTGTGGGGTTTGCAGGAGGGACTGAGCCCTGCTGCCTCCCACAGTCACCTGCTCTGAACGGGATCCAGATTTGCCCAAAACTCAGTGAATAAAAACTCCATCCTCTTCATGCTACTAAATCAAGTTTCAATTTGCAAAGAGACCTGACAGCAGCTGAATTTTATCTTGTTTTATATTTGATTTCATCTTAACTTCAGGATTCTGCTTGCTGCACTATTCAGGTTTGAAAGAACCATCAAACACCTCTTGCAAATAATTCAATAGAGCAGAGCCACATGTGAAAAGATCTCAGCAGACGTATTTAACCTTGTGAATCAGATTCATTTCCTACATGTTTAGTGCTTTATGAAAATTCATGTTTTTATCTGCATCTCACAAATTCTTCATTGTATCGAGGCTTTTTCATTGAAAAAAGTTCAAAAAGCTTGACTGATATTCTAATGAGCTCTTCTGCTGAATGCTGATCAGCATTAATGGGCAGACATTCCTTGTAGCTGCTGTTTGACTTGAATGCTGTCAAAATAATCGAGGTTGTTACTCCTGCACCTCCAATTTACTCTCTAATGGCGTTTTAGTTGTTTCTGAAGTCATCCTTCAAAGATGATTTTAAGTGACATCTGTGTAGGCCTAAAGACCTGAATTGCCTTCTAAATCATATCCACTTGCGCCCAGGGATTTAATTAAAATATTTTGAAATACAGAAAGAGGGAAAAAAAGCTTTGGAAGAGCTGGAAATCAGATTTTCCCCTACCCCCAGTCAGCAGCCGTGCTTGGAGAGACAGGGGACTGCTCATAAATATGCTCTAATTGCCTTAATGAAGTACATAATCACATGATATTGGAAAAATAGGATGGAGGTGATGTTTAATGGGATGAAAGAGTCTTTGCTAGTTCTAATTACAAGCTACAATTTTCAGGCTCTCATATCTGTCTTGAAACTTCTGAATGCTGGGTGTAGCGCTGACATTTTGTACCTCTGGGTTTTACTGTTTAATAAAACACACAAGCGACTCAGCAGGGCTTTACCCCTTTTAAACAATCCCCAACTCCATTGCCAAAGCAGATTATTTTGATTTAGGGGAGAAATAAGGGACAATTAGACAAGTGCTGGTGTGGGTTAGGAATTTAAAATAGCTCAGAACTTTACTGTCTTATAAACTCAGGTAAAGCATTGACCAAAATGTGGTTTTTGCTATTTAAAGGCTATTTAAAAGCTATTTCAAGGCTATTTAAATGCTGTTTAGTGGGAATGGTGGCATTCATGGAGGGTTGGACTTGGTGATCTTGGAGCTCTTTTCAAACCTTAATGATGCTGTGAAAATAAAAGGCAGTCAAGATGCAGGACTGGGTTCTTAGTTAACCCTTGCCGGGTTAAGGGCAACAAATACTGAATGCATGTGGCTGTGGAAGCTCTGTTCTCCGAGTGATCAAGCTCAGAGTGGAACTCTCCTACCGCAGTTGTCCCTAATTGCAGAGAATTTGCATGATTAAGGAGGGAAAGGTCCTTAAGCGCGGGAACCGGCACCTTCCCGTTCCCCTGGTGGAACAAATGTGTCCCTTTTACTCCAAGCAGAGGGATGTGATCAATCAGTCCAAGCCCGTGTTCTGCTTGGAATATTACATTTTCCTTGGCGTGCTCCATGGCAGGAAATAATGGGAATGGCCTCACTGTGTTTTTAGAAGCAGAGAAGATAAATTCGAGTTAAACAACGAAAAAAATTCTTTCTGTATTTACATGACATGCTTGGGAGTTATTGTTCATCCTTCATCCCAGGTGAAATATCTTTAGAAGTTTCAAAGGAAAGCATTGATGTTGTGCACTGAGCTGGATCCACTGTAAAGGGTGGAATCTCCTTCTTCTCTGGGAAGGACTTCTCTGCTCCACCACCTCATTTCATGTTCTTTGCTTTAAACTCCGGTGAACGGAGAAATTGCAGCTGAACTCTTCTTGAAGTTCTTAAATTTCTTGTTGTTCCTTAAAATTCTGTATAACGTCAGTTAAGGTTTCTTCTTATCCCTTTACTTGGTTTTGCTTTGGTTTTTGTGGGGTTTTTTTTGAGGTTGAAGGACTTTTCACATCAGGTTCTTTGTGGTCACAGTAGATGTAATGGATGGATCACAGCCAGGAACAGCTGGACAATGTTTAAGTGAAACTTGTCAGGAAGCAACAAAAATTTTCAACTGTATGGAGGAAATAAAGCAACAAACAAAAATTACAAACAAACAAATAAAAACACAACAAGGAAACCCAAACTAACAACAACCAAACCCCCCAGAGCCCCTTCCTAAATATTTCCTTCATCTTTTCCTTAAGGAGACCTCTCATGGAAATCCTTCTCTGTGTCACAGCATCCACTGGTGGTTGTAGCCTGTAAAAGCTCTTTGCTATTTGACAAAGAAATGAGAAGGAAAAATGCAAACCATTTTTCCTTGTACTCTCATCACATTTCCAAGATTACATCTGCCCCTTTTCCTTTTTTCTTCTCTAATGGTCTTGAGCACTAAAACTTCCATGATTGTGCTTTTCAGGCAAACTATTGGTTTAACAGAAGCCCTCACAAAGGTATTATATTTCTGAAATATATATTTTAACCCATACTCATATAACAACATTAATTTTTAAAAAGTTCGGATGTTCATCTTATCAGAGAAGTGCTTGAAATAAAATGAAAAAGAATAAAAGATTCAAACTTGAGATACAGAACACTTTTTGTAGAATGTGGGACAAAGAAGGATATTAATGTTTGAAGTGATTTTAGCTTTCCTGCACTCTTTGTGTGTCTTTAGCATTCTCTGCTCTCTCTAATCTCCACTGCATCACTCAGTTCTTTTAATCCTTTGTGCTGCACTTTCTGGGTATGGAATGTGCTTTTTGATGCTCAAAACCCTTCACTCTCAGACATTTGCTCTTCAACAGAACAGTTTTGATACACGGATAGGGAACAAGAATAAAGAAGTGCAAACAGTGTAAGGAAAGTCAGGAGTGAAGGCAGAAGAAAGGGGCTCTAATGAGAAAGACGGTGAAGGTACAGTGCCAGCATTGAGAGAAGATAAAAGTCTCTGTAAAGCTGAAATAACCAAGTGTTTGTTATTCTAAGGAGCTCAGCATCTAACAGCAAGCAGTGGTCTTGGAGCCCTCCAAGGCCCACCCCCAGGATTTCAATTCCTTCTCATCTCCCTAAGGAAGGCAATGATTTGCTCAGGCTTGAGCAAAGCTGTGCAAGTGTAATTGTGTCCCACCATGATCTGAGGGGGCCAAGGCAAATTCTGCATCTGAAAGGCTCTGGTGCTCATCAGGGCTCTGCTCTGGGATAACGGGCGCTCACCTCAGTTACCTGGGAGCTCCCTTGGTCTCTTCATGGAATCACAGAGTGGTTTGGGTGCAAGGGACCTTCAAGACCATCTCATCCCACCCCTTGCCATGGGCAGGGACATCTTCCACAGCCCCAGAGTGCTCAACATCCCACCCAAGCTGGCCTTGCACACTGCCCCTCCAGCTCTCTGGTACTCTCTTAACAAAGCCAAGCAGTTTTACATCCCTTGTCTGACATCCCTCTCTTAATAGAGGGAGTCTTGTTATTAGGGGAGCAGCTGGTTTTACCCTGAATTCCTTCCCTTGTAGTTTCTGAGGTGATCTGTGCTGCTCTACTGCAGGGATTCTTCCTTCAAATAGGTTTGTTTTCTTTGGAGATTTAACATCTCAATAACTGAGTAACTTTTCAATAACTTTCCAATAACTTTTCACTGTGCAGTCCAGCAGTGCAGAGGCGTCTGGCTGCAAGCCCCATGTGAGGTGTGAAACACTTGGAACCTCCAGACTGGGATCAAAGTGTGAATTCCAGCATATCCTGACTTGGAAGGGACCCACAAGGATCAGAGTCCAACCCCTGGCCCTGCACAGACTCCCCAAATCCCACCTGGGCATCCCTGGGAGGGTTTTCCAAATCTCCTGGAGCTCTGGGGCTGTCCCATTCCATGAGGAGCCTGGGCAGTGCCAGAAACCCCCGGGGGAAGAACCTTTCCCAGAAATCCAACCCAAACCTTCTCTGATGCAGCTCCAGCCGCCCATGAGCATTACCTCACAATATAAGCAATTTTTTTTGGCTAATTTAATCACAGAAACATTGTTGTCTCTGTCAGTATTTCTACTTTGAAAAGCCAATATCTCTCTTGCAAATAATCTTTTATAGAAGATCGACCTGAAATTAAGATCTTAGGGAACTTCTAGGGATCTAATTACGGGCCCCAGAAAAGGTGTATCAGGTGGATTATAAAGCTGGTCGTGCTAGTGGCACAAGGAGAAAATCTGAATTAACTGAGGGAGCTATAGTTTTTAATTGTACTTTTTATCACTCAGAAGACTCATTAAAGAAGTCGTAAAGACTGTAAAAACCATTCCAGGAGATTTCACTTTTTAAAATTGAAAAAGGAGCAAGATATGGGGAACAAAAAAAAAAAAGCTAATGAAGCTCTCTTTTTGTCTGAGCTTGTTATCTACAGGTAAATTTTTTACTGGGTTCATTTCACTTTTAATTCTTAATCTATATTCAAGCCTAAGTGTAATAGCAAGTGGAAAAGAGGGGAATCATGGAAGATATATCTTCTGGAAAAAAAAACCCACCACTTGGTGGATTCTTTCCCCCTCATCTGGAGTGAGAATTTGTCCATAAACCAGAGGAGTTTATAACTAAACCTTTGGATTAAATTTGATGCCAGATTTTATAATCTATATAAAATAAAGCAATGATACAGGGAAGGTGTTGTAACAACCCACACATTACAGAAAGCCAAGAGGAGCAGAGGGATTTTTCCTCTCCCAGCAATGAAGAATGATCCTAAATTGAACAACTGCTGCAAGGAGAGGCAGTCAGTGGATCCCCAGAGTCAGGATGTTCCCCTGGGAGGGATTTCTTGGAGCAGGAACGTTGGAGGAGCAGCTGCAGAAGGCAGGGGAGTCACAGCAGGAGAGACAAACATTGCTGCAGGGTGGGACTGAGTGTCTGAGTGCCTGCAGCTCCTGGTGATTCCAGCAGCAGCTGGAGGCACTTGGAGAGGCTTTCCAGAACTGCTGAGCATCATCCAAGGCGAGCAGAGTGCTTTAAATAGGCTTTGGATCAGGCTGAGAGCATGAGGGGAGCTGCAGAGAGCCTTTCCCGTGAAAAGATCATTTGTGGAGCTGGGTTTTAATGTGGGACATTCCTGGTGAGTGCACCTTTGAACACCTCCATAAACAACACTAAACACAACCAGCCTTAAACAACACAACTGATTCTTCCCAAAAATAGCAAATAGATTGTTCTTGGTCGTGTATCATCCCTCTGTTCCATCCATGGACCTGTGGGAAGTGCAGGAGATTGGGTTTGGGATGAAATTACGCCCAGCAACATCCTTGGAGTGTTGAGTACAGGACTATGGTAGAGTGAATTTATTCTCTAAAGTCAGCCAGGAGTTGCTTCTTGTCCAAGCATTCTGCTGTAATATGAAAGAGTTTTGTAGATTAACCAGAGAGCCTTTCAAAATTCAGCAAGGCTTGAAGTCAACCCAAATCAAAGTTCTTGGACTTGGGGTGGTTTTGGTTGGCTCTGCTCAGAAGGGCTGGAAATAGAGAGACCTGGGGGTGGTGAGGGAGCTTTGTGCTGTGAGCTGTGATGGGAAGGATTTTCTGCAAATACCTCACCCAGTGTAAATAAATGTCAGAAAACTATCTAGCACAGGACAAACCCGGGAATTTTCTTATTTATGGTGTCACCATGGAATCCTGGAGGGGTTTGGGTTGGAAAGGACCCTAAAGAACATTCATTCCAGTCCCCCACCATGGGAAGGGACACCTCCCACTATACCAGTTGCTCAGAAAAGCCAAAAGAGAAAGACTCTGTTGGTTCCTCAAGGGGAATTAAAACCTCTAGGTATTATCAGATATTAACAAAACTTCCTGGAAAACAGGGTACTGTTTTTATATTAATAAAAGCAAGGGATAATTGGAAATTCCTTTGATGTTTTACTTGCTGATCATTAAAATAAGACACTTCAGGAAAGACTAATCCTGCTGAAACTTCAACCTGTTGCATAAACAAGAATGCTCCTGCTGTTTTCCAGACTTTGACATTCTCCATTCCTTCGCATTTCTGCTTTTGTTCATAGAATAAAAGGAAAATTGGAAGCTGATTCATAAAGGGCTGGGTTTTCTACCCATGAGCAGCTGTGTGTTAATTGACTGCACTGGGATTCCTCTTGGTGCCAGAGAAGGCTTTGGGTGTGCAAAGGAAATTGTTCAAGGAGAAAGTTATTCTTGACATATTTGCCTATACATTGTGTTACAGTAGTTTGTCAACAGCTGGTTAAAAATACTTTAGGAATAAATATTTTAAATGAGTAAAATTGGTTCTCTTTCAGTGCATTAGCTCTAAGTGGAGGTAAATATAAAGATGCTGGGGAAGTATGGATTGAGGTTTTCACTTGCTTTAGGAGCTTCCAGATCATAATGTTTAGCATTAAAATGTATGAGAAATAAAAAGATAGAGTGCTTTAATTCTGATTTAAATCATTATTGCTTCATTTCTAATTTACACCAATAATTGAATAGTGGTAATGGTTTTGTCTTATTATTTATTGGTGGTACAAAGAGACATCACAGGATTTTCTAGAAATAGTCACAAAGACTGATTCTCTGCAACCAGTATCAGCTGCTCAGAGATGATCCCAAATGTATATTACACCTATTTTTTGGATATTGCTTTTGCTACTCAGAGTCCTCCTTCCTCTCTCTGTTCATTATTCCAGTGTGCCTGAAACCAAAGCAGCAAACAGTACCCAAAGTTTGTTCTTTCTGCGTAAAGAAAAAGGCAAAGGGCTGCAGATTTCAAAGGAAACTTCTCTGCTTAGCAATCTGGGAATATGTAGAAAGGTATTTGAAACTATAGCTCAAGGCAAGGAGGAACAGGAATTCAGTCTGCTCGCAATCCCTTCTGAGTGTCAGGCTGGGCTTGAGATGTGTTTTCATCCTGGGCTCTCAAATATGCAAAATCACCACCTTGTGGAGCAAAATAATGATGAATAAACAGGAATTAATGTGCTGGAACTGAAAATCTTGTAGCTGGCTAAGCTGCCTGTAGTGAAATGGCTGCTGTTGGTTTCCATACCTATAGGATAGCAATATTTGAGTCTTAAAAAATAAAATTCAAAGCAAGGGCATAGCCAGAAACTCCAGTGCAGAGTGTAAATTAAGAATATGTTACAAGTTGGACATCTGAGGGGTAGATCAAGAAGTAAATCCTACTTATGGCCCACCAAATGATAATTAATTCTCTTTTTCCCAGTATCCATTGATCCCTCCAAGCACATATTTTGTGTTTCCAAGTCTGTCTTGGTGCAGTCTTTGAGAGGAGATTCCAAACTTTGCCCTGTGGGGCTGGGTGTGACTTGCAGTGCTTTTGTGTGTTGCTAACAAAGGACTCTTCCTCCTTCTGCTGTGGAATAGAACAGGTATTATGTTGATGGGAATTGTGTCTAACCCAGGCAGTGCAGCCCTCAGTGAAAACTGAATGTGTTATTGTGCACCTGAAGCTGCTGGATAAATGGGTATTTTTAAATTAATGGGTGGCCTTCTGCTCTGCACCGTGGCCTTGGCACTGTGGCTTTTGTGCCTTGAGAAGGCAGGGCCCTAATGCTGAAAAATTCCCTGCATGTTTCTCGTAAAATAGAAGCAAAATTGCACAGCTGGTAAGTTTGAGATGTTTTAGAACCATGTAAATATTTGCTGCTTGTTGACAGTCTGTGTTATCAGGCTGGGTTTGAGGGTGGTTCTCACTGTGCTGAAGAAGTGTTACATTTCTCCAGGATAGGCTTAAATATCTGAATGAATTTTTAGACCATGGAATCATTAAAGTTGGAATAGACCTTTAAGACTGAATGAAGTCACTATTAAACCGTGGCCCTGAGAGCCATATCCACACTTTGTCACCAGGGATGTGACTCCACCGCTGCCCTGGGCAGTTCCAATGCCTGATGACCCCTTCAGTGAAGAAATTTCCTCTAATATCCAACCTGAACCTGCCCTGGCTCAACTTTAGACCATTCCCTCTGTCCCATTCCTTATTGTGATAATTTTACTTGGGGTTGTGGAAAGCTTTCTTTGCAGTTTTAAGAATCAGCAGATCCAGACCAACACCCAAAATTCCGATGCTCCCATTTCTTAGGGAACATGTTAAAAAAAGCCAGTGGCTTTTCCCCTCACTGCACCAGATGCCCTGTGCTCATGGGGAGTGTGTTTTCCACAGCCCTGATCCTGCTGAAGTGGTTAAATTTAGCTCATGGTAGACTGTTTGTTCTTGGGATGAGTAAAGGCAGCTCAGCAGGCAGACAACTGTGTGGAATCCTTTTGCCTCCACTTGCATGGACTGGAGTGTCTTGATTTTTTTTCCTTTTTTTTTCTTTTTGGTGGGGGAAGAAGTGTTTTCTTTTTGGAAATTAGCATTTTTGCTTTTAATTCTGAATCTGGAGTGCTGAGGAATCCAGATGCAGTTGCTAGAAGAATGTAGGCAGCTGGCATCTGAGCTCTGACACCAACAGCTCTGCTCCATATGGCCCAGCTTCAGCACCAGAGAATTTTAACAAGTGAGGAGAACAAACAATCCATCAAGCTTAAGTACTGTTCATTTCTTATTTTTTAAGGGAAGCAATTTGTACAGCATCAAGACGCATTGTTGTTCCCAGTGACTTCTCTTCAGGAGCATTTCTTCCAGCCTGACTTGCAGCAGAAACACTGCTATGATTTTCTTTGCAAAACATTCAGAGTTCTGCTGGAACAACAAAGTCTTGAAAACGTCTTCATTTTGGACACAGAATGCAGGAATTAACCCCATGGTTGAGTGAGCAGTGGGGCTGACTGGGGCTGCTGCAGCTTCAGCACGACAGCTCAGGTGCTCAAAACCAAAATGTCCTGGCAAGGGGCTCAAGCTGTGCCAGGGAAGGTCCAGGCTGGATATCAGGAGGAATTTCTTCATGGAAAGCATTGGAAGGGGCTGCCCAGGGAGGTTTGGTGTCCCCATCCCTGGAGGTGTCCAAGGAAGGGTTGGATGTGGCACTGAGTGCTCTGGGGCTGAGGATCAGGCACAGATTGAGAGGACACAGCCTTAAGATGAACCAAGGGAAGTTTAGGTTGGATATTAGGAAAAAGTTTTTTATACAGAAAGGGTGATAAAGTTCTGGAATGTTCTGCCTGGGGAGGTGGTGGAGTCCCCATCCCTGGGTGTGTTTAACAAAGCCTGGGTTTGGGGTGTCATGGTTTAGTTGAGGTGTCAGGGCTGGGTTGGACTCCGTGATCTTGAAGGTCTTTTCCAACCCAGTGGTTCTGTGAATTATCATTTCTCTATCCCATCATAATAAAACCAGCCAGTGTGAAGTGGAACACCCAGCAAAGCTGTTCAGAGTCTGGAATTTGCCACAGGTAAAGCATGACAAGTAATTTTTGCTCCCCTGCCCCGATGTGGAGGCATTAAAAACAAACAAACAAAAATATAAAAAAAACCCAACCAACAACAAAGCATCAACAAAAGCAAAAATCTCACAACTAAACCTGTGAATATCCTTGTTTTTTTGAACCTTTGTTAAACCAGAAGCACAAATTCTTTACAAGGTTGAGATTAATTATTAAATCTAAAAGTCCTGTTTTGATTTGTGTGTTGGAGCTGCCATTGCTTGGCTGCTCTCTCTTCTGACTGGTTTTTGAAAGACACAGGTGCTGTTTTGGGCATTTCCTTTATCCTTCTGAAACTCTGCTTGAACGTTATCTTAACTACTAAGGAGACAAACACTACCATGCAAATTTGTCCTAAATCGACAGATGGAAAGCAGAGTTTGAAGTTCCCAAATTAAGCAGCATCTCTTCAACAGCAATAGCACAAAGAAAGTGTTATTGTGTGAGAGAATCTATGTTCTGTAATTTACAATAACTGAGTAATGATGTGGTAAGGATGCAATTAGATCTCATTTGCTTATGTAAGTGAGCTGAATAAAAAAGATCAATATTCAGTCTACACCTAGTGTGAAAAACAATTAGTTTAATTGACAAAAATCCTTCTGCTTCAGCTAATTACATAAAAATGACCTAATACTCATGCAAATTAAGGTTATTAATAGTACATGAGTATTTTAATTACATAAATCATCTTACCTGTGATGTGGTATTTTCTCTGTAAACTTAAGGATTTTAGTTTTAGGAAAATTACATTTATCCTTGTTTTCAAAAAGTTCTGAATTGCCTCTAAATTAGAAATGAAGCCATTTCTCTCACACTGAAGTGCTGTGGAGCATCAAAATCTACTGCTCTGACCATCCAACTAATAATTAATCCAGAACCAAAGGCGAGAGGCAAATCTGATGTCCTGAGATGCTTGATGTGGATGACATGGGGAATTTCCCATTCTTGCCAGGGTGATGGGAAGGGGGACAGGGCTCCTTCACAGAAAATTCAGAGCGCAAAAATTAGATTTCTCTTCCGAATTATCTCTGAAGGCAACTCTTCAGTCAATGAGAGGAGACACCTTAATTTGTGATTTTTATCTATGATGAGGCTGTGCTGGCCTCTCCATAGCACGATGGAGTGTCAGGACTGTGGCTTTGAATTATTTTCTAATTTAAAGAGAACACATTGCCTGGCTGCGTTTGGTGTCGAGGACATGGAGGAACAACCTTGCACCTCCTGGTGACAGGAGGACAAGGAGGGAGGCAGTGGCATCTTTAGTCTGTCAGGGCAGGAGGGAACAAGCTCCTGGCCCAGCTCCTCCTGGAGTTCTGTATTCCTCCTCCCAGGAACACAGAATACAGAAACACATCCCTCACCCAGAGCTGCTGGAGCAGCCATGACCTGCCCAAGGCCTTCTCCCATCTCTGATGCTTACAGGGAAGGGCTCCTCATGGAATCCTTGGCTTGGGAGGGACCTTCAGGATCACCATTTCCATCCCCTGCCTCCTTCCCCTGTCCCAGGCTGCTCCAAGCCCTGTCCAACCTGGCCTTGGGCACTGCCAGGGATCCATGGGCAGGCACAGCATCTCTGTCCCAGTTCTTCCCAGCTTCTGGCCATGAGGAATAGTCCTCTGGAGACCCCTGTGGGTTTCTGGGGCTCCATTATCAGCTGAGAGATGAATTAATTGGTGATGGCACCCATCCAGTGCCATGAGTGAGGGTCTGGGCAAAGCTGAGAGGCAGAGTGGGACTGTCCCACCCCTGTCCCATTCACTGCTGAGGATGAGGGCTAAGGAGAGAGCCCCAGAGGGAATTCAGGGTGGTTGGGCTTTGGGAATGTCCCTTTGCCATGGGGGAAGAGCTGTTGCTGCTCACGTCCTTCCCCCCTGAGTGCTCAGGGCACAGTTTGGATTGGTGTTGCAATAGAAATAGATGGGATTTTTGATTTTTTTAACAGAGAAAAGCTGATTTTTATTGTATAGTTTATATTTTTGTAGGAATATCAGAAGGTACTGTGTTAATTGGTTAATAGTACATGAATGCTCAGTTTATTGGTTGGTAAATGGCTAGGGTATTTGTTTATTTACACTTTTTTATTGGTTGGTAAATGGCTAGGGTGTTTGTTTATTTACACTTTTTTATTGGTTGGTAAATGGCTAGGGTGTTTGTTTATTTAAACTTTTTTATTGGTTGGTAAATGGCTAGGGTATTTGTTTATTTACACTTTTTTATTGGTTGGTAAATGGCTAGGGTGTTTGTTTATTTAAACTTTTTATTTTTGTTTGTTTACATATTTTATGGGGTTTTATGGGGCAAACTTCTGTTTTTGTAGATTAACTTTATTTTTTTTTATAAGAATAGATTGTTATGTAACCTAGTTTTTATTTTCACAATTTTTTCTTATGGGAATTAGTAAGTTAGCTACTAGTTGCGCTTAAATGAAGCAACAGGATCGAGCTATGATTTTATAAAGTTTTTTTTTAATAAAGTTGTTACTTATATGCAACAGATTGGGAAATGCTGTGGCTCTGAGGGGCAGGAAAAGTGAGGATTTAACATTTTACAGGAGCCATTCACCAGTCCAGTGAGAATTGGAGCAAGGAGTGCTGCTCTGAGCCCTTGCCCATCCCTGCTGGATGTCACTGCTGTGAGCAGTGGGCGCAGTTTGGGAGGGGATTGATGAAACCTCTGTGCAGGAGCTGGGCTCTGGGTGACCCTGGGAGGTGAGACTCTGCCTGGGATATCACAGGGGTTGGAGGAAGTCCCAGTCTCTAATTCCCACCTTGTCGTCCTCTTTCATGGGCAGAGTTTGTGCATTTCAGGGGGTGATGGTAATAGGGAACAGTGCAATATTTTTGATCATTTTACAGCTCTGCTCACGTTTCCAGGAGTGCTCAGACCTTTGCACCAAGAAATACAGAAAAACAGGAATATATCTTAAATTTTGTCATATTTTTCCATCACCTTCTCTGCCCAAGTCCTGATTAAGGCCACCTATCCCTGGAATAGGGGACTTCATAAAACCCCTTTAACCCTTCCAAATCCAAATCCATCATTCATTGATCCATACTGTGCAACTCCACATAGAGTTCAGCCTCCAAGCTCTCCCAATCCTGCAATCCACCAGTGTATTTTTTTTTTTATAATATATATACAGGTCTGAATGCAGTTAATAGATTTTTTACCCTGCAGAGAACAAAATCCTCTGCAGAACAGTTGGTATTTTCTGGCTTTCAGCACTGTATGGTAATGTAAATGTCAGGACAGCATAAGGTAATAATTATGAAATCATATTTTGCTGCTTTAAGGAACTAAAAGGTTTTTAAAAAGTAAATAAAACTTGTCTTTTCCACTGCAAGCTCTCTCAGCCAGTGACTCTATTTTCATGTGTTTGTGGACATTATTTAGTGCTGTCTGAATGCAAATGGTATTTATTGGAATAATAAAAGCAGTTTCCTAGTTATCCTCTCATAAAAGCTTACAGTGTTCACTACCTACAGCACTGCAGCTTCCCAGCAGGACAGAAGATGCTTTGGATGCAATGTCTGTCTCATAAAATCATCACAGAGTGGTTTGGGCTGGAAGAACCTTAAATCCCATCCCATTCCATGGGCAGGGACACCTTCCACCATGCCAGGCTGCTCCCAGCCCTGTCCAGCCTGGCCTTGGACACCTCCAGGGATGTATTTTAGATGATTTTCCTGTAGACACAAAGTGTGTGACCGCTGGCAGGAGGCTCGAGTGAGTGAGGTGGCAGGCAGTGCCTTTTCCCAAGTGGCAGGACAGGGGAAAACTGCCCCAAGTTGTGCCAAGGGAGGTTCAGATTGGAATCTAGGAAAAAATCCTTCATGGAAAACGTTGTCAAGGCCTGGAGCAGGCTGCCCAGGGAAGTGGGGGAGTCCCCACCCCTGGAAATGTTCAGACAATATCTGATTGTGCCACTGGAGGATAAAATTTGGTGGTGAACATCGTGGTGCTGCTGGGCTGACAGGTGGACTCTGTAATCTTAGAGGTCTTTCCCAACCTTGCTGGTTTCTCATTGTCCTGTTTTACCTTTTCCTCCCTGGTGCCGTCTGTGTGGGGCTGTGCTGGGCCAGCCAGGAATGAATGGGCAGCAGGGCTGGGGCTGTCCCTGGGAGCAGAGCAGTCACTGATCATCAGGGATCATTACAAGTACCAAAAAGCTCTTCACAAGCCATGCCTCATCCAGATTCTCAGCCAGGGATATCCTGATTATCTCCCAAGCGTGAAAATAAATTCCCTCAGATGTTTAAAAAGACAAAATATTCACACGTTTCATACCCAGAGGGAGTTTCTGGCACTTGGTTCAAGGCTGGAGATGAACCTGTGCAAATGCTCTGGGCAGTGAAATCTGCTTTGCTCTTCTGTGAACACTTCCAAGTTGCACAAAGCTGTAACATAATTGGAGGAGCCAATAATCTGTGGTTTGAACTCCCTCAATTAATTGTGTACACAAAAGAACCCTGCAAAACAAAAAACCACTCTAAAATGCAAACCAGACTGAATTCAAAGGCATAAACAGTATCTTTACTTATCGAGGTGAAAATATCAGCAAGAAAATTTTGGCCAAGGTATTTCTCCTAAAAAATAAATATTCTTCATAAACAATATCTTTACTTATTGAGGTGAAAATATCAGCAAGATTTTGGCCAAGGTATTTCTCTATCCAGAGTTGGTTTTTTGAAACAATGAGGTGGGGAGAGTTTGTGTGAATGGGGAGGGGGTGGCCTCTAAAACCCTTCTAGAGCCTGCAAAGAGTAAATCAGAATTAGTGACTCTGCTTGTTGATGGGGAGTTGCATCTTTTTGTGTCTGTAAATAAGAACAGATGTGTTGTTGCTTGGAACAGTTTTGATGAGGGATTTCCCAAGCATAATCTATGTTTGCGGGTATGTTGGTCTTGAGAAAACAGTATTTTCTGTCAAATCAAGAATTGTCAGATCTGTGTGCTGCCTTGCTCATCACTAAAATGGAAAATGCATATTTCATGTGCATTTAAAAAGAAAACTGAATTGCATTTGAAAAGAAAACTAAATTGTTAATAAAATGCATTAGTCACTTAAAAAGAAAGGCAGAGCAGGTCAGAGTAACACTTAATTGCTCTTATTCATTAAAAAGATGTTTAGTCGATGGAAATGTTTGATTGAACTATCTCCTCCTCTTCCAGAGCTACTATTCTTCCTTTATGGTTTCATTCATCAGGGCTCCGTTCTGACAAATAACTGTTCTCTGCAGAGAAATACCCAAAACTCAGACTTGCTTACTGCAAACTTTAAACTGTGGCCAAATTCCCAGTCAGCATATAAAGTGTGGGCTGCTGTGTGCCTGATTTTTCTGACTTAACCTCTGAAGTCACATTTAGACCTTTACTCAAAGGATTTGTGGAATCTTTTGAGAATAGCTGGTAGATAATTAGATATTACTATCCTGAGTGTTAGTGAGATTAGTAATAGTGGATATTAAGAAAAAATATCTCCAAACTTCCTTTGTCATGCTGAAAGCTCTGCCTGGAGAAGGCAAATTTTAGGACAGATGGAAGTGGAACTGCAGGATGCTGTTCCCATGTTCCTGAGTCCATCCCAATGCTCTCTGCAGCTCAGGTATCCCACTTCTCCTTCTCTTGCTCCTCAGAGCTTCTTGAAATGTTCTTCCCTCTCTTTCCACGAAGGTTTGGGCTTGTGAAAAACATGTTTACTCTCTTGTGAAAATGTAAAAAATTTAATAGAGGACAAGAGGAGACAAAGGTCACAGAGCAAAGGTTATTATGGCTGGGTGCATCTTGGCACTCAGCTGAGAGCACTCCTGCTATGTTTTGGAAACCTCCTTTATTTACCATTTCTGATGCATCAGCCTGTTGCATATTCATAAACAATCATGCATAGTAAACCTTTCCCCAAACTAGTTTACATATTTTAAGAACTGTTTAGCATGGCTCCTCCTCAGTTCCACCTTTTTAGAGCATGAGTATTCTTTGGTTGTGGTTTTAGTCCCTTTTTGGGCCTTGGCCCACACTGTATTCAGAGGGTGAGCGCTGATGGTTGGCACATCTGTCCAGGTGTGCTCATCCTGTGTTCATTGAGTGTTATCCCACCCAACCAGGCAGTTTAACATGAGCACACTGATACCAGCTATTTCACTACTATGTCTAAGCTTAATTAACAACAGAAATAAAAACTGTATATTTATAACAAAGTTACTTTACCACCACACATACAGAATCCATTTGAAAATTTGCAAAAAGCCAGTATTATAATGTGTACCTATAACAGGCTGAATGGCAGTGCTGCAGCCTGCAGCCAGCTCTGCCAGCGTGGATCTGCATGCAGCTCACATCAGCCTTTCCACACGGAGGTGCAGGGAAGGCAGCCCTTAATGAGAATTGTCAAAGTGAGAAAAGAGAACGTTGTTGTGAGCAAATTCCAGGGCGAGCTGATTAGAAAGGACTCTGCTCCTTCAGATGTTCCTGCAGGCTGCTAAGTGCTGAATACAAGCTTGTAAACTCTGCACAGATTATTGCTTTACAGTCGGCCTTTTTTGCTGGGGATAAATTGGCCAAATGTGCATTTGGATTGTTCCAGCGCCCCAAGCTGGGTGTTTGGATGTGGGGATGTGGTTTAACGGAGGGCTTGGCAGTGGTTGGACTCTGATCCTAAAGGTGTTTTCCACCCTGAATGGTTCTGTGATTCCATGTGTGTGTTCAGGCTGGGAAACTGCACATCGTGGAGGGGATGGTGAGGGGTTTTTACCTGGTTTTTTTTTTTTTTTTTACCATCCTTGGGGCCATTTTCCATCCCCACTGCTCCTGGGAAGGTGCCAGGGCTTGAGCTGTGTCACAGAAAGCATTGGGAGCATTCCAGTAAGTGGGAAATTCAGGTTTGTTTGATTATAAGGAGTTCAGTGCAAACCTCTCCCCAAAAAGCCTTGGGTTTTCATGGCCTGGGTGCTGTGTTTGTCTCTGATCTGGTGGAAACTTGGGAAAACTGTGCACAGGCTAAAATGCAATCTATGGAGATGTGCATTCCTTAATGATGGACATGATGGGTAGATTTAGATGAGACATTAGGAAGAAATTCTTCCCTGTGAGGATGGTGAGGCCCTGGAACTCTTTCCATTCCCTTTCATGATAATCACCCTGAAAATAACAAGGAAACATTTCTTAATTCATTCTAAAATTAAAAAAAAAAAAAGGTTTATTTTAGGGATATCTGTTTACTAGAAATCACAAAAAAAATCTTAAGATTCGCATTTTGGATTTTCATCAGAATGTTTCTATTCCATGGTAACTTTTAAAAATTGCAATTATTGTTTTTTAACAAACCCCCCCAAATGTTTTCTTTTCAATTAGCTTTATATGCAAATTGGTCAAGCTCAGTGGAAATGGCTGTCTTAGGCCACAAAACTTTTGGCAGCAGTCACAAATAAAAGGCTTAAATTCATTTAAAGTGGATACCTTTCAATGAAAATAGATCTGTTCTTTTGAAATCTGCTGGCTGATGTGGCCTGGGAATGTACAATGACAATTCCCTTTATCCACAGGGAATTCTGCTCATCCACTACAGTGTATTTCCAGAGGATTTATGGGGTTTTCTTAATTTTTATTACTGAACTGATCTGCATGAGAAGAAGGCCTTTGTTCCGTGGGGATTCATTGGATCCAGATGTTTGTCATAATTTCATTTGTGACATTGCACTGGGTTGTGGTGACAAAGACAGGATTATCACTTCAGCAAGGGATGAACAGCAGCCACTGAGAGATTCCAGTAAAACAAGGGCCTTGATTCCCTGCACATTCATTCTCTAAAAGGAAATTTTGCATAGGGGGTGAGAGAAACCAGAACTAAGAGCTTGTGAAGAGAGAGCAGAGCTGAACAGAACCTGCAGAAACCTCTCTGCTGCTTGGTGGGTCCTTGCCCCCTAATCAGATTTTCCAGATTTCCCCATTCCAAGCCCATCCTGCACTGGGGAGTTTGTCCCCAGAGCTGTGGGCTCTCCCAGTGGCTCCTTCCCAGTGTCCAGCTCAGCCCTTCTGCTCCCCATCCACATCAGGGCAGATTTTATGATTTCAATCCCATTCCTGTTACTCCAGGTCTGGATTTTCCCCTCTGTTTCAGAGGAATTGATGTGTGGAGTGTTCTGGGAGGCACACAGGGAAGTTGGTCTTCCAGTGGTTGAGTTTTGAAGGGGTCTTTGCCTGCTGCCTCAGGAGTTTCACCAGCAAGACCTTTCATTATTCCCTGGATTCCTTCCAGACATCTCCAGGGATGCTGAACCAGAATTAAAGGGTTGTTTTCCCTTTCCTTGGGGTATTGCCTGGCTCAGCTGGGACAAACATTTTTCCCCTAATAAAACAAACAAACTCCCCATGAATTTTAGCAGGAGGTGAGAATTCTCTTCATATCTACGTGGCCCTGTATAACAGAAATCTGTTTCTTTATGGATTCTTTTCAGGGTTTTTTGAGACACAGGATCTTAGTAAAAAAAAGTAAAACTCTGGATTTTTGAATGATTCCAACCTATTTTGTTTTTCAGTGCTGCAGCATTCCAGAATTAGTAAAAATAGGAGTTCATGGAATGTTAATTAATCTTTAGCCTTTAAATTTGTTTGCAGTAGCAGTAGTTTGGACACAGGACCATGCTTAGAGTTGATAAAGGCAGCTTAGTTCAGTACCATTATGTTGAAGATAAATCTTGGGGTGCATGATATAATTTATAATCCTGGATATTTAATCTTTATTAGGCTTAATGATATCAGATATTCTGGTTGTTTTAACAAGTTTAGTCAAATGTCAAATCTAGTTAGCATCAATTACCAATAAATTTGATTTTTTTGCCTCCAGCTTTGGACTGGCAATTTTCTCTGTGTTCATGTCTGTGTGTAACTTAGAGAGATTCATTGGGAGCTGTAGAGGAACAGAGATTGAGGTTTTTACATATAAAATAAGAAATCACACTCTACAGAAGGCTCGAGGGAATGTTAGAAACAAGGAGTATTTGTCACTTACAAGCTGAAGCAAAGTGGTTATAAATACATGGCTCACATTAACATCCCACCTGCTTTTGGGTGCACTGCAGGAAGGCTGGGAAAGAATTGAAATGGAGAAACCACACAACCAAGAGGAGCAGAATTGCTGATCACAGGTGGAAGGGAGTTTTTAGGGAGTAGCAGGCTTTGGGTGCTTGTCACTGCAGAAATATAAAGTCCTACCCAAAGAGGGGGCTGAGAGATTACATTCCATAAACAAGGCAAATAGTGAAGAGAATGAAAACATCACTTTAACTGCATATTTTTATAAATGTAACAGACCAGAAGGATGATTTTTTTTTAGTGCTCAGCCACTTGCTGCTTCATAAAACTTTGGGATAATTATGGCAGGAAAAGGAAGCAGTGTGAATGGATTCTAATGAATGGAATCTAATGTTTGAAGGGCATTTAATCACCCCCACCTCATATTTCTCCTGCACTATTGTTGTCCCTGAAAAAGCTCATAACATGCTTTAAAGGGAGCTTTCCAGTGCTGAATGATCCAAAAAAATAAATCTTTAAATGGAGTTAAAGTGTCACCCACGATGCTGGAATGTGGAAAACTGAGGAATGTGTTTTAGGAAGGGTTTTGGAATGGTTGGAAACTCAGTTTGGAATGGTTGGAATCTCAGTTTGGAATGGTTGGAATCTCAGTTTGGAATGGTTGGAATGGTTGGAATCTCAGTTTCTTGGAGCACTGCAGCCGCTGAGTGAATCCTGCCTCAAACCCCAGCACCCACCTGGCTCCTGCTCAGATCAATGTCAGGGCATCCTCAGCCTTCCCCAGCTTCAAACACAAAAGTAAGTCTGACTCTTTTAATCCTCCATCAGGTCCAGAATGATTAACATTTATTATGGAGCCACTTAATAGCCGGTGGCCATCCAATCAGAGGAGATTTATATCTCCTTACAACAGCTTAATGTGGACTTATGCTCCCCCAGGGTCCCTTGTCCAGCTGAGTGGCCAAAATGAACACGTTCAGAACTCTCTTACTCTCAGCAAACTCCAGACCCAGTGGCTACTTGCGCATTTTAATCTGATTTATCTTGTCAAGGGTAACGCCAATGCCAACCTGAGCTGCAGCAGCAGATCTTGTGCAGGGTCCTGCCTGCCAGGAGCTCGGAGAGCAGCGGCTGCCCTGAGCTGTCAGAGCTGGGGGCTCTGCTGGCCGCAGCTTCTCTGACACTGGCTTAACATTTGCCTGCAAAATGAAGCAGATCTCTGTCAAACTTTGGCTTTGGGGCATTGCTGAGCAGCCCTGGCTGTTCTCATTTAGGGTTAGGAGATATTTAATGTAAAACCTTCCGGTGTCCTTGTGTGAGGCCCAGATGCAGAGCCCTGAGCACTAGAGCTGAAGAATAATGTTGGCATTGGGTGTACGGGACGTGTGACTGTTGTTATTTTCTGCTGAGTGTAAATTCACAATATTTGGAGTCTAAGTCCAGGGGTAATAGCTGAGCATCACAGCTACATAGCATGGCAAATAATGCAGCTAAAATGAGTGTGCTTCAAGAAATCAGCCAGAGACAACATTTTCGTCAAGCCCTACTCTGAAAGTCTCTGAATTTGCTTATTTTTACATAAAAATTCCGTCTTTAAAATGAGGGAATCATCCTTATTTATGATGGACACATTATTCAGTCAAAGCCTCTAATTTTTTATGGGCATGTACCTCCTCCATCCTTGAAAAAGAGCCACTAAAAATATTTTAGATTTCTTTTTCTGGATCTGGTGTTTGACAAAAGCAGCTGCCTGATGTTTTCTCTTTTGCTCAGAAGACAGGGAAGCAATCTCCACTTCCTTGGGCAAGCAAGTGGATGAAAACTCCCTTCTTTCTGTTGTCTTTGGCTTGTGCTTCTCGAGCAGTGATTTCTAAATCATTCCCTTGCCCTGATTCACCCCTCTCAGATGAGGTGACTGCTCTTGCATTTAGATTGTTATCCAGAAATGCTCATCTGCTCTTTGCCCGCCCTCCTGCATGCAGCTGCAGAGGAGAATCTCTTGAGATCCTTGCACAAGTTCCATCAGATCTTGCCTGCAGTCGAGTTTCCTGTGTGGTGTTCACAGGGGTCCCAGGACGAGGGAAGAGACGAGGATCTGACTCCATGTTTCAGAAGGCTGATTTATTATTTTATGGTATATATTATATTAAAACTATGCTAAAAGAATAGAAGAAGGGATTTCATCAGAAGGCTAGCAAGGAAAGGAATAGAATGGGATGATAACAAAATCTTGTGACTGACCAGAGAGTCCGAGACAGCCAGACTGTGATTGGCCATTAATTAAAAACAACCACATGAGACCAGTCAAAGATGCACCTGTTGCATTCCACAGCAGCAGATAATCAATTTTTACATTTAATTTCTGAGGCCTCTCAGCTTCTCAGAAGAAAAAACCCTAAGGAAAGGATTTTTCATAAAATATGTCCGTGACACCTGCAGAATTATTTGAATCCCAAACGTTAGTGCAGCCTAATCAGCAGGACTCCAGGAGCTCCCTGGCCCCCTCGTTTTGCTTCTCTGGTGTCCCACAAAGTGCCTTGGCTTCCCCAGCAGCCAGGGGAAGCTGTGCCACTTCCACCTGAGATGGTTTTTCCTGGGAAATGGGCAGGATCCCAGCACACCTGCTGCTGCACCACCCGGAGCAGAGCTCTTTGGATGTGACGCATAAATGGCATCAGTTTATATTAAAAAAGGCAGGAGCTGTCCTGCTTCCCCACGTGAGTGTGTGCTGGGCCTCAGTGCTCAGAAGGAAAGCAGAGTGTGCTTTGTGCCCATAATCAGCATGTTTCCAGCAGCCTGGCAAATGGTTTATGATATTATTCCTGCACCATCAGGAGCAGTCCTGCATTTCAACTTAATTGAGCCACTGCTATGACACAGCCAAGCTTTTCAAGTGGTGAAATTGTAATTACAGGGAGTGCTTCTCTGGCATTTTCCATTGGGTAGCTGCTTGCTTGCAAAATATGAAGCCCTTGGAATACATCTGTGAGGAAGATTTTCCTGGGGAAACTTTGTGTTCATGTTTGCTGTGCCAGGCTCTTGACTCCACAGGAGGGATGGTTGGAGGTTGGACTTGATGATCTTGGAGTTCTTTTCCAACTTCAGTGATTTTCTGGAGCATTCTTACCCCATTTCCTCCCATTGCACAAGGCCACCCTTCCCTTCAAGGGTTGGGTTGTGCCAGGAGCTCAGAGCTGAGGTGATACCCGCTGTATTCCACACCCAGGCACAGGGAAAAATGGAAAACTTGTGGAAAATTTGTCATGAGCTCACTTTTCTCTGGTATAATAGACCCTTGAGCAGCCTGTTATGGGGTGTGGCATTTTCTGAACCTTGCTGATGCACATACCACTGAGAGAGAGCAGCATGGAGCTGGCAGTGGGGCTGGAGCTGCAGTTAATTACAGATTTGTCCCAGGAAAGGTGTGTTCAACCAAAGGTCACAATTTGAAGCTGTCACGGGTTGATTCTGCAGAATCTATCCATCAGATGTAGCTTCCAGGGGAGGCAGAGAGGCTCAAGTGCCTGTTTGCGTCAGGAAATATGGAATAAAATTGAAAATGAGTGGTTTATATCCCTTTCTGCTGCACTGAGCCAGGAGTAGAGCTGGGATAGCCAGGCTGGGAGAGTGCAGAGGTAAAATAATGAGGACAGGGAGAAGGAGCAGCCTGTGTGCCCAGGGATCTCCTTCCTTTGCTTCACAGCTTCGTGTTGGAGAACAGAACCATTGGGCAGGGTTGGATTTCCAGGCTGCTGTGGAAACAGCTGGATTGATTCCCTGAGTTCCTCAGAGCACAGCCGCCTCGGGGGCTGATACCAAATCAGCTGCCTCATGACAAACCCACTCTCTCCTCCCTTCAGGTACACTCCAGCTCTTGCTGCTTGGGTGTGGATTCTGACGCTGGCTGTTTTTGTGTGTGGATTCTGACGCTGGCTGTTTTTGTGTGTGGATTCTGACGCTGGCTGTTTTTTGGGTGTGGATTCTGACGCTGGCTGTTTTTTGGGTGTGGATTGTGACGCTGGCTGTTTTTTGGGTGTGGATTCTGACGCTGGCTGTTTTTTGGGTGTAGATTCTCATGCTGGTTGACTTTTTCCTGTCTTTACCTTCAGCTGCTGTGAGCTGTGCTGCTCCATGGCTGTGAAAAGCTCTGGGATATCACCTGACACTCCCCTCCTGGTGCTGCATCAATGCAAATCACTGCTGGCTCTGCCTGCCTTCCATCCCAGACTGTCTGGCACTGTAATTGCTTGCTTCTAATATTTCCTCTCCCAAGGCTATCAATTTGTTTTCAATTTCTCCACCTGTTGGGTTGGCTCAGGTATCCCACAGGGTTTTGTCCTAGGCATCCCCTCCTTCATTTATTATGCTCTCAGCTCTGGAACATGGGCACCCTGAAGCATTTTTACAAGCAGGATTCTATTAGGAGGTTGTTTTGTTTGCCAGAGATTTTGGCAGGAGAGGGGGAGAGTTTTCATCTTTATTTGCTCCATGCAAGTCTTGCTGTGAAGCTGGTTATTACTGCACAGCATAAATCTGAATTCTTTGAGCAATTTTCTGGTCAGGAGTGTGCTGCGAGTGTCCAGTGCCACAGCACACGCTGAGCAAATGGCCAGGGTGGGGGAGAGCACCTGAAAAAAGGGCTTTGCAGGTGATGGTTCCCACATAATTCACCTGCCTTTCCTGTGGCTAACCTTGAAAATTGCTTTGGGAGATGATGGGAGGAGGCTAGATTTTGCTTTCTGCGGTGTGGATTTCAAAAAGCAGAATTTCACTCAGGGGCAGGCACTGGGAAATAAGCTGGAATCCCATGGATAAAGAGAGCAGGAGAAAAAAGTCTGTCCTGCCAGCCAGGGCTCAGGGGCTGCTGCTGGACTGTCCCAGTGGAGACTGGGATGAGAAAGGTAGGAAAAGTAGCACTGAATCACTTCTGTGCTTGGCATTTGAGGCTTTCTAGCTGTGCATCTGAAATACAGATCTAAAATACCATGTAAATGAGTGTTCTAAAGGTTGGTACAGCTTCTTGCTGGCTGGAAAAGCCCTGAAACTAGAAGCGGATAAAATCCAGAGGCATAAAAGCCACAAAGCTGTTTTCCCACCCTGTTCTACATTCTAAGTGAGAGATTTTCCCTTCCCATAGGATGTAAAATGTGCTTTGCCATGAGGGTTGTCTCTCAGGACAGTGTTCTCCAGGAGGGGCAGAGGGAGGTGGTGTCATCCTTGAGCAATTTAAAACATCCCTAACAGAGTTCCAAACTTTCTTCTCAGCTCTGTGTAGGTGTTTCACTCATTGGATGAGCCATCTAAGGAGAAATTTTACTCCTTCTGGGTTTAATAAGGACTGAAAAGGGGTTTTAGGGCAGCCTTTAATCCCATAGTTATGAGTATGGGTAAGCACAGCAGAGGTGGATAAGCAGCAAAAATTGTGTGTATATTAAAAGCAGTGAGAAAACCCCAAATCCCCACTCTTTTCAGGGTCTGCTCCATTGTCTCTTGATAAAAATGTAAAGAAAATCACTTCTGTGTAAGACAAATCTCAGTCACCTTGGTGACAGAGTGGCCGCTGCTAAATTGCACTCTGCATAACCTACAATTTTTTACTCTTTCTACTCTGATATATTAATACTAAAATATTGATGAAGCCTTTGTCTTATCCATCTTCCCTTTCTTCCAGCAGACAGAGAAAGTAAAAATAGCTGGAGCAGTGGGTTTTCTGGTTCTGCTGTGGCTCAGGCAATTCAGGCTTTGATTTGTGTGACCCAGCAATGTTTGGGGCAGGAGGGCTGAGTAAGAGAGGGAGTGAAAGCAAAGCTTAAATCTCTTAGTGAAATGCTTGTTCTGCTCTTTCTGCTGAGGGGGATAAAGGGAAAAAAAAAAAAAGATAAACAGCAGAGCCATTACAAGTTGGCCTGAGTCCAATCCCTTAGTTACATCTATGCCTTTAACTCTGCCTGAGAAAGTAATTTTAAAGAAATACAGTTATTGCATGCATTAGTCCTCGCATCCTGGGAGGTACATCTGTACTCCTCAATCTTTCTGGATTACCTCAAATGTTTCCTGAAGGCTTTTAAATCCAGGGAAGACCAATCTGAGAGAAGTCTCGCTGCAATCCTTTTCTTTTTCTGGCTCTGCAGGCAGAAAAAAAAAATCTGCAAGAGGCTCAGAAATTATGTTTTAAAAAACAGGAAAACTGAGACAGAAAATTCAAAATTGTCTGTAAAAACACTGCAGACAGGGAATTTGACAGGAGCAGAGCTTCCCCCTAGAACAAAGTGGGATGAACTTCTCAGACTCTGGTCCCTATTCAGTATTTCCTGGGCACACAGGCCATGGGCTCAGCTGGGCAGAATTATTGTGGCTTCCCTGATTTCAGTGGAAATGTCCCAGTTTACTGCTGCTGAAAATGGGACTGAGCAGGATCAGTGTGCACAGCCTTCAAAATACACCCTGGACCAGCCACTTGATTGTGATAATGCCATGTTAGTGTTTCACTGGTGAAACTCAGTGCTGCTGGTCCCACTTGACATCAGTGAGAGCTGAGAATCAAATCCAGCCCCACTAATCACTTGGATTCTGGTTTTGGACATAGGGCTGCAATGTGAGCAGAGATAATTGCCCAGTGTTTGGTGTTCTGAGCTTCAAAATAAGCTAAAATTGAGCTCTTTGTCCTAAAGCATCTCTCATTAAATGCCTCTCTGTTTGCTTGGACTCATAACAAGACCCCAATTATGTTTTGTAAAGTGATTAATCCAAAGGCCACTCGTCAGCTGACGCTGCTGGTCCTGCTGATGCCTCTTGGAATGTCCCTGGACCTGCTCCATGTCTCTTCCCCTGCTCCTGGTGTTGGAATCCCAGCTCTGGGCCACGGTGAATGTGCCATCTGTCTGTCCTTTGCTCTGGCCCCTCTCTTCTCCAGGAAGAGGCAGATGATGGGCAGGGCTGGTGATGGGCAGTGGGTCCTGGAGGAGGTGGTCAGGCCACCAGCCTCCTCCCATGGCCAGAGAGCTGTGCCCCCATCCAAGGATGACTTCCAGGCAGATGGTTTGCCTCAATTAGTGGTGAAATGTGAATTAAAACCCAGCTCTTGGTGCATTATAAATGGAAAGAATGAGGAGATCCATAATATTTTTTGTTGTGGTAAATACTGTGTGTGCTTTTTCTGTGCGGTATTTCCCCAAAAGAGCTGTGAGAGACTGGAATCATAGAATTGATACAGTTGGGAAAGGACTTTCAGATCATCAAATTCAGCACTAAAAAGTTCACCAGGAAGAAGTTCATCACCTTCTTATCAGGGATAAGAACTTCTCAGGAGTTCATTCCTGCCTCTTCTTTCTTTAATTAATGCTAAATATTCATTGTAGTAACCAAAATTCATATGTCACAGATAGTGTTTTCTTTTGGAGCGTTCCTTCAAACCAGCATTGACCATTCCATGAGAAAAACCCTGTGGCATTGGCCTGTTCATTCTGTGAGTCCTGGAAACTCAGTGAGAGCGGCAGTGTGTTCATGTGTGAAAATTGTTCCAGCACCAGGATCAGTTAATGGGATGCACAGAAATTAAAATCTCAACAAAAGAATGATAGAATTTGGTTTTATTTTTTGTATTACTTCCCTGCTATTAATCTGAGCTTTTAGCTTTACAGACAACTTCCCTTATGATGTCAGCTTGGAGCTTTTCCCCTTTTGGTTTAGCTTATGTGCCAGGCAAAAAAAAAAAAAATCCTGTTTTTTCTGTTATGAATTGTCCAAATCAAAGGTCAATAGTGGTATCATGTATCACAAGTCACTTGCCATGTCACCCAGAGCTTAAGGGCACATGTTTTAATGTGATCTGTCAGCCCTTCTGAGCAGATTTAGGACGTACTTGTAATATATTAGAGCTTTCCTTTTTGGACTCAGCAGGAAATTGATTGCCAGCTCCGTGGCTCCCAAACAGAACCAGCTTGCTGGGCACGAGTTCCAGCCACAGAAATCACAGCCAGGTCCTGGATGGGGTGTTATGAGCAGTAGATGTCTGTGCATGGCCAGGCCTGCTCTCATTAGGGTCGAGTCTGCATTCCCAGGCTGAAGAAAAGCTCAGCTGGGCAGCCAGGGCTGTGCTCATTTGCAGAGCAGAGCCAGGCACTGTTTGCTTCCCTTTGTGCTGCCAGGCAAAGAGCTCTGTACACACAGGCACGGATCTGCAGCGTGCTGGAAGCCAGGATCAAAACTCCCTTCCCTTTCCAGAGGCCAGAACATCCCTGCCTGTGCTGGCTTCAGTAATTGCTGAAATGGAGAGGAGCAGCTGAGAGCTTTGCCGTGACCTCGGTGCCTGTGCTCACGTTTGGGTTATTTACTAATTGCTACCGTGGGATCTTAGTTAAAAGGGGAAACTTAACTCTGCTGGGCTAACTGCTGTTGGAACTTGGTAGTAAAATCACCCCGTGGGCTAAATAAGTGTTAAACTCACCCACAGCCCTGCCTGGGATGTGAGTTCTCTGTTGTAAGTTCTGCAGGAGTCCGTGAGTCAATCATATCCCAATGACACTGAAACAGGATGATCAAATTCTTCATCATTATATCATTGTATTCAGCTATTCCTGCTTCTCTTAGGAAGAACTATTTTTTAGTTCTGACAGATCCCATTTGCCCCCTAAGTCACAGCTCAGGTGTTCAGCAGCAGCACAGGAGCAGGAATGTTTCTAGCAGACATTGTTATATCTGCAGGAGTTATCGGACACAACCAAAACAAAGTCACTGTAGACTAACATTGGCATATATTTCTCCTAAAATTGCCTCAAAATAGCAATCATTTTATGGAGAATAAATAACTTCAGATTATCTCACCCTTTCTAGTGGCAGCTGATGTCACCCTGCACAGAGTTTTGTGCAGATGTCTGCCTTAACTTACTATTTTTAAATGTTCCCTCACTATTAAATGCCTCTTTATGTCCTTTCTCAATCGTTATTTGCTATTCATATTTAGTTTTCCACCACTTCATCATCTGAATTTTGCTACACAAAGGAACTGTTAAAAATAAACATCCTAAATTAATCCTGTTTATGGAACTTGTAAAATGATCTAAAAGGTGTTTGCAGGAATTGTTTTAGATTCTTGAGAGAACTTATTTCTTTTATAATCTTTTGGGTTTTCACCCACTCCAAAGCTTCTACTTTTGAGATTATTTAAATAACAGCTCTCAGCAGTTTTCCTCACGAAGTGCTGACTGATTTAGTTGTTAACATGCTCTTAGAAGAAGATAGGATTTATTTTTTGGATGGACCTTTCTTGTTACACAAGACTCAATTATAAATCCAAATGTAATTCTGTTCTTGTCTACAGCCTTCCTGTGGGAATGCTGCAGCAGATCCAAGAAACCCTCTCAGCATTATGGATTTCACGTGTCTTATTTAGCTCAGGTTATCAGCTGGGATAACAAGGCCCAGCCCTGTTTGTTTTGGCTTTTTCTTGGGATATTTGCAATGTTGAGACAGAGCAGGATAGAAAGGCTGTGAAAGTGGATAAACTTTGTCTTACTACAACACTTGAGCAGAGCAGCATTTCCATCCCTGGAAATGTCCAAGGCCAGGTTGGACATTGGGGCTGGGAGCAGCTTGGGACAGTGGGAGGTGTCCCTGCCATGGCAGGAGTGGCACTGGGAGAGCTTTAAGGTTTCTTCCAACCCACACCATTCTGGGATTCTGTGATTCCAAGATTCTCCAAAGTGGCAGTGAGGAATCCAACTTCTCTGCAGTGGGAACGCGCTTCTCTGGTGGACAGATGTACCCATTTCCAGAGCTCAACTGTTCTGTTCTCTGACCAAGCACAATTTTATGTCTTGGGAGCCTCAGAAAAACCCTTCATCTTCTCTGTGTGGAGCTGAGATCAGAGGGAGTTCCTCCACTGAGAATATTTTTCTTGGGATTTTCTTTAGGTCTCTCTTGTGTCTGCAAAGCTTCCACAAAACCCCAGTGTGGATCTCTTTCAAACCTCAGGATTCCTAATTTTCTTGTAGCATGACAAATCCTCCCGTTTACAAAACAAAACTGTGTTTGTGGAACCAGTTAAACTGTAGGGAGAGATTTTTTTGTTGTTGTTTTGCGAAGCAAAACGATCACATTAGAGAGGAGAAAATAGAGATGTTAGAGATGGGCCCCTCTTGCTGAAATGAAAAGGCTCTTGGCTAAGTTTACACAGAAGAACGTTCCCTCACGGAGGAGATGCTTGTGCCAAACCCATCCACTGCTTCAAGCTCTCTTTTATCATTTATGCTCTGTTTTCTGCTGCTGCTGCTCTGCCTTTGTACTGTCAGCTCAGCCTCTTCCAGGAGCTGACTGGAGGGCTTGGAAATCTTGTTAGGAACGTAAAATCCTGTATAAATTGTCAGCAAGGAAATATTATTTGTTTATTTAAGCATGAAAGTCCTCTCAGACAGGCAGTCCAGCAGAACCACACTGCAGCAGTTTTTCAAGCCCTTTACCCTCTGTCAGTTGTCATGGCTGGACCTTTTTGGCTTTGCTTTGCCTGCATCTCTGACAAGTTTGGAAATGAAAGAGGAACAGAAATACCTTCTTGATTGCGGGTGGTCACACTGAGTTTCTAATTATTGTGGGGGTTTTGCTGCTCTGGCTTTGTTCTGACAACACTTTTCCACTTCTGGTGAAACTGATGTGGGACAGTTCAGCTGGAGCTGCTATGGGTGAACCCCTGCTTTGCTCTGAGTTATCAGAGCTGAGCACCAAAAACTCTCTTTGCTGAGTGGCCTTGCTTCCCAGTCCTTTCAGTGAGTGACTCAGACTCTGTGTTTTCAGAACCCTCACCAATATCTCACGTTTGTTTTGCTTCTGGCTACAGCACAACCTTTCAAATCCCTGGGCTCTGCAAGGAAATTGGAGAAAAATGGTTTTTCTTGAGTGCCATAGGTCGTTTGTTCTCCCAAGACAGGTCTATTCAGCAACTTGTAGTCCTTAACTATCAATTACTTAAGAGCTGATGTACCAAAACCATTCTCTGGTGTCCTTAGCATAAGAACCGTGAGGCCCAATACAATAAAAGGGAGTCAGAAGACAGTAGAGAGAGTCACAAGATATAAGAGTATAGGTAGTTCATAAAAGCACAATGGAATTCATAAATCACATTTAGACAAGTCCCCCCAACTCGTCACACAGCCAAACACTGCTAAATGAGATTTTTATATTGGCTTGGGGGACTGAAGTTGGGAGCTTCAAAGGAGGTGGTGTTTTCTGCTGTCACTGCTGACCTGAATACTTACTAATAATGAATACTGCATGAGGGCCTTGATGGCTCTGAAGTTATTGTTGCTTTCCTCAGAAATAAACATGGATTTCAACCAAATGGGGTGTTTTCCTATGACAGGAGACAGGGAGCAGCCTGAATTTGGGGAGACTGTGCTTCTTTATCTTGGAACTAACTCAGTATTACCCCTGATGCAAAATGAGAGAAGTAGGAATAGAATATCTGTTCCAGGAATGAACTTGCCCATAAATATTTATATCTCTCCTTAGAGTGGTAGCCAAGCAGTTTGGTGTTCAGGAGAGAAGGTGCTCCCAAATTGAATAATTTAATAATTACAATAATTTCTTTAGAGTGGAGCCTCCAAGAGAGCAAGAACTTGCAAAACACAAGTGTTCAGCCCAGGATTTTGCACACAGAGCAGCCAGGCATTACTGGAGGCACTGAGGGTGGTGGTACAACCTTCCTGTGGGACTGGGAAAGGAAACAGGGCTGCTGAAAGGCTGCTAAGGAAAACCCCCCCAAACCAGCCAACTGCATTGTGTCTCAGAATGGGAGTGAGCCTGCATCGTAATTTGAGTTTGTTATCCCTTGACAGCTACAGCCAGAGCTCAGTGCAAGGCAGAATTGAACTAAAATATGTAGAAAATGCAGCAGTGCCCTCAGCATCCTTTGGGCCAAAGAACTTGAGCTGCTGCTTTGGGATGAGGCAGAAGAGGAAGAGTTTGTGCAGAGAAATGGAGAAAATGCAGCTTCTCAGAGCTCCATGTTAGAAGGAAATAAAGGCAGGGCACACTCACATTTAGATATTCACCCCCTTTACCTGGAGTTACCTTCCTGCAGACCAATTCCTTCAATAAACTCAGAAACAAAAAAACCTTATTAAATGTGCTCTGAGATGTGTTTGGAACAGGGAAGGAAGCTGTTGGAGAGATTTTTTCCTTTGCAAAGTTCCTCTCCACCAACGGGGAGCTGGAGAGACTGAGCCACAAGGAATGTGTCCGATTGCAGATTTCCTTCTCCTTCAGCAGCACTTATCTCCTATTCAGTACTGTCTCCAGATCCAGTCAGTTTTATTGGCACTTGCCTGTGGAATTGCTTTGGTTTCTTCCTTTTATTGTCATGTCTCTACCATAGGGAGCAGAGGGGTGTGAGGCTATCCCTGAGCTTGAAGGCTTTGCAGGATTCACCTGAGTTTGCATTGCATGGTGTGGTCTCAAAACTCAGAAATTAAATCCATCAGATTTCCTGGAGGAGCGTGCAGAGAAAGGGGAGAATGGCAGATTAAATCTGGGGGGTGCAGAGGTCTCACCTCAAGGGATGCTTCCATTGCTAAACCTGTGATTTAGAATGTGCCATGTATGTGGTGTCAGGTGTTATCTGTAAGTATTGCCACAAAAAAATCCCTGAAATAATTAAAAAAAAAAAGAAACATAGCATGGCCAAAAGCCTTCTCTGTCATTTATTTTGTGGACATGTTATCCTGCAGTGTGCATTTACAGTATTTCCCTCAACTTCCTTCATCCTGAGCCAAACCCCTGAGGCTAAAAGCCAAAATTTCAACCTCATGCAAATGGACAAAACTCAGTTTTCCTGAGGTGGCTACTGAAATTGGGAATTGGGTGGGCATTTCTTCCAGTCACCCCTGCCTTCAGCATTGGAGGAGGGAAAAACACCCTGAATTTTGGGGGAAACACCCCCCTGAATTTGGGGTAAAACACTCTGAATTTTGGGGGAAACACCCCCCTGAATTTGGGGGGAAACATCCTGAACTGGGGGAAGCACCCTGAATTGGGAGAAAACACCCTGAGTTTGGGATGGGCCCAAGATTTGAGGGGGTTTTTGGAGATCCTGAGAGGGTTTAGGGGAATTTTTGAGGGATTTTTGGGAGGTTTGGGGACTTCAGAGGGGAAGGATGGAGCACGTTCTTGTTGCCTGGTTTGTTTCAGGTTTGGTTCCCTGTGGTTTTGCTGTACCAGGGCTGTCCCTGTGACCCTGGTAAAAGTGACACTGCTGCTGGCCTGGGCAGGGTAATCAGGCCTGATCTCCTCTTCTAAATAATAACCTGCTTCGTAATCATCAAGTGTTTTCCTCAAGGAAACCTAAAATAGGGAGGGAAATGAAAATCCTGGCTTTAAGTTATGATTCCTCAAAGAGCAGTGGGTGCAGAACATGCAGTTAAGCTGAAGATGTGATATAGGGATAATGTTGCCTTTTTTTTTTTTTTTCCAAGCAGCAAAATTAACTACCGAGTGCCATCATTTTAAGACTATAAACCAGTGTAACCTATAAAAGATTTACTGGGAATCTAACTCTTCTTTTCGATATCCTAGTGAAAGAAATAAACATAAAACTGAAATCAGATGCTTTAGGATTTATGAGGCTGATTCCATTTTTTTTTTCCTAGTGACTGTTTTAACAGCCTATTAACATCTTCCCCACAGCAAATATATAACAAAATTGATATTACAGAATCAAGTTGGGATGGGTCCCATGAGTGTACTTAAATATACCGTAAACATCTAGAGCTATTCATCTGGATTATGGACTGGGTGTATAAAGTACATCTCTATAAATTCTCCTCAAGCAAATTCTTCCGAGTTCCTTTTGCAGAATAAAAAATTAAAGCTCTGATTCTGCGGAGGGCTGAGTGCTCCTGCTAAATTCCCAGCTCCCTTGTAAAAGGATGGTTCTCACTCAGTGCTCTCAGGGCTGCTCACAAAAGACTAATTTTCTCCCTTGCAAGCTGAAATCAGTTGTCACTGTGTTAAAAAGTCTTTTTTACAGATGATTTGTGGCGTGCTAATTTCTTAAGTGTCAGCCACGAGCGCCTCTAATGCACGGCAGAAAAGTGGCAAGGCCATTAAATGTTGCTAATAAAAGGAACATGAAGGGTGTTGTGCCCAGCTTTGCCATTTATCTGCATCCTGCCAGATTGGTGTGTGACAGCGTGGGCTCACCAGGGTGGGTCAAGTTTTAATCGTGCCTGTTGGGTTTGTGCCTCATCCCTTAAAAAGGCAGGAACAAACTTTTTAATTAGATAACCCAGGACCTAGAAAACTTTTTTTTTTTTTTTTTTCGAAATTCTTGCTGGAATTTGAAGAGGTTAGGCTTAGGGACAGCGTGTTAAAATAATGCCAAAATGTTGTTTGCATCAGTGGATGATTCACTGCCTGCCTCGCTGCTCTCCTTTACCTCCTCTGTTTGTTCTGGTACCTTTTACTGAGCTCAAGAGAAAACAATCAGAGAGCACCAGAGCTGTTTGGAACAGAAATAGCTGTGCTGCATCCAGAGTGGCCCAGTCGAGTGTTTGGAGGAGAGGATTTGTACAAAGGATTTAGCTTTGGCTTAGCTAATTCTGGCATTTCCAAACAGTATCTTGATTTCTGTGCAATTAAGGCAGGATAACTTCTGAATCGTTCATATTATGATGTCTCAGTTCCATTTTATAATTAAAATTAAACTGCATGACTGAAGGTTTCTAAACTTGAGGTGTTTGTGTAGCAAAGCTGAAAAACTCCAGGCCTTTCTCTGAAAGTAAATTCTGAATGGGAATCTTTCCCTGTAGCCAAAGTAATTCCATTAATTTCTTCAAGTGTTTTTCTGTAATACCCTGTTGAATCTGAGCATGGCCTTCCAATGAATGCCTTGCAGTTCAGCTCTGATCCGTTGACCATAACAGAGTGAATTTTGAGACGAGATTAACTTGATTTGACAGAGTAAATTAGTGACTCAGTTGGCACCAAAGTCTATAAAGTACCCAATGAGGTGATTTTTTCCTGTGTAGAATAAGTGTAACTATCCTTGCAGCTTCAAACGGCGAGAGAAAGACACTACAACTTAAATAGAAATTGATTTATTCACTTAGGGCAAAAAATTGGAGCCTAAAAGCTCCATACTCGGAATAAATTGAGATTTATTCTGGGTTTTGAAGTGAAAACACATGGTATTTAAAACCTGGGGACTTCAGGGAAGTGTTTGTAATGAATAGGGTAGAGTAAAGTGTATTGACAGCAAAGAATGCATCCAGTGGGGAAAGGCTGCAGGCCATGGATCTTTCATCAGTTGTATCCTCATGCCTGATCCCGTGTGGATTTTCCTCGTGATGTTCAGCCAGCTATGAAAAGGTCAAGCAAAGCAGAGGAAGAAAAAAAAAAGCTGAAAAGCTCCAGCTGTTTGTTGTCTCATTCTTTTTGCGTTTTAAGTGGAGTTGTGGAGAAAGCTGAGTAGTGGGACTTGACTCCCATCCCTCTGGTGAGGCAAGGGAGCCTTTCCACCATGAATACTTGGGTATAGTTTGGCAAAATTATCATGGGAGATGTTGTGAATTTAGTTTAAACCACAGGATTTACCCTCAGTAAGGTTTGGATTAAGCACAGTACCTTGGAAAAGGACTTTGTGAGACTATTCAATAAGGAAAATTTACAATGAGCCAGGTCTGGAAAAATACAGTAATTCTCCAGGTATTGATGCCACAGTTTTTTCTGCCTGCAGCTGATGCTTTAGCAGCACCTGTCCTATTTTCCAAATGCAAATGTTCATGCCATTGCCTCAGAATGATGTTATTTTGCAGAGTCTAAAAATATTGTGATGTCTCAGTATTCACTGTAGCACAAAACACCCCAAATTAAAACAGCAGCAAAATGGAGATAATAGCTCAGATTTGACTATTCTTAGTGCTTGAGAATGCCAGAATAAATGAAAATTCCGGTAACAGACACAACCTGTGATTGGATTGAATTTCCCCTATTCAGAATGTTCAGGTGTTTTATTTTGGCAGTGATCACATTCTCATATCACTGCACTCTGGTTATGACAAAATGCTTTAGTTTCAGAGCATTTCCATGGAATCACAGAACCATTAAAGTTGGAAGAGACCTCGAAGATCATTGAGTCCAAGCATGACCCCAACACCGCCCTGTTCACCCCTAAACCATGTCCCCAAGTGCCACATTCAGGGATGGTCAGTCCACCACTTCCCTGGTCGGGCTGTTCCAGCGCCTGGCCACCCTTTCAGTGAGAAAATCTTTCTTATATCTGGTCTAGGAAAAAAAAAAATCTTCTTCACTGAAAGGGTGGTCAGGATTTTGAGAGTTTGAAATTCTCCTGGATTTGGTGGCAGCTGGATTTTGGCAGGAAGGGTGGAGAATCCCAGGCTGTTTCACACGAGGTTTTGAGAGATGCAGAAGCTCTAGAGACATCTGATAAATTCCTGTCCACCACTCCTGCTCTGCAGCAAATGAGGAATCACTCCCAAATCCATTGAGTTTGCCCTTGACTCCTTCCCATGGATCATTTCTCAAAAGCCTGGGAGATCCCTCACTGTGTAAAAACCTGGGACCAGGGCGACATGAATGTCACACTCGAGCTGCCTGCACTGGCCATTCCCACTCCCCTCCAACAACAGAGGGTTTGTAATTTGGGATTACAAGTTGGGACCCAAAAATAGATTGCAAAACCAGGCAAACTAATCTATTTGCAACATGTACTGCAATCACTCTGGGAGGGCAGGCCGAGATGGATTGCAGCAGATGGCTCTGACCGTGGTCCTGGATTCACCCTGGATTGCAAAACCAGGTTGTGTAACCACTTCAAGGTCACCAAATGACTTCTTCCCAAAAGGTGATGAAGGATTTGCCTCTTCCACCCCACAACATTTATTTGTTTACAGGGGCCAGCCCTCAGTGATTTGAGGCTGCAGGGGGAGGCAGAGGGGGATTTAAGCTTCGGGAAGGCAGAAGTCCAGAGGGATTAATCCTTCATAACCATCATTTCTGTTATCCCTAATCTCTCATTTGCTCTCTCAAAGCAAGCTCTGGGGAAGATCTGGGGGGATACAAGGTGTGGTGCTGGTTTGCCCTTGTTCCAAAGGCTTTGACAGCTTCATTTCATGCTCTTGTGGCCAACAGGAGAACTTGGAAAAGCTTTTACTGGCTCACTTGGAAAATACAAGGGAGCAAAGCTGGAGCTGCGTCAACAGTGTAGTGAAGGAAGGACAAAAGTGGTCAAAAGAATGGTTTTACTGCTATTAGGAGAAGAAAGGGCCTGACTGAAATCCATTCTATTGTAAACATAAATTCTTATTTAGATTTAAATATTTTACATTGCAATATGCCAGATTTGGCAGAGGAATGAAACTATTCTCTTCCCAATCAGAATAAACTTCCAGTTCCTCCCAGCTTTCTGAAGCCTGTGATGTATCACTTCTTAATTTCCCAGAAATACATAAACCCTAACACGGTAAGTTTTCATTTCTGATGTCTCGTTTCTGATCTTTTCAGAACACGCCTTTTACTCTGCTGTCTTAAGCATGGCTCAGTCTTTAAATGTATTAATTTTTACAACAGACAGGGATTATCTTTATTTCACAGAGAAGTCCATGAAAACACCTAAGAGCTACATTTTCAAAATAATCATCGAGCTGAACATAAAGAGCTGTCAGCTGGAAATTTCAAAGGAGCTCTGGTGCATGACACCTGTCTGGAGCCCTGCAATGACATTTATTTGCATACGTGGTTGCCTGTGTATCTTTAATTATTTAACTTTTATTACTTAAATAAAAGCGCTGATGCTAAAATGAGTTACTCAGGGAGCTCCTTTGAAAGTCCTTTTTGCATTTCTAGTGCCAGGATTCCTTGGAAGATTAGGCTCAGATGATTACTTTGAACAGAGGTGACAGAATCCAGCTTGTTGTAATACGTGGAAGGAATTCAACTCCCATGCAGGGCTGCATTTCAATGTTTGATGTGCTTTATGCTAAAATTAAGGCTCAGATTTTTTTTTTCCCCTCCAAGATTTCAGACAAAAGGAAAAAGCTAATAGAAAATGGAAAGTCTCGGTGATGCTACCAGGAATGTGTCTGCACTGTGGATTAAGGGGTTGTTTGTTGTTTGTCTCATGGAATTGTAGAATCCCAGAATGGTTTGGGTTGGAAGGACCTTAAAGCTCATCCAGTGCCACCCCTGCCATGGGCAGGGACACCTCCCACTGCCCCAAACCCCATCCAACCTGGCCTTTAGGCCATCTCCTACAACCACCGTTGTTTTAGCAGCACGTGGATTGATAAAACACACTCCAAAGACACTTTGGAAAATTCCAGTTAAATTCATAGTGGTTCTTGTTAGGATTTTTTGAAAAAAACAATCTCAAAAACTTTTCATTATTTCTCATTAGATTCACCATTGACTCAATTAAAAAAAATTAAATCTGCTGCTCTTAATAAGCTTCAGTACATTCTTGGAAATGATATCACCATCAAATGGGCTTTATTTCTTCCAAGTAAATGAGAATGCTTTCTGTGAGGAATTATAAATCCCACAGGCACATTCCTGGTTTCCAGAATGGCTGTATTGTGAGTCCAGGACAACATGTTAAATCTTTAATCACTGACTGCTTTATGTGGCTGTAACTGCCTCACTTTAATGTGAGTGCTTCCTGAAATTGTGGTTATGGAGCGTCATCATCTGCTTCATCCTAATTTCAATTATTAAATCCAGGGAGTTCTGGTCTGTTTGGATATTTATCATGGTACAACCTGAATGGAGCCTTGGCACAGCAAAAAACTCCAGAACACTTTGAAGCACATACTGAGATTATTTCTGAAGGAAAAACTGCATCTTAGCTGGAAATCAGGAAAAATGTCTTCATGGAAAGGGTGGTCAAGCATTGGAACAGGGTGAAGTGGAGTCACCATCCCTGGAAGTGTTAGAAAACTGAGCAGATGCAGAACTTTGTGATATGGTTTGGTGTGGGTGTGTTGGGTCCAAGGCTGGGCTTGATGATCTTGGAGATTTTCCCAACCTTAACAATTCTAAGAACTTGTATATAAAAGCTTTTAGACAAGGTTAAACTGAGCAGCCTGAAGGGCAGAAGCAGATCTTTAATTTCTTGTTTATTTTCCATGAAGGTAGCAAACATGACTTTATTTTTATCCCTGCAAACAGAGATGGGCCCCATGCCCCAAGCTCTCCTGCCCTGAGGTTGCTCCATGCTCTCTCCCAGCTCTTTGTGTTGCTTCCCCTGCTTTGTGATGGACATTTTTCATACAGTCAGGGCATGTTTTTGTTGTGGTAGCAGTGAGATGGACTTGACAAAACGTTCCTTGGTGTTTGGGGTTGTTTTGAGGAGAGACTTTAAGGTGGTGATTGCATGAGCAAAATGCAAGCTTTTGATCAGCTCAGTTGAAGACCAAGGGGAAAGTTTTGGGGATGATCTGCAGGAATATTGAAAGATTAGCCAGAGGAAACTTGTAATCATTTTTAAGGCTGTTTGCACTTGCAAAAACAGACCCTGTAAATGCAGCGTGTGAGGAGAGCTGTGATTCATCTGCCTAAAAGGTGATAAAGAATTTTGGTGCTGTGGTGAGTGCTTCATTAACCTGCCCTGATCCTCCTGTCAGGCATCTCAGGCCCATCACTTTGTCAGCCATCAGATTTTTCCGAGGAGATAACTGCCCATCATCTTCCGATCCATCAGAGTTACCCTTTGGAATGACAAAGATTGTTTCACATCCAGTTTTTCATAAGACTCCAATTCCCTGAGGGACTTGGGGCAAATTCCACAGCTAATCCAGTCCTTGGAGAGACTCTTCCCTGTTCTGCCAGCTGCTGTGACACTCCTGTCTGCTCCTGGGGAGGGCTCCCACTGCAAATAATCAACGCAAAAGCAAATAATTAATTAGCAAATTCATCATTTCCCAGGAAGTTGTGGCTGCCCCATCCCTGGAAGTGCCCAAGGCCAGGTTGGATGGGGTTTGGAGCAGCCTGGGATAGTGGAAGGTGTCCCATGACAAGGATTTGGGGCTGTAAGGTCCCTTCCAACCCCCAAAAGTCTCTGATTCTATGAAAAATGTGTAGCAATGAGGAATTTGGTGTTATCCCCCAGAACAAAGCAATCGACCAAAGCTCCTGGTAGCAAAAATTATTCTAGTGCAGCTTGTAAAATCAGAGCTGCTGCAGTTTGTGTGAGCTGAGGATGTGGTACATAAAGAATGAAAATTGGGAAACTGAAGGCAATTATAAAATATCTTCCTTTCCAGTGGAAGATGTCCCTGCCCATGGCAAGGGGATTGAAACTCGATGATCTTTAAGGTTCCTTCCAAAGCAAACCACTCTGTGATTCCTCTGGAAAAGGACAGGAAAAAAGGCCCAAAACATTTTGATATAAAACCTGTAACAGCCACTGTAGTCACAGCTCATTTATAAAGAACTGCAACACTGAGCACACCCTCTAACATATAAACCATTTAATTTTATTTATGAATTAAGCTTTTGATCTGTAAAACAGCCATGTTCAAACCACGTTTTATGTGACTGAAATACAGAAATGCAGGCACTGCTGGCTGGAATGTACTTGCCTTTATCTGAATAAAGAACAGGATTGCTGACAAATCCCTGTGTAGTTAGGGTAGTAATTAGCAAAAATACATGTAATTTAGTTACCTTTATTTACCCAACTGATTGGTGCGAGTGCTTCTAACATATTTTGCTTTTTAATCTGCAGCCAATTAGATGGAAAACAACGTATAAGCCGCAGCTAAACATGAAAGAAAGGTTTTAAGTTATCTTTTCCTCTCCAATTTCCCATCTATCCTGCAGAATGTGTAAGAACTTGGGATTTTGCCCTGCTTTTTGAACTTGTTTGTGCCAGATTCTTACAAACCTTTCTGAAAATCATTGTGAAGTTGAAATTGGAGAATCATGGAATGATTTGGGGTGGAAGGGATGGTAAATCCCATCCAGTGCCATGGCAGGGACACCTCCCACTGTCCCAGGCTGCTCCAGCCCCAAAGTCCAACCTGGCCTTGGGCACAGGGGCAGCCACAACTAAAGCTGCTGCCACTGTGGAGTAACAAAAAATATGCACATTTTGCCAGACAACAGATCCAGGATGAAGCCAGCTTCAAACTTAAGATGTGGACACCAATTCCTGAGGCACAACTCTTTGTTCCTGGGAATAACTCTTTATTATGTAGGAATTTTTGGGTTTATACAGAATCACAGGGGGAATTGGTCAGGTTTTCTTCCAGATCAGACTCATCTTCTAAGCATAGAAATCAACAATTTTAAATCTGGTGAAAATCCTCTCTCTTTCCCCAACATTTTAAACAAAACACCTTAGAAAATGGCATGGAAAATCACAAACCTACTATTTCCCCTCCAAATTACAAATTCCTCACTTCCACTAAGTGGCAGGGGTTCAGGGCAGAATTCTTTGCCACTTGCTACTTTGTTTGTTTTTCTTAAATCCAGCAAAATTACGAAAGCCTCACTCAGTGTTTTATTTATTTTTTCCCCAGTAAATTCAATGAGAAATTTATTTTTAATAAGTAAAATTAAAAAGTTTTTATAATCTTGTGTGTGGCTTGGATCTAGATGTTTGCATTTCTCCTTGCTGAGCACAACTTTCTAATTTAATTTATCTTTATGTTGTTAAAAAATACTCCAGCTGTTGAGGGTGAAATGCTCCTGGGGGAAACAAATCCCTTTTTCCAAGGACAAGGAGAACAGAGAGCACTAATCTGTAAATGCACACGCTGCAGGTCTTATCTCTGCTGTGGGAAATTGGCCAAAGAATCAGGTGGAAAAACTAATTTCCTCAAATATTTTTTTGGGAATGGGGGCAGCTCGGTGAGTATCCATAAAGAAAGGAGACAAGTCTTGCTCCTGGAGTGGGTCCAGGGCTCCTGGATTGTTTTATTTACACCTGATATTAAGGGGCTTTCCTGTGAAGAGCTCTCGGCTCTGCTGAAATCTCTGTAATTAATTCCTTCCACCTCAGCACACGGATGGGAAGTTCAAGCAGCAGGAAGAAAAGACATTTAGAGGTGTCCTGATCTTGTGGGAAAAGCAGGATTCTCCACCAGGCTGCTGCTGCCTCCCTGTGCCCTGTTTGTGGGACAAAGGGTGGCCCAAATCACAAATTCTCAGATTGTTTATGACCCATGACTCTGAACTGGAGATTCAGGCAGCCAAACCCCTGCCCAGTGAAGCTTCCCGAATTTTAAGGCACCCTGTTTCCTTAGCACAGAATTATGCATCATGTTTTTCTCCCTCGGGGATTACAGCTCTGGGGATTTTATCAAAATAAGCTAAATAGGGTTATTCAGAAAGTCACAGAATATCCTGAGTTGGAAGTGACCCACAAGGATCATGGAGCCCAACTCCTGGCCCTGTTTATTGCTCTGCATTTCATGAGGTAATGCCTTAAATTTAAAAGCTCTTAAACTCTTGTGGGGTTGTTTATTATCTTTTTTTTTTTTACCTTCAGTGCTGAGCAGTAGAAAAGTGAGGTAAGAGCCAGTGTGGGCTGGAACAGGAGGCAAATCTGGATGCCAGTGGAAGATGCAGGTAGCTGAGAACACACCTGTGGTGGTTGGGGCTGTGAGGACACTGAGTCAGCTCAGGGACCAAACCCTCCTTGTCCAGTCCTTTCTGCAGAGGAACTGGGATATGATCTAAAACATCAATTACAATATCTCTTACATGGGGCTCCAGCACTCACACCAGAGCGTAATTCTGTGTTATGTCCATCCCATTTAACAAAGTTACTGAGTGTGTGTCAGGAGCTTTACCCTCCCCAAAAGCTGGGAGTGGGAAGGAGCCTCTGGAGATGGTGACCTTGTCATTTTTGGGGTGGCTGTGGCCCACACCTGTGAGCTGCTGTGACCTGCCCCAGCCCTTTCTGGGTGACTCTGTAGATTTTCAGTCGCTGCGCTGATAAATCTGAGATCTGTGATCAGTCCCTGCACATCCAGCACAGCTGCAGGTCCCACTGGATATCCTGAGTATTTATACAGACAAAATGTTTTGTTACAACACTTACTAAGGATAATCCTGATCTTTCTTTTGCCTGTTACATGGAGTGGCTGAATCATAATAATGCTTTTAGGCTCAGAAACACAATTTGTAAAACCTTTTGTGAAGCTTGCAGAGTGCTGTAGGGTAACTGCATGATCAGCATCGTATAAATGTTGGTCATTAAGCAAAAAGAATCATAATAATGATCAGCAGTAAAATAACAATTAGCTGTTCCCTGGCTGCTGTGGTACCTGCACCACTCATGCTCAATAAGCTGGGGATGGGACAGTGGCTGAGGCTTTGTCTGAGCTCCAGAGCTGATCAATAATGGGAGCAAAGCAATGGCTTGCATTGACTCCAGCAGGTAATTTGTGTTCATCGGGCAGGGCTGCTGCATCTGAGCAGCAAGCAGAGAAAAGTGGCAGCACATCAATTCCTGCTGCTGGCTGGGGCCAATTACTGGAATTAAAATAACCCCTTTCAGACTGCAGCAAGATGAGCTGTTGACCCTGCTGGCCTAATGCAGTTGCTATTATACTTATTATTATCATCAGTCCCTTTTTCCTGCCTGAGCTGCTGAGTCTCTGTCATTGAAGGCACGGGCTCTTGTGTTTATTATTTGTGCTGCAGCCACATTCCAGGGGTTTGAGAAGTGCCAGGAACTCCTTGTTAACAGAGCTGGAGGACGTTAGTGCACAAAACAAAGATAGCAGCTCGAGATTTAGTAGGTAGAGGAGTAAGGCCACCCTAAGGCTGCACTCAGTGAGTCCAGGAAGTACAAAAACCTGAATAATCTCTGTGTTATCTGAGGTTTAATTAATATCTTTTAGTATATATAGATTTCCTCAGTTTGTAACACTTTCTCTTCCTGCTCCATGCCTAATGATGTGAATGTAACTGCTGAAATTTAGCACAAACCATTTGAAACCCTGCAGAACCAGTGCTGATCCATATTCCATCTGAGGAGTCTGTAACGTGGAAATCCATGTTAATGAGGCCCCTCAGGGCCTTCCTGGCTCAGCCAGCCCTGTTCAGAGCCCTGCCTTGCACCTACAGATTGATATTCTGGATTGAGTTAAGCCTCCTAGGAATACCTTTCTCTTGGAAGCTTCTACTGTGCTATCTATTCATTATTGTTCTTAATTTGCAGGGAAATTTGGTCCAGGGTGTGCATCAGCCCTGGCCCAGGCTCACAGTGGGATTGTCATGGCCGTGGCAGGCACAGCCAGAGCAATGCTAATCCCCAAAAACCTCTGAGTTCCCATGGCTGGCTGACCCAGTGACATGTTTATTGTATGATTTCAGCGAGGATGAGCCGCCTCCATTGCCTTTATGTGGAAAATCAAATGTGTATTTTCATTTCTACGACGTGCTTTGGGGTTGAACAGGAGAGGATTAGGTCTTTAAATGGGATTTCCACAGCCACGCCACAGAACCTGCTAGGACTATGGTGTGGTATTTTCAGGGCTCCCAGGATGAAGGAGGAATTGAGAATCTGACTCCATGTTCTTAGAAGGCTAATTTAGTATGATATGATATGATATGATATGATATTATAATATCATATCGTATCATATAATATAATATAATATAATATAATATAATATAATATAATATAATATAATATAATATATATTATATTATATTATATTATAATATAATATTATATTATATTATATTATATTATATTATATTATATTATATTATAGCATGCTATACTAAAACTATACTAAAGAGTAGAGAAAGGATAAGGACAGAAGGCTAACAAAAAACTCTAGTTTAAAACTCGTGACTGCTTTGAGTCCCGACACAGCTGGAGTGTGATTGGTCATTGAGTAAAAACAATTCACATGTTGGATAAACAATCTCCAAACTACATTCCAAAGCAGCAAAACAGGGAGAAGCAAATGAGATTATATTCTTTTTCTTTTTCTCTGAGGCTTCTCAGCTTTCCAGGAGAAGAAATCCTGGCAAAGAGATTTTTCCAGAAAATATGACAGGGACACTATGGGGCTTGTCGCATGGAAACAGAGCTCGTCCCAAGAGGATTGAAGAGGGTGAGGAGCAAATGTGGCCACCACAAACATTCTGAGATGCTCTGTGTGCTTTGTCTCCCGTCCCCAAATCAAAGGGTGTCTGTTTAAAACACATATTTGTAATTAGAAGGTCAACTGGCAGTTTTCAGGTCTAAAGGAGATTTCATAATAATCTGTTTTCCTTTGTCCAAAGAGGTGGGGAAAATAAATTCCTGGAGGATCAAAAGGGTGCTTTGGAATATTTCTCATCAGTTCATCTTTCTGGCTTTCTTTTGAAAGTAAGTAAGTAAGTAAGAGATGAGTAATCTCTTTCTCTTTTATAGTGTGGAAGATTCTGGCCTTACAACTGCATCTCTCCTGCTCTGAAAGAATCTGAGATACTGAAATTATTGTGGGGGGAACACAGCAATAGTGGGAGCCAATGTCCTGTGGATGATGAGTTTTGCCTGCAGAGGGAATGGTGCCAGCATTTGGAGCATGTGCAGAGGGCACCCGGAGCCCCTGATGCCTCAGGATTTCAGCTTTTCTATTTTCCATCTATCTGTAACCCTGCAGTTCTTTAGTGTGTAACTCCAACTCCACACTCAGTGTGAGCTGCTGCTTTCCCATTTGGGGCAGACACAACAATTCCTCTCCAGGCCTGGCAATCAAGGACACCTCACTGCCTCAGGGCCCAGAGATGGGAACAAAAGTGACTTGGGGGAGCAAACTTGGGGTCAATTACTTCATTACCTGAAGCTGGAATTGGAAGATTAACCCCAAAATGCAAATGGACCAAGCTTATAAAAGTGTAAAAAAACCCTGACCCATCATCCATTTTTGGGTGCAGCCCCTGGGGGGCTTTGTCTGCCCCAAATGTACCTGAAGGCCTTCAATAAATAGAACAGCTTTTTATTCCCTTAATTCTGTCTGGCCCCTGTTTTTAGGTAGCCCCAAAAGGCATCACTGGGAGCCTCTGCAGTGCCTGTGATGTGAGGCACCTCTGGGAAATGAGCACAAGTGCCAGAGGGGCTGGGAGCACCAGCAGGGGCTGGAAACTCTTCCCCAAAGGGAGCTGCAGCATGACCCAATCTGGTAAGAGGAATAAATTCACTGTGCAAAGCACCCAGCTGTAGGGAACAGCCAGCTCCTGTGTCATTAGGCTTGAATGGAATGTCTGCTCTGCTCTTGGGGGATTGGAAGTGGAGTGTCACTGAATGAAATGTTGGGTTTTGGGTGGTTTTTTTTTTCCTTTCCCCTGCAAGAATAGATTTCTGCAGAGACGTTTTCCCAGCAGGAGTGTAAAAGCCTTTTAGAAAAAAAAATCATAGCAAATAATAATAACTTTTTTCTTTTTCTGACTCGCATAACTCTTGCTGTTTCCAGCCTCTTAAAAAAAAAGTGCATTTAGTTGAAAATGGAGGTTGTAATTAATTCCAGCACAGAGTTAGCAATGTGATTTGTAAAAGAGGGTCATGAACTTGTAGCAAATTTATCCTGGAGTATTATTTCTTGAGACAGATTCCCTGAGAAGATAAAATGGAGCTGTTGGGGCGACAGAAATGTAAATGCACCCTGAGTGAGGGCTGGCACTGCAGCCTGGGACGTTGTGGTTACGTGGGGTGTTTGACAGAGCAGCTACTGAGGGAAATAAAGAAGAGGAACTATGCAGAACAAGCAGATGAGATTAAGAGTACAAGGTCAAATTTCATGAAATAACTCAAACCAGGCATAATAAAAAGGAAAGACAGAGAGCATAAAATGCTTTGGAGGGACAGGATGTTGGAGAGGACTGGATGTGTGCTAAGCAGAAACCCAATAAACCCAATTACTGTGGTTATTACTGCCTTCAGTACTGCTAGAGAGGCAGCTCAGTGCCTCATTAGTCATTCCTTGCAGAATTATCATCTATCATGGCCTCATCTTTTCCTTTCTCCCTTGGGAATGCAGAAAGGAAAACAAATCCATAAGCTGTCCCCTCCCCGTGTCCCCCAACGAGCTTTAGAGAAGCTTCCTCATCCTTCAGAAGAACAATCAATATTAAGCATCTTTTACTTTGCCAGCGATTGATTCTGTCTCATTGCCCATTACTCATAAAAAAAAAGGGACATTTGGGCTCAATTTTATTTGTATTTAAGAGATGACAGGGACACAGATAGCTGAAAAATTCATGGAAACTTCCCTGGTGTTTCTTGTAGAGCTTTGGCAGCAACCTCAGGGGACAGGACTGCCCCAAGAATGAAAAGTTCTCTCCCAGATCATCCTCCAAAGCCCATGAACACAAATAAATATGGCAAGAGCTTAAAACTCTTAGGGAAATGCTTCTTCTATAGAATGTTGCAGTTATTCTCCTTTGTAGAATTTGTGGGTTGAAGTCTTAGATACTTTTGAAAGTATTACTTAAAAAAACCAATCTTTTGGTTAAAAATATGCAAGGACTGTTGTCTTTTTATTCATAAATTTTATTTTAATCAATACTGAAGTATTACTTGAAGCAGATCTAAGCTGGCTCCTGGAATTAGTGGGATTTTCAGATGGTTGTTGCGTCAGTATCACCCCACAAACACAGGCTAAAAAAAGTCCCTCAATTCTAATTAATCTGATTTTGAAATTCCTACCCCCTGGGAAGGCCAGGACCACAGAGCTGAACAGATCACCTGTGTGCAGCTCCTGGATAATTCCAGGAGTTTGACAAAAGATGTTTAGTTCAGAACATGTCCAGAGTCAGCAGAATCCACCCCAACATTGTTGAGTAATGTCAAAACCTTTAGTAAGTGCTGACAAATGCTACCATAATTTGTCACAGGAACAAGAGAACGCTACAATATCAAAATTCCCTGTTCAGGCAAGAAAAAAAGAAGCCTGTAAATTCTAAGGAGTAAACTGTACCTTGCTATTGAGAGGAAAACAAAGAGCTTTGAGACACACTCTGCTTTTCTGTCTTGAGAGGAAATTCTCTTTTCATCTTCGAGCAGCAATAATAAAGATAATAAAGCAGGATAAGCAGCCTGCTTTTATTGAGCTGCTTCAGAACAGATCCTTAACAACATGTTTCCTTCCATCCTGTGATTTCTTCTGACTCCAATAAAGTTAAATCAGAGAGTCTGGAATGTTGTGCTGGGGCTGTTCAATTATTTCCTCAGTGTGTCCCTGTGAGTTAATGCCGTTTGAGGGAAGCAGCACTTGAGCGCTCGCAGAAGATTTGTGTTCAGTTCTGTTAATTCAGACACATCCTAGCAGATGTCTGATTAGACTAATTTGAAATTGAATGGCGAGGAAGGAGGAAAAAAAAAAGTTTGCATTCATTGAGAACGATGGAACAAAAGATGAAAAGTGTGTATCTCTTTGTTTGCTGAGCCTGGAGTGTGTGTGGAGCTGCTGAGCTCGGCTCCCTCCCATCCCCTGCTCCCCATTCAGCAGAACCCACCCAGACACCAGGCTGCACATTCCCATTGCAGAGATTTATTTTAAATAAGCAAACACTCCGAGTTAAACAAACATTTGATGAGCACAGCACTCTGGGATAATCAGAGGAATTGAAAATAAGGAGGCAAAGATACTCTTTGCTCATCCTCCACAGGCTGGAATCCCAGCTGCCATCGTGGGCTCAAGTTCTTTAGCAACATCAGAAGTCTTTCCATGTGTTTTGAAGGAAATAAGGATCTGTATTTCCTGATGTTGTATCTAATCCTTTTCTGGAAGATGTTTGCGTGGCTTGGAATTGTTTGGGCATTACTTGGAGTTTTATTCTTCTTTAGTGCTCTGCAGGGCCGGGTTTGGACAAGTTCTGTCCTACAGAGAGTGCCAGAATGAGGTGTGGAAGATTCTTGGAGTGCTTCTCTCTAGATTTGCCTCTTCAAAGGTGAAGGAAAAGCACAGGAAGTAGCATTCTAAACAGGGCAGATATTCTGGATAATTTAAAAATACCTCAGAGTTGAAGTTGGGTTGGATGCTGATGGTGATGCTGATGATACTTCAGAGTTGAAGTTGGGTTGGATGATGAGGATGATGATGCTAATTATTATTATTATTGTTATTTCTTTAAATGGATTCATGTATATATTAAAAAATGGGCGTTTTCAAAAGTTCCTAAGCAACGTAGCAAATTAATTGTGTCATTAAGCACTAAGTTCAAGAGGATTGGTTTTAAGAGGATGATTCTCACTAGAAGTCGAATACTGCTGGTACTGGGTGACGTGGAAAGGTGAAATTCTCTGTGGCAAGGCCCAGATGATTGATGTGGCACTCGAGCAGCCATTGGTGTGAGAAGAATTGGGGCTGGAGAAATGCCACCAGCTTTTCCGTGTGCAGCAAACCTCTGTGTGTGTCAGGGGCAGGGAGGGGTGGTTTGGATTTTCCAGCAGCTTCCTTGGCTGCTCATTTTCCCACCTCAGCTCTCTGACCCCCCTTGTGCCCTGGGAACACGGTTAGGATGGGTACAAAGGTGTTCCCCTGCTTGAGAGATACCCAAAAATGCATTTACAGGGGGAACCAAGGTGGCCAGAGTCTCCAGACTGAAAGTGAGGAACCTGACTGGATTTCTGGTTACAGGGAAGGTGGTTGAAACCCTGATTTTGAATACCTTGGTGTTTGCTGAAAGGCAGGAGCACAGGAAACTAAGGGGAGTCGTTACTGCCCAGCAAATTTCCAGCTCTTTTGGCACAGGACTGGAATTCTGATTATTTTTAGCCTAATTTTACAATTTTTCTGCTTAATCTTGCCAAAGGATGGAAGTGCTCACACAACTGACCTCCTCCTCCACCGCATGAGATAGAGAGGAGGTGCTGTCCCATTTAAATGTTTGGACACATTTGATTTTTTTTTTTTGGTAATACTTTTGAAGGAAAATATCTGATATTTTTCCAAGCACCCATATTGCAGCTTGAAAATCCTTCTATTTTTAATTTGGTGTCTGTCAAGGGTGGACTCAACAATGTTTTCATGACAGCCCATATGCTTCCAATGTACTTCCTACAGCTCAAACTTTGGAAATTCCCTGTCAACAGGCCCAAATCCATTGGAGATTCACTCAACAGCCAAAAGTTTGGAGTTTTCTAATCTGCTTTCCCATGGTTACCTCTGGAAGTTTCTTGGAGCAGAATTAAATGGCTGCTCCATGCTCTCAATATATTGCAGGGAATATTAAAGATCTACCTGCAGTACCTAAGGCTACAAACATAATGTATGCAATTAAACCCTAGATAATAACTTTTTAAACTTGCCTTTAATATCCAATGAGTTTCAAATTAAAATGGAATTTTAGCCACTATAGCCTAATTTAATATATTAAAAAGTTCTGCTGTATTTTTTTTTTTACTGTAACAGATGCACATCTCAGCTCTTATTTTATATCAAAGGTGCTGGGATTCTGTGAGAACAGGGGTTTTTAGGAAAAGCAAATGTTTCCTTTGATTGCTTCATGGGCTGCTGGAGGAACTAGGGATGATCCAGCAGCACCAGTTCTTGTGTTGGAAGTTTTCTCTGTTGATGTAGAGCGGTGAACTGTTATTTGGATTTTCTCTCCTTTGCTATGTGTTTTACCCAAAAAAAATAGGGATTGCAGAGTCCTTATTCTCCAGCTCTGGTGGTGAACTGGGGTCATTCTACACGAGGGATTTGAGGAAAAATGGGAACGTTGTCATCAGAAGCACAAATCGAGGAGAGGGAGACTTGGAGAGGTGAAGCTCTATTTGGAGATAACTTCCAAGAGATGTGGAGGGGCAGGATTTGTGCTTTAATTAGGTTCATTTCCTCATGGTTAATTGTGGGCTGTGATTCCTGGGCTGGGTCTCCTGATCCAGGCTATGGGAGGAGGCTCCTGGTTTCCAATTGTGCCAGCTCTGATGGCAGGGTTGAACAGGAGGAGCACATTTTCCCTGAAGGAGAATAATGGGACAGCTAAAATCCACAAATCCACCTGTTCTTCACCAAGCAGAGCAGATCCTGCTCCACGTGTGGCACCCTTGGTTCATTTTAGCAGATAACTCAGGTGGCATTTTCTTGGGGAGACAGAGTTCATGGATCAACTCTGCAAACTTTTCACCCTCTTCCATCAGGTTTGTGGGGTCTGGAGGAGAGGAGCTGCTGGATTTGGAACAACTGGCACAGGCTGGATTTGGGGAAGATGGGAGTGATGATGCTGAGGGAGGAAAAGTGTTGGGACCCAGGACATTCCTCTGGGTGATTCAAAACCCTGGCAGGGGGCTGAGGGACCTTGGCACAGAGTCAAACACACCTGTGCCTTTTTTAGCCCATAGAAACAATTACCAACTTTGTGTGAAGATTTACAAGCCACAAAAGTTTGAGTAAAATAATAGTTAATTTGTCACAGAGTAAAAAAAGTAGAGTTTTAGAGTTTTAGAATAGGGGTTCAAGAAGATAGAGGAAGATAGAAGAAGACAGAGGAATCTGGACGTATCCTGTCCTTCTTCTCCTTCTTCTTGTCCTCCATCTTCTGCTGAGATGGTGGCACTTTTTGATTAGTTCAGAGTAGAAACAGACTGTCTAACATAAGTGATAAGTATTGGAAAATTATTGTAAATAAAGTACACGTAGTTTGTAGTATAAAAAGCCAGCACCACCCCAAGTGTGGTCAGTGTGCCTCAACCTGACCTGCTGGACAGACCTCAGCAGGTCAGAGAAAAAATTTAATAGATAAAAGAAAATAAACAACCTTGAAAAGCAAAACTGACGAATCTCAACTTCTTCTTCGGTCGCAGGGCTAGGAAAAAAAAGACTTTCTAATACCTCAGGAGTCATCTCAACCTCAAAAACCCAAAGAAAAGCGCTTTGGGTACTCAGCCAAACAGCAGAGCCCAGGCTTTGCTCCTCAGGGGCAGGGAAGGATTCTGGAGAATTATGTGGCACCAGGTTGGATAAATGCACTGCAGGAAAATTTCACTTCTTCCAGGTGGGATCTCTGCACAACCACCCACAAATTCATCATCTTCAGCCTTCACCCAGCGCTTTGGGGTCACCAGGTAGGATTTGCTCCTGGTTTCTGCAGCCCCAGCTCCACACTCAGGGCCCGTGCTCGTGCCTGAGGAGAAATTGAGCTTTTCAATCAAGCTTTCCACGAAGCTCTGGGGTAATTCTGTGTCACACAGTTTGGAAATCCCTCCTTGGGCACACTGGAGCAACAGCAGAGTAATAAACTGGACAGGAAACATAAAGAGTGAAATAGAGTTGAGTTTGAGAGGAAACAAGAACACTGCTCCACTCTATCCTGGGAGAATCTGTATTTATGTCTTTGAGGGCTCCTGCAAAGCCAAGAATGGGATTTTAAGCTTGAATGGCTAAATGCAAATAGGGGGTAGATGTTCCTCTAGCTGCTTTCCTTCTGCTCCCCTCTCCTATAAAAACAAGGCATCAAAGCTGAGATGATCCCCCAGGCCCCCAGTTTTTAATGCTGCAGGACAACTGGTGCCTAGAGAAGACAGATCTGTATGGCAGCAACAGTAATGATTTTTAATTTGCATTTCAGTGCCCGGGTTATTGCATATATAAAACTTCAATTATAACTTTAAAAGGCTGTTTGGATGTGATCCAGTGTGTGCTGGAGGAGAGGGAGCAGCCCTTGCCCCAAACCTGTTGGTGCTGCAGGTGCTGCTTTCCCTCAGGAGCCAACAGGAGGCAAATCTTGGTGTTCCTGGGATTTTGGGATCAGATGTTGATATCTTGTATGTTTTACAGGAGAAGGAAATGTTGTTACCCAAAGGAGGAGGAGGAGATTTCCACTTTACAGTTAAATGCGGGATATGCCTTTCCGAGGTGGCCTCAGCAGAGATAAAGTGGTTTTTCTCTTCTTTATTCCCCGATGTCATTTGTTACCACGTGCTCCAGTTTTGATATTATAAATGCCTCTATCTCCCCTTTCCCTTTGCTGGGATTGGATTCTAATTTGAGATAAGTGGATAACAGTGAGACCTTCTTCTTCTTAAAGGCTTAGTGAATCCATACGTGGGTATCTCAGCTTTCCAGCACATCCTCCAGCATATCTGATGGACAGCAGAGTGTGCAAAGCTATTTTCCAGAAAAACAGGGAGCAGGGAAAAACATCTTCCACTGGTGGTTGTGGCACTGTGCACCAATATTGACTAAAATAATGCTGATTGCAATTGAAATATTTTTATTAAATGGAGGAAGATCACAAGGTTTATGAGATTTTGAAAGCTAAAATGTTTTGTTAAAAGGCTTTTTATTTTGTATCCATTCTGCCATGTGTGTCTCGGATTTCACAGATTTGATGCAGTAGTAAAATCAAAAAAAACTCCATTGTGAGTTCCCACATTGTTGCAAACACCATCCTAAATAAATAACTCATGAGGTAATTAATACAATTAGGATTTTTCACTAGGCAAAGCAAGACTAATGCTTGAAGCTAAACAAGGTGAAGATATTTTTATTTAGACTAGAACTGCAGAACTGTCAAACTCCCAAAACTCAGCAAAAGAAACCACTAAATTTAAGAATATTTAAAAAAAAAGAAGGGGGGATTAAGATGGTAATTTCATTTTTATGTTTGATTAGCAGGAAGACCTGGAGAGATTTATATCCTGATTTAAACTCATTTTGTGAGCTGCCTATCAGAAGTTCAAGGAGTTGTTTTTATTGTTACCATAACTACACTTTGCTTCAGAACCTGAGGCAAGATCGAGTTGGGATTCTCCTCCTTTTATATAGAATAAATTTTATTTGTCATTTATTGACATTTTATTTGGCATTTTATTTGGCATTTAAAAATCACATGAAACAAAGCTGAGATGACCAAAAAATCATGGCCAGATGCAAGTTGCGCTTAAAATTTAATATTTTGGTTGTATCTACTAACATCCATTACATTCCTGATTTCAACTCTTTGAACAGGGAAGGTGTTAAATACCTTATTTTTGTGCTAAAAGTAATTATTGGCTTGAAATTTCAACATAACTATGCAATACACAGTTCATGTGTAATTAGTACTACAAAGAAGCAGGGTGGAGAAGTGCTCAGTAGGAGTGAGCTTAAAACACATTATTCATTAAGAAAAAAATATTCCAGACTGTTCCATTATGTAACTGGAACCAAAAAAGAGGATATTTAATTTTTTTTTCCAGTTTTTATACTGAGCTAATTCATGAAGAAATTTATCAATTGAACATTATTATGAAAGACAGGAAAGGCTGAAAATACTGGGATTTAGAGCAGTGAAACACAGTGTCCTATTTTAAAAATATCCTTTAAAATGAATTTCTGGTTAATAATGGCATATTCCCCTCTCAGAAGCTGTTTGTGTACTCCAAGTCTGTGACACACAAATGGAGGTTGATGTGTCAATATGATTCATTAATAAAAATTATCTTGTCCGTGGGTACAAATTGAGGCTTTTCGCAGGCATCTCTAAACAATCCCCATCTGCCCAAATAGCTGCAAATGTGGCTGTGAACAGATCTGAAACCTTCACCACCCAAATCACAGGCTGGAAAATTCCACATTTTTGCATTTAATGGACTTGCAGCAGATGGGAAACTTTTTGAAGTTGTGCTGTTCAAGACATCCCTGTGGAATGCACTTTTTCTGGATATTTTTTCCTACAGATAACTGGCAAAATTGGCTTTTGAGAAGCCCAACTCAGCAACAGTTCTGTTTATCAATACAACAGCAAGCCTGCAAGTGAGCACAACCAGAGTTCTCACAGATGTTTTTCCTGAAGGGCAATAATAATAATGGTAGACTTTGAGCAGCTTCCATACCTGGGAGCTTCAAACATCCTTCCAGAAAATCTCCTCAGCTGTGCCACAAGTGCTGTGGCGCCTCTGCCAAAAGATAAGTATAAAAATAAAAGATAGGAACACAAAGCAGGCACTTTCTGAGTGAATTCTGGGGCAAATTCAGCATTTGAAGCTTATTCCATCCCAACTGGATCCCTGACCTTTGGTTTGTGCAGGGGCTGTGCTGATGGAAAACAAGGAATCTGATCATTTATTTCACCTTTCCCAGTGTTTTTTTCCCAGTGCTTCCCAGATTGCCACCCTCTGCTCTGCTTAATTAAAACCAGGTGAGGATTTTTTGAGGGTGAGTGAGATAAGGGTTTGTTCCATGCCTCCTCTGCAGATCACATCTGCCCGGATCTTTGGAGCAGTGTGGTGCTTGAGTTACTGAAATTATTTTTGCAAATAGTTTTGCTCATCTGTGTGTTTGGGGAGGGAATTTCTGGTTGCTTTTTTTGTATTTTAGGTGTTTAAACCGATGCCTCAGGTTTTAGCTTTTGTATTTTTCAGGTTCTGTGCTGCTTTAGTGTGTGGGTCTGGGTTCATATTATGGGATGCTGAGCTCTGTGCACAGAGCAGGGAGAAAAAACAATTCCTGCTCCAGCTGGGCACCAAGGACAAATGATCCAAATCTCAGCCCAGGAGCACAAACCCCGTGGGCTGGAGAGAGAAAAACAAGCAGGGTGGGACTGCAGGGGCTAAAGCTGGAATGGGACAATGAACTGCAAGGTGCAAATGGAGCAGAACTGATCCCAGGGACAGACCCCGTGCCCGGCCGTGCATTTTGGGGCCATTTTGGTTCATCTTGGGTGCAGCCCTGGCTGGGCTCTTGTGCTGCCCAAGGTGGATCCATGGAGGAGATGCTTTGAATAAATCCCTGCTTTATTCTGTGACTCTGCCCAGCCTCTGCTCTAGGGCAGCCTGCACAGGGCATCAGAACCATCTGTGGGCAATGACCACAACTTCCCAAAGGATTTTCCTTCTCCAAGCAACCCCAACAGAAAACAAACATCTCCCAGAGAGCCCTGAGTGTGCAGGAGGTGGGGACGAGGCATTTGGCACCTGCAATAATTCCCTCCATTTGCTGGAGAGGAGCAAGCCAGCAATATCCAGGTTTTTCCTAGATTGTCCCTGCTATGGCAATTTCTGAGGCAATGCAATTCCTAATAAATTTCACAGATTTGAGCAGTTTGGGGCTGCAGTGGCTGTTCTCACCCAGCCCCAGGCTGAGCCACTGTGCTCTTCACTCTTCCAAAAGTGAGGGCTCTGGCACAGGAGTTGTTTTTGCTGGAATTAGACAAATGCAGGTGGCAAGGAGAGTTAATTATGTAACAGTGGGAATGTGAGAGCTCCTAAAGGATTTGAGGATTTTCCAGTGATCCTAATCTGCTTGGGAGCAAGTAGCACCTGTGAGGGAGCATTTCACAGGAAAATGGGACTTTGGAGATGCACATGGCCTTGTCCCAGAATTCTTTTCTTTTGTACTGAATTTGAGCACAAAAAGGGGGAGAAAACAGGTGGACAAGGACTACAGAAAATGATAGCACAGAGAAAAGCATAGAAGCCTTTATGTCTACAGGAAAATAATCTAAAATACATCTCTGGAAGTGTCCAAGGCTGGGTTGGACAGGGCTTGGAGCAGCCTGGGACAGAGGAAGGTGTCCCTGTCCACTGGATGGGCTTTAAAGTCCCTTCCAACCCAAACCAGTCTGGAATTCACCTCAGCAGCTGCAGAATCAGTGCTCCAAGAGCTGCTAGGAAATAATTCATGTTAAAGCAGTAAAAAAATAATTTTCATCTGTGTCACCTTGATAAGCAAAAGCCAAAGGTGATCAGAAAACAGGAGCTGGCTTTTGGTACAGGTAACAGAAAGGTTCCACCTCTGCAAATAGAAAATACCTGGAAGTTTGTGACACTGACCGAAAAAACCTCTTGTGCCAGTGCTGGCTGTCTCTGTCCTGGGGTGTTCAGGACCACTGGGGTGTCCCCACCCCCAGCATCCACTCCCTAAATCTTGTGCTGTGCAGCACCCAGTGTTTTATGGCCCCCAGCTCTGCCCTGGCGGTGGCTGTGTGTATTTGAAGTATATTTAGAGCTCTGGGCAGTCTGTTCCAGCAGCTGATGAATGGGTGCCAGCAGGACCCTCTGCAGCCTCAGGGTCAGCACTGCTTGAAGGCAGTCCCTAAATTAACCTGGATTCAGCAGCTTTAGGACATCTTGGTGCAGCCCTGGTTATTCCATCTGCTTGCAGCTCTCAGACCTTCCATCCTTGCTGCTGCTTCTGACAGAATGTCCATTAGATATGAAAATATAAGGAGAGGAGTGCAGGGGGGTGCTGGACAGAGGTGCCCCATGGGTTGTGGTGTCACAGGGGGCTCAGGGTTTGTGTCACCTGCCAGGGTTCCCTTTGGAGGAAGGTGCTGATATTTCTCTTAGGATAATTGGCTGATTTCTGCTTTGCCAGTACATAATAATGATGGAAAAGTGGGTTTTTTTATTATTTTTTGTTTGGGGAAGCATTGCTTCTGTTGCCTCAGTCTGTCAATGACAGCGTGGCACATAAATCAGTTTTTGACTTTCAGAAAAGAGGCATCTTGGGATGCAGAGATAGAAATTCAGAATTAGACCTTTTTAACCCTTTTATCATAGAAATGCACTTCTTCCTTCACTGCTGTTTTTTTTTTTGGCACCTGTTTTTCGTGCTGGAAGGAAGAGTGGTGCCAGCTGAAAGGGAGTGTAAAGTCACAGCTAAAAAATGGCTCTGCCTCCTGTTCAAAGGATCCTGATTATCAAAATTCTTCCCAAGAGCTCTCCCTGTCTTTAAAACACTTTTTTGAAAAGCTGTTGAAATCCACAGTGTTTTTTCCTCAGACCCAGTGGGGAGATGGACCCTTAATGGTGTTAATTTCATTACCAGAACACAAAATGCATTCAAATCACAGAATCAATAAGGTTGGAAAAGTTCTCCAAGATTATGAAGTCCAACTTTCAGCCGAACACCACCACTCCCACCCAGAGATTGGGAGCACAGGGTGAGTTCTGCCAGCAAATTTGTTCTGAACTGTCATTTTTCAGGTGCACAGAATAAGGGCAGAGGTGACCAGCACTTAAAAAACACTCAAAGCCTGTGCTCAGCCTTCTCCTACAGGTACCTCACACTGTGTTAGATTTTTTTTATATATTCACATTTTCCTCAAAACTTGGGTTTACTTTTTGATCAATATGAGTGATTTGCTTTTCCTGGAAGCTCTTGGAAAGCTCTTGATGACTACAGCCCTTTGGGAAGCCAGAACCTCCACAGAGCCCCTGCAGAGGCAATTCCAGCCCCTCTGTGCCCTCACTCATGAGATTCCTTCCAGCTGGATCATTCTCCCATTTTCACAGTGAAAGACTATCCTTCAGCTGGTTTCCCAAATGTCTTACAATGAAGAAAAAAAAAAAAAAGAACCTTTTGTTGGTGTTTCTAAAAGTCTTGAAAGTGGGAAACATCCAAACTGACATAGTTTTAAATGGCGTAAAATAAATTTTGCTCCAGCCCCGTTCAGTGGTGGCACATTGTGAGGTCAGGACCCCAAAAGGTCCCAGATAAGAAGTGGGGGACACCCTCCCTGAATCCACAGAGCCAAGTGTGCAGTAATAAATATTAAATGATGTTTCTGGCTGGGAGATGATTTGTATTCCGCAGCTGCATTTCTTGTATTCGAGACAGAGAAGTGAATTTGTGTCCCATGGAGATGTTTTATTTATGCTTTCTTATTTCCAAACTTGATAAACACACACCCCAAACTCAGAAACATAGAACTCCTCTTAGTTAATGCAGCTTTTAATGTAATTTTGCTGGAATTAATAATTTGAGATGAAAATAGAAAAAAATCCCCAACTCCTTGAACTTGTCATAGTTTGGGACTGGAAATCTGTGGGGTTTTTTAGCATCCACTAAAGACCAGACCACTGGAAAGGCCAGGAGAATTTTTAAAATTCCATATTGTGGAGAAATGGGGAAAACCTTCATTAGAAATGAGTCTCCTCACAGATTTTGGGTTCATTGCAGCCCAGCTAAAAATCTCAGTGGGCTTAACCCTGTTTTACCATATTGCAATTAAGAGCAAAGCACATAAAACCAGCTGGGGCTGGCATCCATCACTGGATGTGCTCTTGTTTTAAAGGACATCTCTGTCTTTAATGTGTTCACATGGACGTGATGTTCATCCCTGGTTTTCAGGGAAATCCTGGGGAATATTATTCCCAGCCCAGCCTAACCCCAAACATCTGGCCTGTTCTTTGGAGCATTGTGGTTCTTGAGTTACTCCGAGTATTTTTGCAAATAATTTTGCTCACCTGGGTGTTTGGGGAGGGGATTTCTGTTTGCTTCTTTGTGTTTGAGGTGTTTAAACCATCGGTGGGCAATGACCACAATAGGACAGGGACACCACTGGTCCCAGTTTGACCTGCTCCACTGGTTCTGTACAAGGGTACAGAAGGACCATTGTACAAGGTTGGACCTAGAATAGTGGAAGGTGTTCCTGTCCCTGGCTGGGGGTTGGAATTAGGTGATCTTTAAGGTCCCTTCCAACCCAGAGCATTCTGTAATTCTGTGATGTGGAGAGTATTTAAGGGATTTCTTGCTGTTATAAAGCTGTTCGTGGTGTTTGGGTGAATAATGTCAAATAACCTCACTGGAAAAGAGGCTGGGAGCTCAGGGAAGGAATGCTAGCACAGGCTGGAGCAGGAAAACCTAGTGCATTTTTTTTTTTAACTTTCTAGGACTTCAGATTTGAAGATCTGGCACACATCAGCTGCTGGAGACCCACAGAATCACTTCTTCCGCATTGCAATTCTCCTGCAAAGTGCACCAAGCATGGCCTGTGTGCCTCCAGGTTCCGTGGGCTGGCTCAGAGAGTTCTCTTGGCTGCAGGGAGAAGTCATGGCTGGGACTCAGCTGGCCCCTGATTGCCTGCAGGTGGCTTGTTTTCCAAAATATCCTTGGAACTGGAGCCTGCACACATCTGCCTGATGCTTCCCCATAACAACTCCCCATTCCAGTGATGCTCTTTGGATTCCCATCCAAGGTGAGGATGTGCACAAGTTGTTGGGAGGCTGGCCCAGCACAGAGTGGAGATTACTTGGAAAATGTTGAACCGTTGGTCGTGTGGAATCCATCCCATTCCTAGCAGGGAAAGGCAGAACAGAGAGCTCCAATTAGCTGCTGCTCATTTGCAACCATGTCAGTTAATTAGCTGAAGCCCGACCAGATGGGGAAGGATTTCTCACAGAGCTCTCAGAGACACTTCTTGTTGCCCAGTTTCCAGCACTTGGGATTTTAATTTTTTGCATTTCTCCAGGAGGCTGAACACAGGAAGGGAAATTGAACTCCCAATCCTTTGTTCCTTTTGGAGAAGGGTTGGGTTCTCCTCAGGCTTCAGTTTGCAGGGCACTGATGGAACCCAGGTGACTTTGTGCCAGCAGAGATCCAGCTCTGCTCTCTGTCCTCGTGGATTGGAACTGGGAGTGGGTAGGAATGAAATCAGGCCATGGATTGGAGCTGGGAGTGGATGGGAATGAAGTCAGGCTGTGGATGGGAACTGGGAATGAAGTCAGACCATGGATGGGAACTGGGAATGAAGTCAGGCCATGGCTGGGAACTGGGAATGAAGTCAGACCATGGATGGGAACTGGGAATGAAGTCAGACCGTGGATGGGAATTGGGAATAAAGTCAGGCTGTGGATTGGAACTGGGAATGAAGTCAGGCCTTCAGGTCAGCCTCTGCCCAGAGCCCTGGTGACCCCAGAGCCAGAACAAATCCTTTCCCCTGAGCTGACCGGGGGGTCCATTGTGCATTCCAGGGCCCCTCTCTGATTCAGGTGGGCACGGAGCTGAGCAGCAGCACTGGGGCAGGATTTGGGGATTGCAGAAGGAGCTGGAAATCTCTCTCCTCTTGCCTATTCCAGCACAGCTACAAGGATCTTGGAGGAATGGTTATCTTGGGCTGTGGATGCACCCAGGTGAGTCCATGTCCTAAATTATGATGATATGTGATTCCAATGTCACATTTGGCAGTGACACCCATTCTGATAATGAGTCTCCCAGAGCACTGATCAGGCCCTGGCCCCCAGGCAGAGACCCATCTGCACCTTCCTTTCCCCATATTTGCATTTTTAGAGAGCTCTGTTTTCCAGTCTGTGCCCTGCTTCCCCAGACTCTTGTTTGTGCCTCCCTCAGTTCAGGCTCCTCCACGATTCCTGCTTCCTTTGACATTTCTTTTATTGCTCTCCCGTGCACCAGCTCACATTAACACATGTTAGAACAGCAGCATCTTTTTGTAGCACTGGTTTTAATTAGTCTGCAGCTTCCCCTGGGATGGCTGTTTGCTCCAAAGCTTTCTGCAGGTGCTGTTCTGTGCTCTGTGACTGCAGTACCTGCAGGTGATACAATACAGGAGGTGGTTGTGTTTCAGGTGACTCCAAAAGTCCTCCCCAGAGTGCAGAATTCTCTGATCTTGGCTCATGAAAACCACTGGCAATGTGGAAGAATATTTTTAATGCTGAGGGAAGGGAAGGATGACGGTGGGCAAAGTCACTTCTGTGGGTTTGGTGCTCAGAGCCCACCTGAAGGGGAACCAGTGTCTGAGTGCCATCATCTTTCAAGGATTCTTTGTTCCAAAATATATTAAGAACAGGACTGGAGGAGCAGTTTATAGGATGAACAAGGCAGGTGCTGATACAGTGCAAATGGGCTGCCTTATCCACGTTTACAGTGACTAATGCAGGAGTGACTGCAATGAAGTTGTATTAGCTGTGCTACGAGGGCCTGCACTTCTCTCTCTGAATCTGCCACGCCACATTTTCCTATTATCATACCCTGCACAGAGCCTTTGATAACTTCACAGCTCCCTGTGTTTCGCTGGTGGGCTCCATAAACCCTGACTAATTATTTTTACATCCTCCGTCTCCTCATTGCAGCGTGTGCCTGACTCTGCGCCGTGCTGCTCCCAGCGAGTTCTGTGAAACACATCACACCACCAGGAGCTCTGCTTCTCCAAGCCATGGAAAATCTAAACCCTGGCACTTCTTCCTCCGTTTGCTTTCTAGCACCTGGGATCTTGACTTTGCTTCTGTGAGCTGCATCTTGGCCCATTTAATTACTCTTCTGTTTGTATGGAGCTGATGATCACAGTATTATTTTTATTATATATATTATAATAAATACTCAGAGTATTTATTATAACTGACCATTTACCCCAGTTCTGTGCAGGATTCCAGAATGGTTTGGGGTAGGAAGGGACCTTAAAGCCCACCCAGTGCCACCCCTGCCATGGCAGGGACACCTCCCACTGTCCCAGGTGCTCCAGCCCCAGTGTCCAGCCTGGCCTTGGGCACTGCCAGGGGTCCAGGGGCAGCCCCAGCTGCTCTGGGCACCTGTGCCAGGTGCTCCTGACCCTTCCAGGGAAGAATTTCTTCCTAATATCCAGTCCAAGCATGATGATGTGAGATGCTGTAGTATTTCCTTATGCCAAATTCCTGTTGATTTTAGCAGGATTTTCCACTGGATTAGATGAGGATACACTTTCTGCAGTATGTGGGGACAGTGCAGCTGAGTTGTCTCTTAACAGAGCTTGAGTTGTTTCTGAGACAGAGCCACAATGGCCAATATTTCCATTGAATAATTGCCTCCATGAAGATTAATGGTGGTTTGAGGCAACAGGGCAGTCCTGGTTTATTTCTGGTTTAATTCCTAATTCACTGTTCCTTTCTTGCCTGGTGGTGCCTGCTCTGTCCTCTTGTTACTTCCGTGAAAAACAGAAGTGAGAACCAAAACCTGAGGTTAGAATTTGAGTCTTCACTGCTGCTCCTCTCAGCATTATTGATCACTTCCATTAATGCCCTTCCAGGAATGAGGCCTGGAAAGGCTCAGAGCAGCAGCAGGGAAGAGGCAGAAATGCCCAGCCCCAGTCCAGGAGCTTTTGTCCTGCCCTCCTCCCGGAGAAGGAAACAGCCCCACATGTGAGGCATCCCTCAAAAAAGCATTTTGTTCTTCTCATTTCCTTGGCATTCAGTGCACTCTGTGCACACATCACCTGGGGAATGTGCATTGAGCTGTTGCCTGCACAAGTGCACCTTGGAGATGCTCAAACACTCAGGAAAATCTGCGTTTTTAGACACTGATTCCTGAACCTACACTCTCTGACAGATTATTCACTTTGGATGTGTCAATTACCTTTTTTGGCTATTGATAAACCACCAGAATGTGCTTTGGGCTGGACTGGGGTGCAGGAGGGTTGTGAGATTTGGTATGAAATACAAGCACCAGCAATTTTCCTGCATCCTGCTGTGTGCAAGTGCATTCTGGCTGAACTCCTGTGCCTGATTTTCAGGCTGGCTCTCCTGGCTCTCAGGAAGGTGGCTTAGCTAAAGCTGCATTGTGTGTCCCCTTCACAGAGCTGAAAAGAGAAAAGGCTGCCAGGAGACAAAGAATGAGACAAAGGATGGAACAGTTGTGTCATTAAGCCTTCAGCATTTGCAGACAGGGCTTTGGCACAGCTCGACTTCCCCAGTGCTAAGCACCAAGTCTGGTTTTGGTCATTTAGTGACTTACTAAAGCCCTCAAAGCATTTCCAGGATTTCGTCTTTTGTTAACTTCTGTCACACAAAGTGTTTTTAATGCTTTTCTCTCTTTTCCTGTATTATAGCTCTGCAATATTCAGATTAGGTGAGTGGAGAGAGCAGTGATTTAATTGTGGATGTGGAAGAAGAGTTTGCAGGGGTTCCCTGTGACAAACAGACAGTAATTTTCATGACATGAGTGGAACATTAGTGAATCTGCTGTTATATTTAGAGGTAACCAAAACTTTCCAGCTCAGGGAACCTCAGCTCAGCTCCACAATTGTTTTTGTGGGAGATAATCTGTCATTTGAAAACCTTGCAAGTGGAAATCAGTCCACAGTAACCCACCCAGAGTCCAAAGCAGCTCTGTGGCTCTTTAAAATACCATTTTAACCCTTTCTGTGACGGGAATTGATGGGGTTTTGTCTTTGGGACAGTTATTTTTTTTTTTCATTCAGGCAATTGAACACCAGTTTGCTGGGACAAAAGTGCAGCTAAAAGACTTAGCTGGTGCTTCAGTGATTCTTCATTAATAAATGCAGTGATTCATTGATAAATGCAGCTGGGATGGGCCTGTGAGGGAGGTGAGAAGCTGAGAGGAGCTTTGCCTGTCTGAGTTCAGTGGGAGCAAAGCCACATCTCAGGAGGGCTGCCTGCAATGGAGAAACTCTTCCTGTGAGATTTCCACCAAAAAAAGCTTTGCTCCAGCAGCTTTGCTGCTCTCCAGGTGAGGAGGGGTGATCCCAGGAGGGCTTTGGATGGCTCAGGATGGGTTTTCCCTGCTCAGGGATAACCATGGATGGCTCTGCCTCCATCCTGGTCCTGCCTGGGTTTAACTCTGCTGGGCCATTGCAGCCACATCCCTGTCACTGCCTGGTTGTGGCCACCACCACCACCAGGTGACATTTTGGAGCATCACCCTGCTGGTTTAATAAGGATATTTTACAGATCTTGTTCTGTAGTCTACAGCAAGCAGAAAAAAAAATGCGCCTAATAAGTCCAGAAATATTAGATACTAGGTGTTTTAATTAAAATTTTTATTTATTAAATTTTAGTCCATTTGAAGTGTTGAGAGTAGCTCTGGGTTTAATGCAGGAAGGATTTTTTTTAATCTGCATATTAAAAGGAAAAGGAGTATGGTTGTTCGAACATTTTAAGTGCATTTATACCAAGTATAAACTAGAATCCTGGATTTTATTTTTTAATGAAACTTAATTCAGCCTAGTTAGGAAACCAATAACCATATCTCCTAATTCAGTTTATTAAAGTAATAAACACAGCCATTCCAGGAAATGAAAACATTTCAGGGGATGAAATACAGAGTTCTCTGAAGAAGATACTCAAGTGGGGGTACCAGGCATTTCACAGCTATTCTGGTACTAATCAGAGCTCTCTGTTTCTAAAGATGCTGGGTATCACCTGGGGCTGTGGATGTTAGAGATCCTCAGCATTTTGAGAACTCCTCTGGCTTACTTGGGTGTGTAAGGTGGATTTAGATGCCTGATTTTAAGCAATGGTGCTTGTCTTGTGCCCTGACTTTCAAAGGCAGCATCAGCTGCATTAATCCTGACAAGACAGAGCTGGAATTATGTTTAATAATGGACTGAACTCCTCCCAGGCTATAGAGCAGGAATAACAAATCCAGCAGGTCGGGTAGGAGAGGCCCTCAGTCGCTGCAGCAGGGTTTGCTCTTCATCCTCATCACTGGATTCCTGGAGATGGAAGAAAGAGCAAAGCTGAAAACACAAAAATTGGTCTTTTGCCATCAAACTGGAATAGGAATGTCTGGGTTCTTTCTCAGCTCATTAACTTGAAACCATCAAGAATGGGTTGGAAATACCTTAAAAACCATCCAGCCTGGCCTTGGGCACTGCCACTGTCCCAGGTGCTCCGCCCCAGTGTCAGCCTGGCCTTGGGGACCCAGGGCAGCTCTGGGCAGGTCCTCTTGCAGATTTTGCTTCTTTATCTCTCAAGTCACAATGGTGTTTTACTCAGGCTGGGATCTTGGAGCTCAAAAGGAAAGGAGAAAAAAGTCCAGGGCTAAGGATGCGATGAAAATGTTTCTTTAGGAGCACAGGCAGTTTTAACCTGCTTTCTTATAAATCAGCATACTGATAATGGAGATAAATCATACAGCTATGGAGATTGCAAGACAGCATTTATGGACCCATATTGATTTCTGAGCATTGATCCCAAATCAGCCAATTCTTGCTATTTCCTCCCTCCTTTTCCTCTTTCTCTCATTCCAGCAATCCAATCATCCTCGATGGTGATGCTGCTATTTCTTCTTTATCAGGCACTTTGCACAAAAAAATACGAAACTACAATTAAAAGTGATCTGTGGAGAGGGGGATTCTGTGGCTGTTGAAGAAGTTTGTGTTCAGCAGAGGTCACTTTCACTTGCCTTTTCACATTTTGAGGGAACTGCAGCAGAGAGAGACGTGAGGTTGCTCCGGAGCCGTCCCGGTGCTGCTGTTCCAGGTGGCTGATCCTTCACTTCTTGTCTCAGCAACTGGGCTGGCCTTGACAACCTCCCATTCCCCAGGACCTACAGGAGCTGTGCTTAATTAATCTTCTCCTTTTTTCAGAGGTAATTACTCTGATTTCTCATGAAGGTTTTTGGAATTTTTTTTTCCCAAAGAGGCACTGTTTGATTCTGGGGTCCCCAGCATGGGAATGACAAGGGGCACGGCTTCCACGTGACAAAGGGCAGGGTTAGATGGGATTTTGGGAAGAAATTCCATCCCTGTGAGGGTGGGCAGCCCTGGCACAGGTACCCAGAGCATCTGGGGCTGCCCTGGATCCCTGGCAGTGCCCAAGGCCAGGCTGGACACTGGGGCTGGAGCAGCCTGGGACAGTAGGAGGTGTCCCTGCTCTGGCAGGGGTGGCACTGAGTCATTTTTTAGACCCCTTCCAAACCAATCCCATTCTGGGATTCTCTGAGTTCTGAGCTCCTCATTCTTTTCTCACTCATAAACCTGTCTTGTTTTCTCTTCTGGCTCTCTAAGATTGGTTGGTTTCCTTCAAAAAAGAGAAGAGGGAAAGGGAATGAGCAGCTCTTGCCACGAGGCAGCAAAATCCATCCTGGCAATGCAGGGTGGCACAGGAAACCTTTTTCCAGTTGCAGTGAGCAGAAGTATTCAGCAGAGCTATGGATTTGGATCATCCAAGGGCAGTTCCAGTTATTTCCAAAGTCACTTACCAGGAATTTGTGTTTTTATGGCAGTATTTAGGGATTCAGCAGCTTTCTCTCCTGCTCCAGGCAGAGCAGATCACTTGAGTGTGCTGGAGAGGAGCACTCAGAGGGAAATGGGAGCAGAGGCAGTCACGAGGAGCAGGCACTTGGAGAAAAGCTTTGGAGAGAGCTCTCAGGAAAAATGATCCCTTCTCAGCAGCTGCTGGATGGCACAGCCCTGCTGCCAGGCCTCAGCACCTGCCCTGCTCAGGGCTGGGCTCAGCAGTGCCACTCCTGTCCCTGTGCAGGGAAGGGATGCTCTGCTCCCAGGAGCAGCACTTGGTCTGCATCAGGAATTTCATCTGCATCTGCTTTTTCCTAACCTGAGCTGTCTGTGAGCTGAGCTTTGGCTTTAACCCCAGGTTTTTCTAAAGCCCCACACTGAGGTCAGTCCCTGTTTGCATTTGGGTGTTTCTGGCAGTTTATGTTCTAACAAACAGCATCAACGTGCTGTAATACCTTGGAATAAAAGTGCTTTATTTCCCACAGGAATTCCATGCTGCTTGTGGACTTATGAATTGGATTTCCAAGGGATAGTGGTAAGTCCAGAGCCATTTTCAAAGGGGCAGGCAGAAAGTCATTAGCAACACTTGGATAATAAATTCTTCCTGTTCTGCATCAGTGAGATTTGTGATCCCCTTTACATGTATTTTATTATGATCATTCACTGGTTATCTTTTTGGCACTATTAAAGTAATCTGGAAAAGTATATTGCATATTATGACCACTACTTTTATTGTAGCAGGCTCCTAAGTAGGAACACAGGAACACTGAAGGGGAAATAGGAGAGGGAAAAGATCTCCTGGGCTGGCACATCCTGTCTCCTGCTGGTACATCACATCACATAATTCCTGTCATAAATACAAGTAATCTAAAACTCCGGGTTTTGTTCACTTTGAAAAGAAAATGTTTTCCTAGCGTGTCTAAAGAAGATTAAAGTAAGCCAATCATAAATGTAATTATTGTGAGTTATAAAAGGTGATAAGATTTTAGCCCTGTGGTTACTTTCTTTTGGGGTTTGGGGAGGAAAGAGTTGGTTTTGTGCTGTTTGGGTTTATTTCTTTCTCTGGGAGGGCTTTGTTGAGGGACCTGCAATAACCTGGCTCATTTTCTTTGCACAGCCTCACCCACAGCCAGGCTCCTGCAGGGGCAGCCTGGGGAGGCTGGGCCTCCCGCCCAGCTCTGTCCCATGAAAAGTGGAGTTTCTTGGGGAAGAATTCTTCCTGTGGCTGCCCCTGGATCCCTGGAAGTGCTCAAGGCCAGGCTGGACAGGGCTTGGAGCAGCCTGGGACAGTGGAAGGTGTCCCGGGGAGTTGGAATAGGATGGATAGTTGGAATAGGATGGGCTTTAAGGTCCCTTCCAACTCAAACCATTTTGGGATTCTATTATTCTATTTCTTTCCTCTTTTCTGAGATTTTTTTTTAATCCAGAAGCACAAGTGATGTTATTTACCAAACAGGCATTTTTTGCCATGACATATTAGAGATGTTAATAACATTCATTACAATTTTACTTTGGTGTGCCCCAACACCTCGTTTTCATTCAAAGACACAACTCTTTTTTTCATTTTCTAAACAAAATTCAGGTGCTGCCTGCTAAGCAGCATCCCATCATGAAGCTGAAATATTCTGTGCCATTCTGCAGGAGCCTGAATGGCAGCAGGAAGGCTGAATTCATTCTGTCACCACACAATGCACAACACCATCCTTTAGCTTTTCACAAACCTGATAAATCCTTCACAAACCAGCTGAAAATAGAAGCAGCAATAGAACTCTCTGAAGTTGTCAGCAAGATTTCTTGAATGAATTTTAACACATCTCTCCTCCAGGAAAAAGGTTTCTACAGCAAAGGTTTCTGCAGCAAATTCCAGCTTTCCACTGCCTATTAAAACCAGCTTGTAAATATGCATATTTATATACGTGCACACTTACATATTTATATGTCATTGTTGAGTAATTCACTTTTTTCTTTTTTATTAGAGTAGCTTGCACTTAAAAAGCGAGGTCTGGATGATCCCAGTGCAAATGCAGAAATTCAGGAGGTGAAGAGTTACTGAAAATATCAGTTGAATTAATATTTTTCACGTAACATTAACTCCAGCTGTCGGTTAGCATTTTAAAAATAAGTTTCTGAACAGCCAAATGCTCAGACACACAGATAAGCACATGAATAATTCTGGTGGTTGCAATAAGGAAACTAATTAAGGATGCCCAGATCCAGGATGTAACAAGCTGGAGCAGGAGCCATCATTACTAAATTAGTGTTGCTTGATGGGGTTACAAATAACTGAGTGGTCACCCTCCACAAAACATGAAGGGAGACACAAAATTCAAGAGGAGATCAGCCCAAAATGAGGGATATTTTTTCTAGATTACTCCTGGAAGCAAGATTTGGTAAATCTGAGCTCTTAGATGCGCTTGAGGCATTGAGCAGCTGAAAAAAAAATCCCCAAAAAACCAACACTGAAGTTGCAGCTCCACAGAAATTAGAGGGAAGTCAAATTTCTGACTTTTCCATGATGTTGGGGTGCTCCATGCTGGAATTACCTTTCTTGGCAGGTGAAATGCTCTACCAGACCAAGGCTTTCACTCCAGGTGGGTCCAGCGCAGGAGTTAAGGTCACCTCAAGGCTCAGTTCTGCACAGGGATTGTTCTTCCAGCTCTTGTGTGTGGCAGAATTAAGTCAAAAAGTCTTGGGATGTGTGTGGAATGCTTAGGGACTTTGTACTCTCTGGTTTCAGGGTTTTTCAGGATCAAAGCAGCTGCTGACTGCTGAGAGCAAATTGATTGCTCTTGATTTGTCCTTCCCATCTTGGAAGCACATTCAGCCTCCAAACCTAAAGGAACTCAGGTAAATCAAATCAATGGAGGATTTTTAATACATTTAAATGAAATGAAAGCCAAACTTCCTTAGTGCAAAGAAGAATCAACCATCATTCTTTTCATAGCATTAGGAACAATATTTGAAGTTCCTTTGCCATCAGCTGCCTTTTAATTAGCAACACTTCAGCCCGGTTCTGATGGGTAAAACCCACCTGGGATTGCTCCTGATCTCACAAAGTGGGTGCTGTGTTTTTCCTGCTGCAGCTGCAATTAAAGTGCTTTAATCACTTGATGAGTAACCTCAGTATTGGGGGTGACAGAGACCTTTAATGGTTTAATAACTCAGAGGAGCCCTGGCTTTTGAGTGAAGTTCAGAAATGTGCTGTGGAGTTGGAGAAGTTACCTCCAGATGAATGCAGGCCATAGCCTGGAAGGATAAGGAAAAGCAGCCTAAATAGGGAGATGCTCTGGAGAAATAAAATTTTGCTTGGGATTGTTTATGTTATCACAGCCCCAGATGCATTGCTGCTCACACCAGATCTATTCCAACCTGATGCTGAATTATTTTGGCTTTTTATGCTGTCGGCGGAGACAGAAAACTCCTGCCATCAGAAAAAATGCTTTTCTATCTCCACGTGTGAACATCTGAGTGTGTGTGTGTACTCCAAACTCTGAGTAAGGATGAAAGGACGTTTTCTGAGTCTGCATTTCTAGCCATTATCTATTATTTAATTCATAAATGATGCAGCCTCTGGGTATTTTGAGGATGTTGCTGCTGCTGGTGCCATGGCACAGGAAGGATGTTCATGGCACTGGCACATTGGGTTGGAAGGGACCTTAAATTCATCTCATTCCACCCCATCCATGGCAGGGACACCTCCCATTGTCCCAGGGTCCTCCAAACCCCAGTGTCCAGCCTGGCCTTGGGCACTGCCAGGGATCCAGGGCAGCCCCAGCTGCTCTGGGAATTCCATCCCAGCCCCTCACAGGGAAGGATTTTTCTGAATATCCCATCCAAACCTGTTCTTTGAATTTACAGCACTCTGGGCTGGTTTTCATTGCCCTTGTGCTGATCTTCTCTCAGCTTCATGGTTAAGTTCTTTTTAAATCTCATCTTTCCAGGCTGCTTCTGGTGTCCAGACGATGATGATGATTGTGTTTAAATAATAAATGCAATTTCTCAGTTCAAATAAAACCCTTCATCTCTGTTTTTCCATGTTATTGTTTCTTTTTCTCGTAAATCTCATCTTACTCAGCTTAATGATCTTGATCTTGATAATTTTGTCAACTAATGGAATGGTCAAACAACCTCTCTCCATGATGTGTTTCTGCTCTGAGGAGAGCTGTGCTTTGTGGGGTTTGCTAATTCCATTTGTTTCAGTGTCAGCACTACAAGTTGTTTTGCTTCCTCCTTATTTTTAAATAATTTTTAATATTTTAAATATTTTTAAATGATCTATCAGAAACCAGATCACAATGGTTGTGCTCAGTGATTTTTATTTGCTTTTTAACAAGTTTTCCTATTTCATTGACTACCTGATCTCTTTAACCTTCATTTGCTTAAAGCTTCTGTTCCCTTTTAAAACACACTGGGTTTGGTTCAATGTGTATTTGCAATCTCGACCTGCACACACATACATTTATATAAATACATACACAATGACCTATACATATGTTCATATATAAATATTTTGTACAGTTTCACAGCACAGTTCTGGAGAAGGCCAAGCACTGAGCAGCAGAGCTGAGCAAGGTCAGAAAATTGGATCCTTTGAGGCAGCTCTGCCAAGCTGCAGATGGGATTGGACCTTTGGATGAGGGGATGGGTTTGGAGAAGACTCAGAAGAGGTGAGGTGCTGCACGGGATCAACTGGGGCTCACCCTCTGCTTTTGTGGCTTTCCCTCTCAAATGAAGTGGGATAATTGCCTAAATCCCGAGTTTTTCAGCTCTTTCTCTGTGTATACACATCTTCTGTTACATTATGCACACCCTGTGTTTTGCACACCTTACATTTTACCCACGGTACTTTTACACACTGTGTATTTTACACACTGTGTATTTTACACACCCTATGTTTTACACCCCCTTTATTTTACACCTTCTGTATTTTACACCCTCTGTATTTTTTGTATTTTACACACCCTACATTTTACACACCTTACATTTTACGCCCCCTGTATTTTATGCACCCAATATTTTACACCCTCTGTATTTTAGACTCTGTACTTTACACACCCTGTATTTTACACACCCTACATTTTAAACACCCTGTATTTTACACACCCTGAATTTTACTCCCTCTGTATTTTACACTCTCTGTACTTCACAGACCCTACAATTCTACACCACCTGTATTTTACACACCCTGTGTTTTACTCCCCCTTTATTTTACACCCTTTGTATTTTACACACCTTACATTTCACACCCCCTGTATTTTACACCCCTGTATTTTACACACTCTGTACTTTACACACCCTACATTTTACACCCCCTTTATTTTACACCCTTTGTATTTTACACACCCTACATTTTACACACCTTACATTTTACACCCCCTGTATTTTACACTCTTTATATTTTACACCCCCTGCATTTCCCACCCCCTGTATTTCCCTCATCCTCTCTGCTCAGGGAGGTCCCTGTCACTCACACCAGACAATTTTCTGTCCCTTCCAGCTCCTCTCCACAGGCTGGGACCCTGCAGCATCTCCCTCCATCACTGGCCACGTCATCACTTTGCCTTTAGATCTGCATCAGGTGAGTAAAGAAACATCAGCTGGCAGAGAAATTATTATTTTCTGGCATTCCACCAGGTTTTATTGTTACGAAAATGGTCATTTAATTGCTTGCAGGGCTGTGATGCTGCCTGAGGGATTGTCCATAGGAAAATCTGAGGTAGCCATGGGAGTTTTGGAGCCTAAGGACAGTTGGTTGCTTTTCATGCCCAAGAAAAAACAAATGTATAATTATATGGGTTGTAAAGGTTGATAAATGCCAGTATTCCACTTTCCCCCTCTCTGAGGTGTTCAGGAAAAGATCCTGTGGAACTCAAAGGATGTTTTGTCACTGCTTCCATGATGGGCTCCCTAAAAATGGTGATTCATGGAGCCACTTAATTGGGAAATGTGAAAATTAAAAGTGATCTCTCCTTTAACTTCCTCATCACTCCAGCCCTTCTCTAAGGCAAACAAAGGGCTGGATGGAGGCAGATGTTGTTCCCATTGGGGTCTTTTTTTATTATTTGAAGGGCCCAGTTTCCATAGGTCATTGATAGGAAATCATCCTTTAAAGTGTGAATATTGATGGGTGAGTAAAGTGAGTGTTCAGGTGGATGATGCTGCAAAAAAACCTCATAACTTAAAAAAACCAAATTATGGGTCAAATTCTGGTCTCACCCAGGACACTTTAAATCTGAAGTCATCTGGAGAAATCATTGACTCCGGGGTAAATGAGCTCCAGGGTTTTATCCTCACAGGGGAGAACAGAGCAAACCAAAATTAACCCCGATTCTGCCACAGTCCTGATGGAGGCAGAGAGAAAAAATCAGATGTGCCTTGAGGAATCCCTGTAGCATCTCCTGGCTTCACCCAGAGAGCAGGGATTGTGGTGGGGAGTGCTTTAAGGGATTTTTGGAGGTTTAGTGTTACAGGGATTATTTTAAGGTATTTTTGGAAGTTCAGTGTTGTAGGGATTATTTTAAGGTATTTTTGGAAGTTTAGAGACAGGGACAGAGGTGAGCTTTTTATTTTTTAGTTTTGAGAACCAGTTAGATCCAAATATATAATTATAATAAATACACATTATATCGAAATATAATTTTAGTGCTTTAAATATATTGAAAAAATACATATCCCCAAATAGGTCTGGCTGTTTGACATTCAAATATCATTTTTACATGAGAACAATCCCTCCACAAAAATAAGACCAATCTGGGCTCACATTTATTATGTGCTTCTGTTATATTTGTGAGACATTTGTGCTTCTGTGGTTTCTATTAGGCCTTGAGAATATATCAATATATTTTATCTGCACATTATTAATAAGTATTTATATAGATATCATCCAGATTTATAGAAATAATATCCTCAACAAAATCCTACTCAGATTTTTAGAGCAAATGTTTATGGCTACTGGAAACTCGTGAAGGATGTAGTTTGTAATATTTTTGTGACACAGCCTCAGCTGTCAGAGCACAAACAGTGCTGCTAAAAATCACCTGCCTTGGACAGTGAGACCTGGCAGAGAGAAAAAACCACGGAGAAAAAAAGAGGGATACAGGAGTGAGATAAAAAAGAAAACACGACAAGCGACAGTCAAAATAAAATTTAGCCAAAATGAAAAAAATTAGCCAAAAATAAAAGAGAGTAAGTCAAATAAGTTAATCCTGAGGCTAATTTATAGCCCCAATACCCAGCTCCTCTCCAGGCAGAAAAAGAAGATAAATTTGCCAACGTGGTGGGAAAAAAGCTTGGATCAGTGATGGGGGTGATGCTGCTTGATTGCAGCGCCAGGATGGAGGGCAGGGCTGGGAGTGGGAGCAGCAGGAGGAGCTGGCAGGAGCGGGGATTGTCACCCTGAGGAGTGGGGACAGCTGGGACAGCCTGGAAATGCTGAGCCAGGACACAGCAGGCACAGCCAGCCCCAAAAGAGCAAGGAGAGGGAGCTTGGCAGGCACTGAACAGATTATTCAGCCAGCAGAATGGATGCAGATGGAGTCAGAGCAGAGATAAAATCCAAACTGCGCCTCCCAAGGCTCCTCCTTCCCAGGGCAGGCTTGGAGAAACTTTCCTAAGGCAGAAAAAGCCACAAATGATTTTAATCAATTATCTTTCACCAATTTGTGGTCAGGGATAAAATCCAAACCTGCACTTCCCAAAGCACCTCCTTCCTAGGTCAGGCTTGGAACAACTCCTGGGCTTGGTAAGGCAGGAAAACATGAATTATTTTAATGAATTATCTTTCACCAGTTTGTGGAAACTCCTCAAAGACAAGCAGGTGATGCTTTCAGGATTATTTATTACAGGACACTTTGGTTTGATTCTTGGAGCAACAGATTGCATTTTTTAAGCCTAAGTAAATTTTAACTTGCAAAAACCCAATATAATTGTGAGTTTTGTGTAGGTTTTTGCTCGATATTAATAAGAAATTGTAGTTTTACTAGAAGGGAAACACTGGAGTGCTGATGAAACTGGTGCATTCTAGAGAAAGGCTTGGAGTTTTTTCTCACAACTACTTTCCAATAGGAGAGAGTCAAAATGTAACAGGGAACTGAACTCAAGAGCAGGATTAACAGCATTGTAATTTTAATTTGATTGTGATTTCCGACTTGCCATTGTTTAAAAAAAAATAAGTAATATTTGATTTGATCTTTCTGCCCAGAGGAGATTCTTTCTGGTCATGATTTTGGTGCAGAATCACCTAAATTTGAGCTGAACCCACTCATCGCACACTTAACACAACAAGCAGGGAGCCTGCAAGCTCCAGTTCATTTACAGCGTGACTAAATCTGCTTTTCAGGCACCTGTAAATATCAGCAATCTGATTTTGCCCCAATTCTGAATATTTCTGTTTGAATTAAGCCAGCTGAGCCCCCGCGCAGGACTTGGGGTGGCAGTGGCTGTGCTCTCAAGTGAGAGCTGAGCTCGAACAGATTTTGCCTCCCTGAAGCCTGTCTGGAATGCCTGGATACTGATGATTATTATTTTTATTATTCTTGGGCTGTATCGTTGGCCTTTTTCCACTGACACATTGCTGGGAGTGCAAATAGAAACATGTGAAATGTTTAACCTCCTCTCCAAGCAAAACTCCACAGAGTTGTCTCCCATTGCATGCCCAGCTCTCCCAGCCTGTCCTTCACACCTAAACCATCTGTTTGTCATCTCTTGGCTCTGCCACAAACCAACCATCTGCTGGGAGCCTTTCAACTTCTATTTACAACCCAGGCTCTTTTATCTATCTTACAACTCCTTGCATATGTCAAAATTTTAATTACACAGCCACACATTAGGATGTCGTGGGCTCAGGGGGCTTTTTCTATCAGGGATGGCTTTGAAAATGTGGTTTTATGGCTTGTTGATGGATGGTGCTCCTGAAGAGTGCAACTGGTTTGGAAGGGAGGGAATAGCTGATGCATGAAGTCAATAATTGTTCCAAGATACCTCCAAGTAATTGATGTCTGCATAATTCCATAAATGCCGTGGCTTTATTAAAATACAATAACAATATTAATTTATATGAAAATTCACCCTGGCTAGCAGCTAATGCATTTAAATTTCAGATAATTTAATGCAGTCCTTTCTCCTCTTAGGATGGGGAAAAAAAGGATGATTCTCAGTAGAAATTCTCTACATGCCTCAGATCTCATAAAATATAAGGTTTGAATGACTTTTATAAATGCTATAAATATGATTAAGATATCCCCCTCCCAAGGCAGGAGGGTGAAATGGATCTCACTGAACAAAAACCAGCCAGGAACATTAAAAATTACCACTTCAATTATGAATACTGTACATAATACACAGATAAAAACAAAGCCTTGCCTCTCTGCTGCCAGCTGGAGGGACAGAGGATGAATCCCCAATTTTTATCCACAATTTGGATGCAAATTGCTGAGGAGTGTTCCCCGTTCTTTCAGGATGAGTTTGCTGAGTTGATACCATTTTAGGACACTGATTATTTTGCACGGAGATGGAGGATGGAAGGGAATTTTAATAACGCAAGATGACAGAGGAGAAAAGAGCAGCAGGACTTTTGCCACATGGTCCACAAAACAAAATAAGGGAATTATTGAGGATTAGCAGGATCAGATCCCGTTTCCCTGGAGCTCCAGGGCTTTGCCTGTGTCTCTCCATTCTGCCTTTTCTGGTCAACTTCTCTGTAAAAACCAAGGATTTTCCACGCTGAAATCCAAGAACACATGGAAAGCAGATTGGTGGGGTAGTGTTGTAATCTCTGGCTTTGAAAAAAACAAACAAGCTAATCAATTTTGAGAGAGCCCCAAGGAGGTTCAGCACCATCAGAAGGCTGGAGATGGGATTCTGGAGAGAGACAGAGTCAACAGCACAATTAAATCCCTGAGGAAAGTCCAAATCTTCCCTCTCACTTCCATTTTCCCCTTGGCCCTTTGCTGAAAAGCCTTTCCTGGTTTTACACCCCAGAATTTCGGAGAGCAAGGGGAGCTTTGCTCAAGGCAGGGAGAGGAATGAAGCATTTTGATGCTTTTTTGCCTTCATCCAGCTCTGCACACGATGGGATGCTTTTTCTTCTGTGAAATTTTATTATCTTGGTTAGAATGAAGAGCTGTCCTAAGTCTCAAATTACACAGAGTGTTGGAGCAATTCCAAAAGATCTGTTGGAGGAGACAATCCCACCTTTTTTCTTTTTTTAATTGATTAAGGTAAGCAGCTGAAGCCTGGAACAACTTGAAAGGAGCCCCTTTGATTTTAATTAAACCTCTTTTTAACAATGTAGGTTTTGAAATCAGTGCTGGGAACTTTTCTGTGTGCACCTGATGCTGCTGGGGAACATCCCTGCACTGACAGCTTCTTTACAGAAATCAAGGTACCCAAAGTCCTGAGAACATTTCAAAAAATCCTTTATAAGATTAGCCCTCATGATCCCTCAATTTACCGACTGATCTTCTGCCACCAAAGCAGGGCTGCACGAGCTGAGAGCAGCTTTCAGTCATCTCCAGGCACTGAGATTGCTCCTCTGCACCTCTTCCAGCAGTGGGGATTATGCTCATCATGCCGATCAATACTGGCTGCTTTCATGCTCTGTGTTCACTTGCTTTCAAATCCTCACATTTAATCGTGCAGCCTGAACGAGCAGCTTCGTTGTTTTGGAGAAATTTCAATGGTTTTGAAAAGACATTGGCTTTGGAAGCAGGCCTGAGGAGCAAGACATCACATTCTTCACGTAGAAGTTGTTGTAAATTTTCAGCTGAAGGGTTTTAATGTGGCTGTGGTGTAAGTGATTGAGCTGGAACTGCTTTTCTGGTTTTTCACTTGTTGATGAAGAACAGGAGACGACAAATTTGATTTCATTCAAGGTGGAATTGTATGTTACAGATCCAAATGGAGAAAACTCATTAGACAATAACTCTTCCTGTGGTCAGCATCAGTTACCCAGTGCTTTTTGTGCAGTTCCAGTCCCAGAAAACAGTTTAGAATCAATTGATCTATATTTTCTCACCAAAGATGACACGGAAATATGATCTGCTGTGATATATCTGTTCTCCTTTTGCTGGGTGTATACGGTGAATTCATACATGTTTTATGGAAACCTTTCACCAAAAGCTCCTGCAATCTCATAAAAATGCTGGTTTCTGGGGGATGCTGAGGTGCAGGAAGATGAATATTTGGGAAAATGATTGACGTAAAAAATAACTTTGGGTTCTCTCAGCTTCTTCCTTAGTTCAGGGAGGGGGAAATGCCAAGGAGGGGAAGGTGGAGGGATGATAATGGAATGAGCACAACCCTGGTGAGACGACACCTCAGCCCCAGCTGCCTTAAACAAACAAATCTCTGCTTTTAAAGCCTCTGTCTCCTGTTTTCTGCCTATTCCCATCATCATTCAATCATTTTCCTGCTTTCCAGCACTCTGTGATCAGAGAATCATTTGTTATTAATGTTTTTTTTTTCCCCAGACATTCAGGTTGCCACAATAGCTCCATCATCACCAGACTTGAAAGAGGAGCAATTAGATCATGATTTTCTTTAAGCCTGTCCCAACCATCACAAAAATCCAGCTGTGTGAACAAAATACAGAATCCTCTTGGAGAGCAAATGCTGTTTGCAATCTCACAATTTGCAGACTAAAAATTAAATGACTATTTTTATCCTTCTTTTAACTAAATTTGTCAATGTTAGCATGCTTAGGATTAAAGTTTTATTGACTTTTTAAAATTTTATTTTAAGGCAAACTTAAGATACAGCACATAAAGTTTTCCAAGCTGCATTAGAAGAGTTCCTGGCCCAGATTCCAACTTTCAGTTCTGCTCCTGATCCCAGTTGGTGACAGCTTCAATCTGCTGCTGCCTGGCTCACAGCTTGGCCACAGCCCCCAAATTTGGGCTCAGAAAAAAGGAGAAGTGAGAGAGACAGAGCATGAGAGACATTTCTCCCATGGGAAAAGGAAGATCCAGTGGTGGAAATCATCCACAGGTGGATGGGAATTGTCCCCTGGAATCATTCCTGCAGCACGGGGAACAGGTTGGAATCATGAAGGAAAATTGGTTTATTCACCAGTTTTCTGAAAGGCTCCTGTCCAGTTTTATTTTATGCTGCAGTCTTGTTTTTATTCATAGGTTTGAGCACAAATTAAGGCCTTTCTCTGTGTTTCCATTACCTCTGGCTCTTGTTCCTGTGAGTTGTCTTCCACCCCTCCTTAGCATGTGCCACGTGCAGATCTGCAGCTCTGAGGTCAGAGGAAAAGCAGAATTATTTTAGGAATTGCTGGTTTTACAAGTTCCCTTGCTAAACTGCTTTCTGAGGTCATTACCACCCATGTCTTTCAGCTTCTAATCACATTTTCTTTTGTTCAGGAGAGTCCCCTGGTCTTCAGTTAACCAGACTGAACCAGGCACAAATTTTTAACTGGTTTCCTAAATAGCTCATTGATATTTCACTACCTGAAATCTTCCAGTAAATACCTAGATAGATACCTATTTTTGTCATGTAAAATCAATAGATTTTCTCATATTTTCATTTATTTATAATTGAAATGATAGAATTGGATGGGAAGGGACCTTTAAAGACCATGAGCAGGGACTTGTTCTGCTAGACCAGGCTGCTCAGGGCCCCGTCCAATTCCATAGTGAAGGGGTAGAATTTAAATTCCAGCTTTTTTACCTGTATTACAGGAGATGAAAGAAGAGTCCTGGACTCTTTTATCACATATTTCACTGAACACAGCTGAATTCCTGAAAATTTTCCTGTGAATTTAGTTGTATGGGATCTGAAGGCACAGCTGCTGAGGGGTGAAGGAGAGCACAATCAGTTCATGGTGTTATTTGGGAAGGAGAGGAGCAGTTCTTTGGGCTGGCCTGTGCAGGGCCAGGAGCTGGACTGGGATGATCCCTGTGGGGCTCAGATTCTTGGGAATACTCTGATTTTGTGGCTTTTGGTGCAGTCCAGAGAGAGATTGTGTGCAGCATGTGCTGAGCTGCCAGCTCCACCTGCAGCAAGGGCTGTTCATGGCTCTGGCACAAACAGCTGCAGCAGGCACCCAAAACACCAGCCCTGCCTGTGGATGCTGGGTTCAGAGCCGCTGCACAGGAGCTGCAAACAAGCAGCAGATTAAAGGGGACTGCAGGGAGCTCCCCAGGCCTCCCTGGAGATGGATTTTAACAGCAGGAGCAAATCACTCCCAGGAGGGACCTGATTATGTGGAGCAGGAGAGCACCATTTACAGGTCTCCTTCCTGATGCAATCACGATTGTTGCTGTTTCTGTTGCTAATTGAAAATAAGATAAACCAGACCCCACAGCAGAGCCCCACATAATCCCATCTGACAGGCACTGAGGATAATCTGAGGTGCCAGTTTAGTTGGGTTGGGAAGGGAACTTCCCATGAAACTGTGGAAACCCAGGGCACTGGGAATATTTCTGAGTCTGCTCTGGGGTGCCCTTACCCCAAGGGGAGCACTGACTCTGACCCTCATCCATGGAGAAAGTTTCCCAGACTTCAAGCTAGACTGGAACCCACAAAAGTGTGAAACAGATTATAGAGAGTAGTGTGGGTGTATCAATTGGTGAGAAATTGAGGTTTTGGGATTTTTAGTATGCTGTGGATGGAAGTAAGATGGAGGGCACAGGGTTTTGTCCTGAGTTTCTTCTTCATGCTTCTTGTTCCTCCTTCTCCATGGGTTTGGGTGGCATTTTGTAGTTGGGCAGAAAAGTCCCCATTGCAGCTCTTTGGGATCAGTTATTGGGTTAAAAGGGAAAATAATCCAGGTGTCAGCTCTTAATTGGACAGTTTAGTCTTAGGAGACCTTGGAACAAGAGATTGTTGGCCATTTTGTGCCTTCTAATGAAAAGCTGCCCAACTCGCAGCAGTGAGACTGTTCTACTGATCAGAAATAATAAACACCTGAGTCCAAACACGAATTGCTGTCTCAAGTGCCTTCAATCCAGACCCAGAGGAACCCACAACTGGTACTGCCACAGGCTGGGAAGGGAACTTGCCATGAAATGATCCCAAATCTCCATTTGCAGCGCTGCATTTACCTCCTGGTGCAGCTGGGAGTGGAGCAGGCAGCTCTCTCCTGCAGTCACAACGTGTCAGGAGCACATCCTCAGCCACAAAGCCCATCGTGGAGCGTGTTTGATTTCCTGGCTGCCTTATTTGTTTACAACAATGCTCTTAAAATTGTCTCTCCCATCTGTGTAGTTCCTACTTGTCTGAATGAGAATGAGATATTAAAATGCCATCCAGATGTCTGGATGCATATCAGCATTAACATATTATGCAAATTGTCACCAGGATGGGTTTTTTTTTTTTCCTCCTTAAACAAAACAATATTTGGAGGTAGAATGTAAAGAAGGGAAGCTGTGAAGGATGACAAGTGAAAAAAAAAAAATAATGCACTGAGCATATTCAGCTGAACTTTTCAATCACTTTGGATGAAAGGGTTATGCACAAAGTGTCCTCAGTTGTTTTCACTGTAAATCTAGAGGAGGACAATTGGATGAAAACAATCTTGAAAAGCAAAACACATAATAAGCAAGGAAACAACACCAAGCCTGAAGAGCTCATAAAATTAATTCAACAAAGGAAAATATAAAAGTTGCCTCTGATCTCATGAGAACAGGACTTTATAAACAACAGAAACAAATATTTGTTGGCTACTGGGCATTTAATTTAAAGAAACCTTTGGCTCTGCCTCTGCAGAATGAGTCGATGGAATTAACAGTGCAAGATCATACCTGAGCCTTCATTGCTCTAAAAGTAAGAAAATTGAGATCAATATCTTTAATTGAGGTTGGGTTTGAGGGGATCTAACAATAAACACGGTGTCTCTTGAGTTTCTCCTAACAAAACATAAACCACGAAAAATTTTAGAGTTATTATTTGGCTTCAAATATTTTAATTAGTCCAAGCATAAGCTAGATGTCATGGAAAAAATGAAAATGGAAATGTAGAAAGCAGGGATAATGGAAAAAGATTTTTTAATGAAATCACCAACATTCTATTTATCCCAAGGTAACATAAATCAGACTTCAGTTGTGTCTGGCAGGTGTCTGCCTGACCTGTCCTTCCACAGGTCCTACACTATTTACTCCATTACCCATCTGGCCTTTAGGCTGGACATTTCCCTGGTGTTTAACCTGAATTTCCCTTGCAGTTTCATCACAGAAATTCTCCTGTTCCCTCCTGATGGCAGGACACTGCCCAGCCTTCCTCCCACAGAGGACAGAGCTGGAACTGATGCCATGGAAGTTCTAGAAGAACTTCCCACACGTGGAGATATTTCCCCTCCCTTACCATCCCCTTTAGCTCCATCCTTCACCCAGCCAGGCTTTCCTCATGCTCCGTTTTTTTTTTTTTTTGCAGTTTTGGCCACGTTCCCCCCAGAATTCCCTTCAGTCCAAGGCAGATATTCCAGCTGTAGAGTTTAGTAGCCTAGAAGAATTGCCCCACATTGAAAATGTGCTGTTCCTGCTCATTTCTCCTGATTTTTTCTCTGTTTCTCTGTGTTTCCAACCCACCAGCACAGGTCCTGCACACATCTTCCCTCCTTCCCCACCCGCCTTATCTGCAGAAGGGAGCTGGATATGATTTGTTCTCAGAACATCCATGCTGCTTCTTCTCTTATCATCCCTTATCTTCTGAGTGCTTAAGTAGATTGGCTGACTGTTTATCCTGGCATCTTCCTGGCCACAGAGCAGGAAATGATCAGGATGTTATTCTTCACCATTTTTAACAACATATTCCTTCATTACTGTCATTTTTTTTTGTCTAATACCAGAGGCACATTATCTTCCCAGAGAGTGTCTATTATGTGTGTCCCAGGGTTTCATCCACAGAGGGATGGAGAAGAAAGGATTGAATTTCAGCTGCTCCTGAGTGAGGATGACAATCCCAGTGTGCAGGGGATCAATGATATCACAAAAATTGATCTTTAATAAACAGACTGAGAGTCTGAGTGTATCCTGTAGCAGACAGTGCAAGCAGAGGCACTGCTATGTTATGTACATTATGGCAGAAGGATATGCACAATCCCATCCTGAAAATAGATTTGATATCTTTCACTTTCCTGCAGTTCCTGGGCTTCAGCTCCAGAGACTTCTAATGAGAGTTCTCAAATGCCTGCCCAATGGCACAAAAGAGCAAAAAGAAGGAAATCTATTCATCTAGTTCAGTTCCTTCAGTCATTAAACCAGGAAAAAAATTGCTGGTTTGAGGACTGCTAAGCAGTCAGAGAATAAATCTGTTTGTGGGTTATTAATTGCAAAGTTAAAGCTCATTTTGCAATGGGTGAACAAGATCTGCTTTTTGTGTTGGTAGTTTTGGAGTGGCTGAAGCCAGAACTACAAACATTTGTAAACCACCCCTGCATCCTGCTTTATTTTGAATTCCTGAGAGTTATGAACTAACACCAGGAGGATAATGGCATCAAGGGAAATGAGAGATTTACTGTGATCTGGAGACAAGTTTAGCTAAAGGTGGACAGTTGGTGTTGGAGCAGTGCAATATCTGGATATTTTGTACACCTGAGGTGATACTGTCTGTCTCACAAAGCTGTGAATCTGCTCATTTAAGCAGATCTAGTAATAGCAATCATTTTACTGGCATATTAAGAAATATTTAATTTTTAGTTGGCCCCGAGTCCTTCACAATGACTCCCCTCAAGCACATCAGTGAGCTTCAGGTGCACAAAATGTTCCCAACACACTGATTTTAGCTATAAATATTTTCTCTGAAGCCATTTCCTAAATATTTCTCAACTACTACCAGGGGAGGTAGTATGAGACTTTCTCGATTTACAGCACAAGCTGTTTGGATGGAGTTACCATGAGCAGATAAAATATCTGCTGATTTGCTTCCAGGTACCAGTACTTTTCAAGAAGGAATAGTAATAAATCTAGTCAGGAACATTTCACAGAGTAAAAGTGAAGAAATTAGGTTAATACATTATTTATAATGAGCGATTTGCTCAGCTCTGTGCAAGTAGAGGAACATTTTTAACCAGTTAAATCAGACGAGGAGAGGTGAAATCCATTGTTTCCCTCGTTTTTCTCGTTTTCCTGGCAGACTGTCTTAATTACTTATTAAGCTTTAGCTTTGCCACTTGTCGTGTGGCAGCTGACAATAAAGAGCTGTGCCTGAACAGATGAGCAAACATCTGGCCAGCCCTGGGAGCAGTGGCATTGCTGCCTGCTCTCATCCCCTTTTTTCAGCCACACACTCCTTTCCTTGAGGTTTTGCTGTCTCCTCTCCCCTCTCATTCCCTTTGTACACGGTTCCAACAAAGGAATTGCAACTGGAGGAGCACTGGAGTGCAGAGTGGAGAATGGATTCTCATTAATCATGCAGGTACAGCTCGCTGGGTAATTCATAGCACATCTCCCTGCCACATGTAGGACTTCAGAAGTGATTAACCAGCAGCTCTCGCTGCTGTCCCACCACATAAGAAAGCGTGGCAATAAAAGAGGATTCAGCTTCACAGCACCACAGAAGCTTAAATTTCCCTGATAATAACAACAACATGAGCATGGAAATGGGAGAGATGGGGAAAATATCTCAGGGAAAGGGGAAAAAAAAAAGAAAAAAGAAGATAAGAAAACAGTTCTTCAAACCTGAAAATAAAAAAAAGCACAGGAGAACATCGTAGCAGGAAATGTAACAAATTTCCAAAGAGAGGCTGCAAGAGAAAACACTCCAATCCCACAAGAAGCAATTAGAAGATCCTGTGGAAATGGTGCATTAAAAAGATGAGTCTCCAAAGGAACGAGCTGCTTTTTCCTCGTCTCTTTTTTTTATTGTTGTTCCAATGGAATTCATCTGCCTGCACGCTCTCTCCGTTGTTGGAACGGTGCTCCCGCCTTCCAGAGGATTATCTGGCCTCTCTTGTCAGGGGCTGTGAATAACCAAAAGCTTTCAAGGCTGCTGAAGGGGATGAAGCACGTTTTTATTTCTCTTTGTAGAACACAAAGCCTGTAGGAGGGAAATTGCAAAATATTGTTCCTCTCTAGCAGGCGTTGGAAGCTCTTGGTTTATTTACTCATCTCCCACCTGAGCCAACCTCCAGCTTCATTTGAATAAATGAGCTCCCACTTCATGGTTTTTATGTGAGGAGTGGGGCAAAGAGAGGAAGGGAAATTGTTTTGTGGAGTGGATTGTACCTCTCCCTCTTTCTCCCTTCCTTCCTGGCTGTTTCTCTTGCCTTGCAGAGGGGCTTTGACTTGAAAGAATTTGGGTATCTCAAAAACCAGGCACTCGGCCCTTGGGTTCAGACATCCATCACCTTCTAGATCAGTTCATGTTGGTTTAAAATGCAACTTTCCATTGCAGTTCTTCAGTCCCACTCACCTGGAATCTGAAAAGGCCTTTGCAGAGCCTGCTCCCTGCAATCCTCAGTGATTCCTGCTCTTCCTTGGAGGGAACTGAAGGCAGCACAAATCTGAGTTAATGGCTTCTATGATCAATCAGCTCATACCTGTCCGATTAATAATGCAAATGGGATAGGATTATTGAGTTATGAGGAGCTTATACACAAATATTAACCACTAATACATTCATTAAGCTGACTAAAGTATTAATTAGCTTTGATGCTGCTGGATTGCAGACTAGCAGATAGTTTTACCAAGGCCTGCTCAAATTGATTAGAGTGATCCCATGCTGTGCACTGTTTCCACAACAGAATTGATCTTCCTCCTGGATGAAGACAAACAACATTCTGAACCACATCTGGGGATGTTTGTGACTAAGCTTGGGTAGGGAAACCAGGAATGGAAATATCCTGCTGGAGTGGTTTATCCTGGATGGGATCTTATTCTGAAGGTAATCACTTTAAATTCGATGTGATTGGGCTTAGATCCAGAAGAAAACAAGAATAAAAGATTCTCCCATTTCACTGGGTACTGTAGAGATTTAGGCCCATGACTAAATTTAGAGCTTTAAGGTTCCTTCCAACCCAAACCACTCTGAGATTTTTGCTCTCACCCTGGAGAAATGAAAAAAAAAAACCTACAAGGAAAATCCTCATCCTAATGAGGTGGACACTGTTTATTTCTCTGCAGGTGAAAATCAGAATAAATTGGCATTCCCAGCACTCACCACAACTTCAGTGCAGGCACTGGGCGAGGAGGGTGTAAATATTTAAATATTAAATTTAATAATCATAATTGGTTTTTTGGTGTATCTTTGCAAGTGTCCAAGACAAGCCTATGCAAGGTATTTCTAAAATATCACTGGCCTAAACTGCCGTGGAGTCATTTCACTGCATGTCTGAGGGTTAGGAAAGCTCTTCAGGGCCTGATGTGAGATGAATATTCTCAAAAGGGTCTTGATCAAGGAAAATTTCAGTTTCCTCACAGTTTTTCCCCCCAACTCTGGATGCTGTTTGGCTCTGTAATATTTTCTCATTTCTCTGGCTTCTGAAAGTGCCTTTTCCTTTGCAGCACTTCACTGACAGTGAGTGGCAGTTGTTCATTAACCATTATCTCTTCTAATTCTCTGTGAACTAATTGCAAGGAGCATAAGAAAAGCTATTAGAATAGCAAAGCTCTGAGGGATAAGAGGAGAAAAAGAGCAGGTCAAGATCACTGCAATTTACAGCAATATTTCTTTCAAGAAATGCGGGGGTCTGAAAGTCAATTGTTAAAAAGAAAGCAGAAAGAGACCTGCAAATATCAATTCAAAAATCAATAGAAATGTCCAGTGTGATACAAAGTTTTACAACAATTTCTAGGGAAAATACTTACTTTATGACATGACAAGCACCTTTATTGCATAGGGTAAATGAGCCAGTAAAAGCAAAAATATTGGGAGCATATTGGAGCAGAGCAGTAGGACAGAAAAACAGGAATACTCAGGCACAAAGATAACATAGGGAAAAAAAAACCAAAAAAACAACCAAAACCAGCCCACAAAAGAAACCCCATGTGAGGTGATTCTTGCAGCCCAAAGCTGTTTTCTGAAAGTGGGAACAAGCTTGGTAATCAAAAGGCATCATTATCTGGCTAATGTTTCCCAGAATTCAGAAAGAAACAGAAATAAAATTATTAAAACTACCACAGGTTATGAGCACAAAGCAATTTTGCTCCTGTCTGCATTGATGTGTAACCCCAGCAGGAGATTCCTTACAACCTGAGCTGCTGATGATTACAAATCATCAGGTTCATTTCTGTATCACTCGTGGTTAAAATTCACTTTGGATAGCAGTGAAGGAGGGCGGTGAAAATTGTAAATTAAAATATCTGCCCGAGCTCTTGTGTCAATACAACTCATGATAAAAAAAGGTAGAAAAACTTCAATGAATATTGTGGAAAGAAAAATTTCCATATTTCCCTGTCTTAAAATAGTGACTAATAGGTGGATGTAGCATGAAAAAACCCAAGAATGATGAAAAAAGAGCTGCACTGGTCACATGCAGGCAACAAGTGAGATACAGGAACCCTCATAAATCACATGTACAGCCCGAGCACAGACGGATTAACAGGTGGTGAAACAACAGCTGACATATACAGCGTGATGGGCAAGAAATATGACCAGGGTGAGGAGTTTGGACAAGCTTTAATCCAGCACAGCACTCTTTGGGAAATTGATGGCTTTTCAAATAACTTGAGAAGGTTTCTGCCCTCCCTTGGTGCCTGCTGGCCCCTGGGGCTGGGAATGAATCCAGAGCCATTGTTGGGACGACAGAGAGTGAGGCTGAGCAGGTGCTGGTGACCACTGGAACCAGTCTGAGATGATTCCCATGACCAATTATTTAATTACTCAATTAGAGCTGTTCTGACAACACCACCAGCTCAGGAGTTAAAATCACACAAAGGAAAGGATTTATTAGCATGAAGAAATCCTCCTGCTTGGGTGGGGGGATAGCAGGAAGGGTGTTCCTGAATTCCTGGGGGATGAGAATAAAAAACCCACCTCAGTTAGCCTTGGAGCAGATGAAGGGCAGGTAAACAGAGCATCAGAGAGATCTGTCATCAGAAGGACACAGCTCTGCCAGCTTGCTAACCTTCAGCACAGAAATGCAGGATGAGGTGGTTTGAACACAGATTGGAAGAATTATGGGATGAAAAATTAGTTAAATAAATCAGCAGGCGTGCCAGGTGATCCTCTGCAGCAGAGATGGATGTTTCTTTTTTAATTTACTGAAAAGGCACAATCCCTTGGCTTGGACTTGAGGCTCCTGAAGGTCTTTTCAGGCTCAACTTTTCTGATTCTCACAGGGACTGCAGGTTCAAGCAGCCACCTTGGGAAAGAATAAAATATTTTTTCGCCCTTACTCCAATGAGTTTATGAAGAGTTTGTAGCAGTTTTATGGAAGTTGAATAACTTTGAAAGATCCCCAAGAAGCTGATGGTGACCTGGTCCATGGAGGACATCCCAAGGAAGGAATTCCATCCTCCCATGAAGTCCATGAGTTGGATCCTTCAGGAATCACAGCTGGGGCATTCTTGCTCTGGTTCAGGTTCATCTACATGGCCATGTAGCACCCAGTGACTCCAGGGCTTGGTGGCATCTGAGCCAAGGCTTTGAGGGCTTTAATTGAAATATTAAAATAATTGAAAATATTGGAATATTTATAATAGAAAAATTTAAAACCCCACAGGTAAAATTATTGAAATCCTCCAGGGAGTCTAGAAGGTGGCACTTAAACTGTATAAAAGTTGCTCTTTTGGTGATGCAAGTAATAGAGATAAAAACTAATCCAGGAGAAAGAGGTAGGAAATTAGTCTGGGTTATTACAGTTATTTTCTAAGTCCTGCTGCAACTCCACATTTTTATGGAGTTCATTTTATTTTCCACAATCTATTGTCAATGAAAATCCAGGCGAGCAAATTAAAATAAACCCACGTTATCACTCAGATTTAATGATTTCCTGCTGGCCCTCTTTAATGTTCAGGACTGACCTTTTTGTTTTTGATTTTTTTTTTTTTTAATACTTACCAGCAAATTTTCTCTCAGTCTTTGGTTTCTTCTCCCCTGGAATGGTCACCTTGTCCTGCCAGGTGAGGCTGAGCATTGCCAGCATGAACAGCTTCTGCCTCTCCTTGAGCTTGGAGTTTGTAGCTCTGTGCAAACATTGTCAGCCTGAAGTCCTGGAGCAAGGGGAATATTCAGCTCCAGAGATTTCCATCCCAGGTGATGTGAACTCGCTGATTAACTCTGTGAATGAAAAGAAGTGTTTTAGTGGAGTGCTGAGATGACAGCAAATGAAAATCTGCCCTAAAATACAGGAAAACCTGCAGGAAATTCCAGGTACTTGCTGAGGAAGCAGAATTCTGTTGAGCTGAAATGTTTAAATTAATATTTTTGACTCTTGCCTTGTTCTTCTGGGGTCCACGTGGTGGCCATGGCACCAAAGTGCCCCTATTAATCTGGATTTTCTGCTGCCTGGCTGCTGGCAGTAAGGACAGTTAACATCCCAATATCACTGCCCCTTCAAGGATTCTGAAGAGCATTGGAAGCATTAAGCTCTGAGGTCAGTAATTCACTAATGAGAAAACTGATTCAAAGAGAAATTAGGAGCTGATTCTCTCCTCCACTGAAGCCAGTGGAAATCACTTTGTGACCATGTGTGGCTTGTGAAAGGTCACACAAGAAATCACAGAAGAATTGGACCTAAATTCCAACCCCTTTTTGCTTGTTCAGCACAAGAATAATTGTCCCTTATCCAGAGCCTGAATTCTTTGTATCTGAATCCCTTTTCCTTAAAGCAGTTTAGAAATATTTCAATAAATTCAGATTTTCTAAGCCTACATTTTCAAGATCTTGGAAGTAATTGAACTTCATTAAAAAGCAGCTGCTCTGCATTGCTGAGACCTTTCTGAGGTGTTCAGTTTTCCTGAGGACACTGAAGAGACCCAATTGAATTCTCCAAACTTGCTATTTTAGAGGTTGTGCTCTCCAAGGGGCTGATCCAAAATGTTCTGTACTCATCTCAGGCTCCCTGGGATGTTTTCCAAGACCCCTCTGCCTGGCAGTATTTCCAGCAGTTGCTTTTGTATTTTCGTGCACTGAGTGTGTGGCTGGAAACGTTTTTATACCAAGAGTGCAGATAAATGCCAGTTCTGCCATCATAACACACCTGAACACAGGTAAGAAACACAGTGTTGTGTTTATAAATGTGATTCATGCAGGGCCTGGAGCTGCAGTAACTCAGGCAGAGGGGAGTTTACGCACAGAATCACCAGAGCATACACAGGATTATTTATCAGCATGGCCTGTGGAGAGAGCTGGCCTGGGGCATTAGCACCCACTTGACAGAACAGGAATAAACATTTCCTGAAAGGGCTCTGGGAAGGTTTATCACAAACACAGCTCTGTAATGAACCCATGGAATATTTATGCTGTACATTCCACGTGAAATATGTGAGAGCCGGCCAAGTAAAGCCCTCCCAAAACAAGGCAAGCAGGACACTTTTATAATGGTGATAAAACTGCAGCAGCATTTCTGGACTTTTATGAACCTTATGCTTCCTATCAGTGTTCCTTCAAATTATTTATCACTTAAACACCATTCCAGCACAATTGAAATGAATGTATTTCCATGGCAGACGGAACAGGCTGGAGATTTTCCTCTGCTCTGGGCTTAACAAATTCCAGTGTGCAGTGAGTGGCAAAAGTATTATTCTACTGTGTCATATAAAGGATTATTTCAGATGTTTGAAATAATGCATACAGTTAAAGGTTATGGGAGAATAATGTTAAAGAAATTCATTGTTTCAGGCTTGGCTGGTAATCTGAATGATAAAAAGGTGATGACTGTTACAGCCTTGAAGCATTACAGTCATTTGGCTATGATAATAGTTCTCAGATTTGGTTATGGCCCTAATATGTTACCTGAAAGTTAAAATCAGATTCTCAGCTCTGTTGGCACATAATGATCACTTATTGTCTAGAATGTAATTTCTGAAAGAGAATAAGAGTTGATCTTGAGGATAAGTCCTGGTTTATTTTATGGTTTTCCTTTTTTTCCCCCTTTTTCAGAAGAGCTAAACATAGAGTTTGTATTTCAGAGAAGGAATCAATTCAGGATCATCATTTCTTGAAATACACCGAGATAAATCTGTCTCCTGCTCCCTGCTTTTATAGCTCTTTGTTCCAAGCAGTTATGGACCATGGGCAGGCAATGTTTCTGCTGCTGGAAGCAATCCCCCAGGGCTGGGAGGTGACAGAGCTTCAGACCAGACCCTGCAGATGCTTTGGGCTTTGCTTTTGGGGTACTTCAAACACCAAGGGCAAAGGAGCAGCTCAGAGAAACCTGCCCTGGTCCTTGGGCTTGACTGGGGGCTCAGTGGGAAGGACACAGCTCCAAGGTGAGTTTGCTCTGAGTGAAAGAATCCCGGACTGGTTTGGGTTGGGAGGGACCCTAAATCCCATCCAGTGCCATGGTTTGGGTTGGGAGGGACCCTAAATCCCATCCAGTGCTACTCCTGTCATGGCAGGGACACCTTCCACTGCTCCAAACCCTGTCCAGCCTGGTCTGGGACACTGCCAGGGATCCAGGGGCAGCCCCAGCTGGGAATTCCATCCCCTCCCCACCCTCACAGGGAGGAATTCTTTCTTTACGTGCCACCTAACCCTGCCCTGTGGCACTCTGAAGCCATTCCCTGTGTGCTGTCCCTCCATTTCCTTCAGCCTTCCCAGAAGTCCAAACCTTCCCCTTCCCTACAGAAACACAGCAGGAAGGAGTCAGAGTCACAATTTCCACTCCTTCCTCACCACACTGGGCCTTTGTCCCAGCTCTGTTACAAACATTTCTCACTTTTGTCATAACCCCAGCACTTCACAGTACTTAATTCATCATTTTTAGGATTCTCAAATGACAAACTCGCTGCCCATGATCACCACTACAGGTGGAAGATCTAAGATTGAGATTTTAGCCAGAGCAAGGTCACACAATAAAGGCCAGATCAGAAAAGAGATCAATAATTATTTCCATTGTATGTTATAAATGTAGAGTAAAGTTTAGCAGTAGAAGAGCTGTGGAAGTCAAAGCATTTTTCTGTTTGATTCTCCCTCTGTGGAAAAAGCCCCACCCCCAAAAAAACCCCAACAACAAACAACCCAAAAAATCCCCTCAAAACCCAAGAACCCCCCCAAAAATAAAGCCAGAAAAACCCAAAAAGCAAACAAAAAACCCAAACGAAACAAACAAAAAAAAAAAAACCACACAAAAAACCCACCAAAACCAAACAACCCCAACCAGATAAAAAAAACAGAAAAACAAAAACCAAACAAACAAAAAAGCAAAAAAAAACAACCAACAGCACCAAAACAATCCACAAAAACCAAAACCAAACTCCAAAACAACCCAAGAAATTAATGGAAAAGGACATAAAACAATGGGAATAATATTCCAGCAAAAGCTGCTTCCAGACAAGCTGAAAAATAAGTGAAGTAATAAGTGTCACAATTATTACAATCCAAACTAGAAATTCAGTATTTTTTCTGCTGTTAGTTCTGTTTTGTTTTATGGGGCTGGGAAGTGTTTGATTAAAAAGGGGGCCATCTTTGCATGGTCTATTATTCTTTTCTGTATTATTCTTTCCCTTTTATAACTCGGGGTAGCCCAATAAATTTCTTAGCCCAGAATCTTCCTTATGTCCCTGTATTTCTGGAGCTTCACAGGATGATTGGAAATCAAACATTCAGGGGAGATCCTGCAGTTAAGTATTAAACCTGACAGCTTTTATATGGTGAGTACAATAATTGATTTCATGTTATGCTAACCTGCTCGGCAGGTTAGAGCAGCCAAGAGAGCTCCATTTCATAGAGTAGGCACTGAATTATTATTTTTTTAAGGTTTTAAAAGCACTGAGTCAATTTACATTTCAATTTTCCTTTCTAAAAACTAACATAGATGAATACAGTGGGCAGGAGGACAAATTCAACTCTGAAATTTCCTCTGAGGAAAAAAAAACCCCACTGAAGTAGTAAACAAATCAGTAACACACTGAAAATAAGTCATATTCTTGAAGGGACTGGTTATATCTTTATTTGCTGTCTTTGTTCTGGCCTATTTAGCACCTGCTGGTGGCATCTTGGGAGTGGAAAAAGTCTGAGGGATTCCTGAGTGTTCAGAGTTAAAAAACCTGACACTCTTTTGAGGAATATGGCACCAAAATCCACTGGCATAACGTCAGTGCTGAAAAATGGTGAAGTCACTGACTCTATATTTGCTCAGGAAGGGTCCAGGGAAAAGCTGATACTTCCAACAGCCTTGGTAATTGTCCTGGATTGCCAAGCAAATTGTATTCTCTTTGCCATCTGGATGGCAGCTGGCTTCTGTTCAGTGGGCAGTTCTCCTTATCTCTCCCACACCCACTCCTCCCTCAGGGAGACACCTGCTGATAACAGCCATTGAATGTCCCTGCATGGCTGATAAGAACTGCAGCATCCCATTGGGAGATGTGAGCCCAGGGGGAGGAGCCAAGCATTCCTACCCGGATATAATCTGGAGATCCTGGAACACCAGCCAAGCATTCCTACCCGGATATAATCTGGAGATTCTGGAACGCCAGCCAAGCATTCCTACCTGGATATAATCTGGAGATTCTGGAACGCCAGCCAAGCATTCCTACCTGGATATAATCTGGAGATCCTGGAACACCAGCACAGCTTCTGCACTGGATTTCCCAGAGGAGCAGTAGCTGCCTCTGCCCCTGGATCTCCAGAGGCAGAGACTGCACCTTTCTCCAGGATCCCTGCTCCAGCAGAACCACCCCTGACACTGCAGGAGGGCTGAGCCACAATTCCAATGGGACTGCTGCCAACACCCTGACCCACAGGGTGTCAGGTTGGGCTCTGATTCTGTCTGTGTTGTTCTAGTTTACTGCATTGTTTATTTTATCCTTTTATTTTCTTCCCTATTAAAGAACTGTTATTTCCTGCTCCCATATTTTTTTGCCTGAGAGCCCCTTAATTTAAAATTTATAGAATTCAGAGGGAGAGGGTTTACATTTTCTATTTCAGGGGAGGCTCCTGCCTTCCTTAACACACATCTTTCTTACAAAACCAAGACAGTAATGCTCAGACTGGAGTGAGCAGTTTGTTATCATGCCCCCAAAATGGAAAATAATCTGTGTTCTACACCAGTGCTGTTTTGAGCACTTATATTAATATAAGGAAATAAAGGTGGGACCCACAGAGTGTTGGTGGACATGAAAGTTGCTCCACTTTCCCTCTGCTTCACATCATCTCGAGCAGTCAGCAGAGGGATTAAATGTTGTCTGTTATTTTTCAGGAAGACCCTAAACTGGAAATAAAGAGCTCTGGGCTGAATTGCCTGTGACTTTCTCTGCTGTTTCCCTTCATTTACACATTTTACCCTGGAACAGGGAGGTTCCTCCTGTGGGCAGCTGTTCCAGGATTCACATCCTGGTCCCACTCCAAATCTGTGTTATGCCAAATGGAAAGTCCTCAACTTCAGGATAAATTGGTGAGAAACCTTTTTTTAGCCACCCTTAAGGGTAATTGCCATGCCCCAGTGCCTGTTGAGGAACAGAATTTTCAGTAAGGACCTGCTCATGGTCAGAGACTTCTTTTTCCAGGCAGTTTTTGCTGTATTTATGGTGAGAAATGAGTGTCACTTCCTTGCTGCACATTAGGGCTGCTGAGCTGAAGAAAATGGGTATAACTTTTCTCTTAATTCTATAATCTTATTATCCCAGCTCCAATAAAAACTGATAATGAAATCTGAGGATATTGAGAACTTGGATTTTTTCCATCAAGTTTAACTTGGTATTTTTTTGAGCGCTGTGGTACTTACCATAGTCCAACTCTTTTTAAGACCATCCAGGGAAACATAAACCCTTGCAGCGAGCCATTTTCTGTCAAAATTACATCTGACCTGCATATTTTTGCAATTCTCTGATGCATTATACAGTCAGATCAGGTTGTTCCTTGACCACTTGTTCACCCCCATCAATTGCATTAGCATTTAACGTGTCAGTTTAAATTACAAAGGTAACAAAGGTTTAGGAAGGTTACAATAGATCCAATCTCATGCAGAAGTGGGGGAAAATAATCTTAAATCATCCTTGCATGGGAGTGTTATTTTTTTTCTTCTTGACATACATTTACTCACCTTCTAGAGCATCACTGGGCAACTTTTTATGGTGAGGACTCCATGGGATCAGCACAGCCTGTCAAATGAGAGGAGCAGGGATATTTTATTTGAACTTAGATTGCATCTCCTGTGTTTTTCCTAATTTTCCCTTCTATTCTCCATCATTTTTCAGGGCTAAATTCCCTCTTTTTCTCTGTCTGGAGAGAGTCTGTTCTTCATTGTGGCTGATCAGTAAATTAGGGCCTATTCTGCAGGCACATAAGAACGTCATCAAGGATTGGAGTCTTTTAAATTCTTAATCCTTTAGCCTTGAACAGAATCAGAGAATCATTAAGGGTGGAAAAGACCTCTGAGCTCATCAAGTGCAACCATCAACCCTAATCCCTGTCCTCAGATGCCACATCCAAATGTTTTTTGAGCACTTCCAGGGATGGGGACTCCGCCACTGCCCTGGGTGGTCTGTTCCAATCCCTGGCAGCTTTTACAGGAGGAAATTTTTCCTGGGTTCTCATCTGAATCTCCCCAGTGTGAAGATACCTGCAGGAGGGACAGCAGTGCTTCTCCTCAAGGCACCCATCATCATCCTGTGCTGTGGATTTGCCACTCTACCACATCAGGAGTTGGGGTGTATTAATAAAATACCAGCCTGGAATTCCAGTAAACTTAGGGAAAACCTCTCTGAAATAATTTCATACACTTAGGAAAACCTGGAGGTCATGTTAATTTTACCTGGGATTTTTTTCTATTTATGCAATAGCTTAACAACACATGGGCAGTGATGCCAGAATTCCAACTGGGGGTTGCCTGAACACAAAATATGACAGAATTCCTCCCACATCCACTCATTCTGACCTTTCTGTGCCCTCCCAGCACCAAGCCAGGCAGATGAGCAACATAAAAACACTGCATGGCCTTGTGGAAAAATAAATCAGCACATGATGGGCCAGAAATGCCCCTGAGACATAAGAGCAAAATTCTGATAATTTATAAATTTATGTATTTGATTTATGTATTTCTACATAAATGTGTGTGTTTATAATACACTGTGCAGATGTATTTATACACCATGAAGTGCATTACAAATACAGGTATTCCTTTTTTTAATAAAGGTGGAACAAAGAGCTTCTGCCAACAATTCACATGCACAAAGCTGCCATCAAATTTGCCTGCATGGAAACTGCAGCTGTAAGGTGTTAAAGCAGCAAAATTAAAAGTGAAGCCAGATTGTGGCTGTTGCTGAGCTCAGGAAGCATAGTTATCAATTTAAAATAAGAAGATATTTTCAAATTCTTGATGCCAATGTGGCCAGAAGATGTTAAAAAGGCCCTAAAACAACAATGCCTGCATCTTGAGTTAGAGCAATAGCTAAAGGCTAAAAATACCATTGAAAAAGGAGTTTCAGGAGATCTCTTTGCCACACAAGCAGCAGCATTTCCCCATGCAGCTGTGCCCATGGAGTGTGCTGTGATGAATGGCGTTTAATAAGCAGGAGAGCAGAGCTTGGCTTCCATTTGGCTGGAGTGGGTCCTCTGCTGGGATTGGGATGTGCCACTTGCATGCCCCCAAACGTGCAGCAGCTGGGCTGCCCTCCTGCAGGAGGGGCCCTGGGCAGCACAGCTGATTGCTGGAACCAGCTAGACAGAGTTAGCCAGATATGCAAATATATTTAAATGTGTAATTTAGAAGTGTAGGGTGAGAAGGGACCTCAAATCCCACCCAGTGCCACCCCTGCCATGGCAGGGACACCTCCCACTGTCCCAGGCTGCTCCCAGCCCCAGTGTCCAGCCTGGCCTTGGGCACTGCCAGGGATCCAGGGACCCAGCTGCTCTGGGCACCTGTGCCAGGGCCTGCCCACTCTCCCAGGGAAAGATTTATTCCAAATATCTCACCTGAATCTACTCTCTGCCAGTTTGAAGTCAATTCCTGTGTCCCATCGCTCCATCCTTTTTGAACAGTCTTTCTCCATCTTTCCTGTAGCTCCTTCAGGTCCTGGAGCTCACCCCAAAGCTTCTCCTGTGCAGGTGAACAATCCCAGCTGTGCCAGCAGAGCTGCTCCATCCCTCTGCTCACCTTGGAGAAGTTTCCTGAAGTTCATAAACTTTGGTCCTGATCTTTACATCCCAGAGGAAAACAAGACAATAACTAACAGAGCCAAGTACAAGCATATTCAAAAGCTGTGTTACCACGTTTTGGGCATGCAGATGTTAATTTGAAGCAATAAGAACTGCTCTCCCTGATCAGACAACTCTTCTGAAGAAAGGATGAAGTACTTCTTCTATTTCAGATAATATCCTGGGATATTTCAAAGGAAAATGAGAATTTAAATAGGGAACAGGCCTCGTAAAATAATCCCATCAAGACCTGCACTGTAAAACACTTCGGGACTTTTTGAGTGCCAGTCTGTGTCCAGCTTCTTTAAATATCTTCAGCAAACACATGTGGAAAGACTCCTATACCCCTCTTTGAAATTCTAATTCAAACTACTCCTTCTAATATTATATTTTCATAACTAAAATCCCCAGTTGTTTCATTTCTTGTGGCATAAACACAAAACCAGCACCCAGTGCTACCAAAAATAACCCTCAACACCATTTGCTCTGTTTTCCCAATGAATATTTATAGCAGCTCAGGTGTCAGAGACTCCTTTCAGCTGAAGAAAGACCTTATTCAGATTTTATTGATGTAGCTCACGATGATACTCCCGCTCCTGTACAACACAAGGTCACGCTGAATTTCGATGTCACACTTCATTAAAGTGTGCACTGGGCACCCTTGGCTCCAGGTGCTCCCTGACCCCAGCACCCTGCAGTCCATGAACATCAGCAAGCCTTTCTGCTGCCACATTCGCAGCATTTTTGCAGAGTCAGACAATCAATATTTTTTAAAAAACGACCCAAAAAGTTGCCAGCCTGTGATTATCCTTGCAACTTTCCCAACCTGATGGTGCTGTCAGCTCTGGGTGCAGCCTGCACCTGCCTGTGATGGGTTTGAGCCTTTCTTTGGCTTGATTCACAACAAGAGATTGGCAACAGATCTTTCCTGCCTTATCCAGGGAAATAATCCCATTTGGAGGATGTTATCTTTTAAGCTGAACCCATGAAATCATGGATCAGAGAGCTGGGCTTTGAAACTTCCAACAAAGCTGAGAAATTTACACAAAATGGAGCGGTTTTATTTCAACGACGTCCTCTCCCTTCCTCAAGAGATAAATAAATAAATAAAAGGGGAAAAAAAAACGTTTCCTGTATTTCCCATTGCTGCTGTACTCTCAATGCCTTGGAATGAGGTGATGGATTTGATTTGGCACAATTTATGGTCTGCAATCAAGCTGCAAGCTCAGGAGTTCAGTGCCACTGTCTGTCATCGAGTCAGACTGAGGCTAAAGAACTTCACATCCTGAAATTTGGTGTCCTCCAGTTATTGCTGCTTCAGAGAGCAAGGCCCCAGCTGAAGGCTGCAGTGTCATCTGTGAGCAGTGCTGACCTTCCTTTGAGGCATTGCTGGGATTTGTCACCCTTCTGGTCACCACTGCAGAATTTTTGCAAAATCAGAGTCCCAAGATCATCAAGTCCAACCTTCAGTCAGATCCCACCACACCCACTAAATCCTATCCTAAGGGGCCACATCCAAAAACCAAAAGTGGTTTTTGAGCTCTTCCAGGGCTGGTGCCTCCACCACTGCCCTGAGGAGCCTTCTCAGGAGCCTGGCACTCTGGCAGTGAGGGATCATGGTTTGAGGCACAGGAATTTTTCTGAATGCAGGGCAGCAACGCCATTTATGGGATCACATCCTTACAGAGCCCATTTATGGGATTACATCCTTACAGAGCCCATTTATGGGATCACATCCTGGCAGAGCCCATTTATGGGATCACATCCTTACAGAGCCCATTTATGGGATCACATCCTGGCAGAGCTGCACAAACAGGGTGCAGGACTGCAGAAGGAGGCAGCAGCAGTGGCTGAACTGCTGGGAAGCCCTGCAGGGTGACAGTGACACTGCAGGGACCAGCAGGTGACACTGCAGGGACCAGCAGTTCCCACGGGACACCACCTGCAGGGCTTTCGTCACCTCAGCCCTGTTTACACCGAATTTAGGAACTGAGTGTCCCCAGCAAACAATTTCCCTGTCCCTGGTGGCCTCAGCAGGACCTGGGTCACGTCCTCAGCCCTCCCTGGCAGTGCCACCAGCCTTGAGGCCATGGTGCCAGCAGGGAGCCTCTGGCTGGTGTCACCCACCACGGCCTGCTCACCTGGAGTGAGGAGTGAAAACAAGGCAGGGCTGCTGCTGAGAGCCTGAACCTGCCTTTGCAAGCTCACCTTTTCCAGCTGCAGCATTAATGTTTGCTATTTCTCATGCTCTTAGTTCTGATGCCCCAAGTTGTGGTGTTTTGCACCATTTAATTAAAAACAAACATTACAGGATAATCTTCTAAGCCTGTTGCCTCAGCCAGACCATGGAGGAAGAACAACATGAAAAAATCAAACCCCTGTTCCAAGGGGACAAATGGAAATCAAAGTGCTGAGCAGCCCTTCCCCTGAGCAGACAATGAGGGGTTTATCTTATCTGCAAGATAAATGTATTTATCAGAAGTGACAGCAAACCCAGAAAGGCTTAAGTCCAGCTTAAGTAGGAGCAGAACACTTTGAATTGTGAGGCTGAACAAAAGCAGCTCTCCAGGAGCCACCCTGCAGCCTCTGTGCGGCTGGGGAGAAACTGCAATTCCTGCAGAGGGCAGAGCCACGGGTGAGCCCAAATTCAGAAATTCAGTGTGGGAGCAAAGAACCAGCCCGGAGTCAGGAATGGAGCTGGCAAAGAAAACCTGAGAATTCTGTGGATCAGAATGACCGCAAAGGAAACTGGAGAGGAATTCTGCTGGAGTCAGGGATGGAGCCGGCAAAGGGAAAACCTGGAGAGGAATTCTGCTGGAGTCAGGAATGGAGCTGGCAAAGGGAAAACACAGAGAGGATTTCAAGCAGAGTCTGGAATGGAGTTGGAAAAGGGAAAACCCAGACCAGATTCCACGTGGAGTCCAGAATGGAGTCAGCAAAAAAGGAAAACCCGGACCAGATTTCTCCCAGAGTCTGGAATGGATAAAAAAAAAATTAATGAAATCTTATTTTCTTAATCCTGCTGGCAATCTGAAGTTCCTGTAGGCTTTATAGAAACTCCTTAAGCTGAAAGTCACCAGAGCTGGTAACCTGATATCTGGAGATTCTGAAGAGTCCAGCTGTAAAATTAGACAACAAATTTAAATATTTTAAGTGATTCGGGATGTCTCCATTGACAGGTGTCTATCAAGTCATCCAAAACCTTTTTCTCCAAAAGACCCCTGTGGCTAAAGAAGATTTTGCTTAAAAAACATGGAGATTATTGCTCACAATTTTAAAAATTCACCATGTTTCAGGGAACCCCAAGTCCCATAACAGAGATCCATTTCTGGTTGAACACATAAACAAGTTTCAAACTGACATACCTTGTATGGCATTAACTAAATTTGGTGGATTTTATACCTCCTTAATGAACCAATTAAAAACAGGGTGTGAACCCCCTTAATTCAATTCCAAGATGAATTTATTTGCTTTAGGAGATGTACAAATAGAAACTCTGTCAAGCAAAAACACCCCTGGTCCTCCACTCTGTCTCCAGCTGATATCTTTATATTAATTAAAGTAATTGGGGAAAGAGATTCAAATACATAAAACTCTGCATTTAGAGAAAGGCACCATTTTTCCATTAAAATGTCTCAGAGAAATAAGAATAATATTGGGGACAGACAACTGATCAATATTCCTCTCAAAGGGGACTGGTGAAGTGCACTAATTAAATTAAAAATCCTGAAATTTAGAGTCTCAATAGCAAAGCAGAAGTTTTGTCCTTACCCACCTGGCAAGGTGTGATATTTCTGGATAACCTTCAGGATGAGGTGCTTTACTCTCTTGGGCATGGTAAAATACAAATGAAAAAATAGGAAACTAAGGAAAAAATAGGAAAATTGTGAAAAGAGGCAGAGAAAGTAAAGCAATAATTTCTGCAAAGGGGGAAACAGAACAGTTCTCAGGCAGAACTGAAGTAGATAAAACACATGTTGGCATCTTAATGCTTAAGTTTTTCTTTCTTCCCTTTTCTTTATCATCAAAGGAAGGAAAGCATTTCTTCTCCCATCTTAGATCAATCCATCAAAGAGCAGAGCAGGAAAACTGTGTCAAAAAAGAAAAAATATTTCCAGAGCAATGGAAATTCTTGAAGAAATACCTATATATTTTTTGCTTGATAAATTATTTCTTCATTTTTATATTCATACAAAGCACATGTATTTTCCTGCTCTGTTGAACAGAGAAATCCTGTGAGTTCCCAGGGAAAGCTGCTATTAGGTTATTTTTCTCTGACTAAAGAAGTTATTTGCTGTAGTTTTCAAACCCTGGTGAAAAGCTTGGCTGTTCTTCCTGTGCCCTTTCGAGCACAGGTGCAAATTAATTTTTTAAAATGTTATTTAAATGGAAGATGGTTTCAAACTTTAAATTCAAGTGTTTTCTGTGAACCAGATTGATTTCAAACTAACTTGATAGGATCCTTATGCTGCTGCAATACAAATTTCAAGCAAGGTCATGATTAGAAATGGATCAAATTATTAGAAATTATATTGTTTAGCACAAAAATTTGTTGTTCAGTAGGATTGAGGCAAAAAAGGAGAATCTCAGGAAGATCCCAGCAAAGCTGAACAGGACTGGGGATGGGCTGGAATTTGCTAAGAAGAGATGAGAGACAAGCAGGACCTCAAGCTCGACTCTGGTGATGGAGACAAGCTGCTCTCAGGAAAGCAGAAGACACCAAAAAGATAAAAAACCAGGCTGTTAGTGCTGATTTTCCCTTTAAATTCCCCAGATTTCCCTAAGTTTGAAGGATATCAGCAGTGCAGCAAGGAAGTTCCCCACTGAGTGTGGATTGAGCCTGGTTTTCCCACAGGTTTTCAGCAGTTTGCAGGGAAGTTCTGCAGGAGACAGGGTGTAAAGCTGTGATCTCACATTGCCACCCTCCAACACTCCTCCTTTTGGTTGGGTTTTTTTTTTTTTTTTTTTTTTTTTTTTTGTCAGGTCACTCAAATTAATTGCTTTCAACTTCCCTTTTTTTCAAGTGGAAGTTCATTAAAATGTTGAAAAATTGCCATCGCAAGGAAAAGCACAATCTCCTGTTAACAGTGTCAACCTGCAACTGCTCTGGCTTCTTTTTCTTCTTAATTGGATCTGTTGAATCAAATTCTGCTTAGCAAACAGCTTGGATTTGGGCAAATCAGCATTTTTTCCAGTTGGGGGGACAAAAAAAAATTATCGAGAAATTCCCAACCATCCCAAATAACTTTCCAGATGTGGAGGTATCTTAATAAAGTCACAGCCTATTTAAAACTTGTTTCTTGCATGTTGAAGTTCTTGCTGAAGCGTCAGGGGACAATCAGTCACCACTTGTACTCAATAAACTGGGAGATGATACTTGAGGAATCGATGCAGCTCTGCAGAGATTTGAAAGATGTGCATTTATTGGAGGAAGCAGTAAATAAAAATAAAGCCTCGCTGGGATTTCATTTCAGTGCCCAATGGGTGAGTTTGTACTTTTGTGCATGTACAAATAACTTAATTATAAATAAAGATGCCAAAGGAAAAGGAAAATTGTAAACTTAGCAACTATTGACTAATATGCAAAAAATAAGACCAATGTCATCAAGCTGCACTCTGCTATTCTAATTCTGCATTCATTTGCATAAAATCCTTGCTGATTTGATGCAGATAATTCCTGACTCTCTACTCCATCAAGAAAAATCGATTTGTGGCTATTATAGACTAAATCAACATTTTCCTGAATTTTGTTCTCCACTCCAAGCTCCACTGCTCTCACAGGTGAGTTCCAGAGGTGAGAGGAGCAGTGTCTGGCACTGTGAGTACACAGAAAGCACAAGGAATAATCTTATCTCAATATTGAGTTAACACTATTAAAGCTATTAAAGCATTTTAAAGACTTCTTGGCCAACTCACAATTAACACTTCTTCAATCTTCTTAAATTATCAAGCGCTATGAAAATAGACAAGGTCATTGTTTTATCTGCAATAAAGTCAAAGGAATTGCCAGAGACTCTTACACGTATAATTAACAGTGTGCAATTTATTCAATAAAGCTCTCATTTAATTACAGGAACCTATTACACTGAGTGAAGTGTTAGGGGTGATTTATATCTCAGATGTAAATATTCAGGAAGAGGCCTCCCATAACGAGAGCAGCTGCTCCCTGCTCTCCATCCACGTCCAACTTCAGTGTGTTGGTACAATATAGAAATTGAATTGCTACAATAGAGAAATTATTAAATATTGGGACAAAATTGTTCTCTGAGAGGGTGGGGAGGCCCTGGCACAGGCTGTCCCAGGATCCTTGGGAGTATCTAAGGCCAGGCTGGACACTGGGGCTGGAGCGCCTGGGACAGTGGGAGGTGTCCCTGCCATGGCAGGGGTGGCACTGGATGGGATTTAATGTCCCTCCCAGCAATCCCTCCTGGGATTCTGGGATTCTCTGTTGATATCAGACCCTTACAAGCTGGCAGTGATCATTTTGGGAAGATTTAGTCACCTGTTGGAATCATGGCTGATGCCTCCTTGGTCTTCTTCAGGAGTGTGGCCTGGACCAGCAGCCACAGACACAAGCTGGTGCTGAGCTCTGCCACATGTTACATCTATTTTTCTTGGTGTTCCTTTCACCAACAGCAAAAAACTGAAGTTTGTCAGCAAGCCTGTGCTCTTTCTGCATCCATAAATTGTGAATCCACACCAATTTGCACTGTTAGAAAGACAAAAGTCAGTTTGGTTTTCTTTTTTCCTTAGCATAAAAAAATAAATATTCCTGACACTTGTTAATAAAGTGTTCCTTGTTGGGATGGGATTATGCACTTCCCTGTGTTCCCAGGGCCTGTCTGACCTTGGGTTATCCAAAGTGCCAAAGAGATTCTGCACAAAGCTTTAAACCCCAGAGCTTTTAAGCTGAGAGACATTCAGAGCTGCAATAAGTCACTGCCTCTGTGTGAGCTACACCTGTGCTGTTTTAGCACCCAAAGCACAGCAAATCACTCCATTACTTAAGTATTTGCCTCCACAGATCTCAGAGCTTTCACAAAAAAGCAGCTGAATGAAGCCGTTTATGTGTGAACAGAAAACATTTTTCAACATCCATTGCTCAAAAAGCTCTCACTTATGTTATCACAAATTTAAACAACAACAAAAACTTCAAACCCAGTCAAACCCAGCGGTGTCAGGCTGACAGGAGTTGATGACACTCATAAAAGGAGCAGTTTTCTGAAGAGACATCTCTCTCGTGGAAAGTGTTAGCCAATTGATAACACAGGTAATATTCAGCACTCCAGATCTATGCTGATGTATAAAACTGCTGTCAAAACCACTGCCTTTATTGACATCAGCATGAATACTTTGCTCCTGAGGTAAAGACATTATTGTCAGGAGTAGCTGAAAACATTAGAGAAGCTATTTCTCAGTTTAACTATATGTAAAAGTCTGTTGTTAAAAATCTTTACGAGTCCTTAGCATCAGAAAAGTTGTGGAAGAATCCTGTTTAGAAAACAATGCCTTGCTTAAAAGCTTGAAAGGTTATTTTAAGTGGAAAAACCACTGGATTGGTGGCACTGGTCCCTGGCAAACCCAGCTGTGCCTGCCCACACCACATCTCACACTCTGTGCAGCCCTGCCTGGGGCTCTGGCAGGTTTAGAGAGTCCAGTGAATGGAAATTTCCTCAACTTGTGAGGAAAATACTCAAGAAGTGATTTCCAGAAGCCCCAGTAAGGAAGTCAATCCAGCAGCATAGATCCCATTACATGGAATATTGCAGCACATCCAGTGTCTGGAGCAACAGGGAACTGTGGAGGGGCAAAACAAATCCTGCTGTGCCCCATCTGGAAATAGATTCATTTTCAATCATGTCTTCATTAAATTTCCTGAATTGGAAGGGACCCACAAGGAGCATCAAAATGCAACTCCCGGCCCTGCACAGGCCACCCCAGGAATCCCAGCACATACCTGTACATAAAACATAAAAAATAAACCACTGCCTGCCTCTTTAACCTCGCTATAATTCGGCAGAATAAAAATGAGTCACTGAAGACAAAATCTACAAAAACATTTCAATTTGCCACTGAGTGGAATCAATACCCAGAGGCACAGGGATGAGCTCACGTCCCTCTCCTGTTGCCCTGGTGTCCCTGTGCCCCATCCAGAGCTCAGGGCCAGCAGGTGCTGCCCTGTTTGGCCCCACCACTGTCCCCACGACATCTCACCCCACTCAGCCCTTCCCTCTAATGCAATGTGACTGAGATGAAGGAACCTCCTGCTCTCCAGAGATCGATTCTCCTCAAGCACAGCACATAAATGAATATTTTACAAGCCATATAAATGCAGCCCTCTCCATTTTTCCTTTCCAGTTCTGCTGTTCCAAGGCAGACCCTGGTGCCAATTTACAAAGTTCCCATCTCAGGAGCAGGCAGAGATTCCAGCCCCTCACCAACCTCCCCCTTGGAGGTTTCCCTCAACAGCTCCAAAAATAACACGTGCTGCTGTTTGGTGGGTAATTTTGACAGAATTCCAACTCCTGCTGAGCTGTAACAGCTGATTATTAAAAATGTGGGATATTCTAGAAAACGCCTTCCTGAGGCCCTGGATGTCAGAGACCTTTTTGTTGGGAAAACTCAAACTGCACCAACACTGCTGAGTGTGAAAACTTCTGCAAGAAGAAAATCCTCTCTATTATGGTTACATTCTTCAGCATGCAGTGGTCAATAGCTAATATGCTGTACCTTAAATGTGGCTGTAGGGAATTGACACTGGGCACCTGCAGGTCCTGCTGCAATGGCCCTTTGCTTTGGACTTCAAAGGCAATAAAAAAGTAATATTGAGATCAAAGCCTCCCAGCACAATCACACTTTTTGAAGTTTGCAAACCATAGAAATTGGAGGCGTTTTAGTTTGCTGGCTCTTGTCATTTTTTGAACTCCTGAGCACTTTGAGCCACTGTTCAAACTTTTGATATGCACTCGTGTTTTGATGCACAAGGATCTGAAGATGGCAGGGAATTCCAGATTAATCCATGCTGACAGCAAGGGCCCTCGTTACCTTTCTATTGATTTTGCAAGGTCTGGAAAAAAATATAAGCAACCGAGACTGTTTTAAAGCTCTCCTGTGACACAGGCTGCATCACACATCCAATTCTTGCTCAATTACCGTGACATGTCCATGCTTAATACTCCAAACTATAAAACTTCAGCAGCAAACATTTTGATCAGGCCTTGAAACCAGCACTATTTAGAGATCCAAAATCATATCAGACAGTGCTGTAAGACCTGATTGAGTCAAATTCCTCTTGAAAAGCAAAATATGGGCAAAGCAGAGAGCCAAGCCCTGGAGTGTGTGGAGACTGTGGAGCAAAAGCTGTCAGCATTCCTTGTTCAGAATTCCTGAAAGTCACATCACACCCCACGCTGAAGTGCTCAGCTTGGAACCTAAACTGCTTGAGGAGGAATAATCTTTGGACGTGGCAGAGATCACTGTTAACTCTGTGCAGAGGGCTGTCCTGGGCAGGTAAAGTGATTTCAGGTCTTGGCAATACTCTGAATATCCAGGGTGCTGGAGGAGGGCAACATCCCCTTCCTGCACTGCAGGGCCCTTGTGAAACAGGCTCTGTATAGCAATAAATCTGTTTATTTTTGTTATGGTTCTCCCCTCGCTCTCTGGCTGCTTCTGTTTTCTCTTCGAAAGCACTTGATTGTACTATTCTCTCTGTTTGCAGCATCATCAAGTGAAATTCACTTCATTGATCAGAAGATGACCTCTATCCAGTGCCTCTTAGATTAGAGATAACAGCCGGCTGCTGTCTCACTGAGAAATAATTTCTTTGGCTCCTTCGGCTCCTCTTTATTATGATTGCTTCCTAACATATCACTTAAAAACTGGAGTGGAAAACAAATGAGGATATCTTCTCCACTGTTTGTATTTTGGCTTCCCAACAAACACAGATGCACACACACTGCAGCACTTGGTGCTCTACAATAATTCATATTTTCCTGTGGAAGATGAAGAAAATATTTAACTGTAGACAAACGAGCTGAGGAAAGGGGTAAAAATGGATTGACATAAAACCTACATTTTGCCTGAGAGACTTTATGCTTCAAACCAGGAAAAATGGGAGATGTACACTCATGTGAAATTTAAACTGTGCATATTCAGGAACAGGTTTTTAAATATCAGCAATAAAGATCATGTTGGAATACATTATCACATTCTGCACTGGAGCATGTGTTACATATTTATAACAAGGAAAGCGTGCAAGACTAATCATACACTATGAATAATGCCATGTTTTTCCAGGCAGATTTGCAAAGTGTTATCCCAGACATTCCCTTCTGCTGGGGGCAGAGGAAGCAGAGGCTGCTCAGCATCCTCTGCAGAGGCTCCCACTGCCAAGTGAGAGGTGTGGTGACATTTAGCTGAAAATAGGCAGAAATATCTGTATTATTTCGGCTATTTCAGGCCTACTGCTCAGCTCAGGAGAGCTTCAGTTGGCAGCATTTGTTCCCAGGGCCCTGGATGGTGCTGCCTTGGCAAAGTGCTGGGATTTCTGGAGGGCTTGTCAGCCTCAGGAAAGCCCCCGAGCCTCAGTCTCACCATCCTCCACTTCCCCAGACTCTTCAGGAATAAAATAAACTGCTCTTTTATCCCCTCCCTCAAACAAAACTTGGAGTGCCTCAGACACCGGAATGGGCTTTTGACAGCTGACCTTATTATATCAAGTAATTTATAATTAAAGCTCCACAAATCCAATTGTGTCAGACACTAATACAGCAGAAATACTACACGGATAAATCATCCAAACCATGCCACTTTTATGAGCTGTTTGCCCTAACATGAGCTGCTCAGCACCAGCCCTGTCCAGTGTACTGGGTTTTTCCTCCTTTATGTAAGCACAGGGAGCTTCCAAAGGAGGGAGAGTGGAGAGAAGATGTGATTTTTTCCTGGCTGTGCTGTGTGCCAGGGCTGCTTCATGGGGTGCAACAACCTGCTCCATTCTCAGGCATTTACGTGGAGATCTCTCTGCAAGAAGTCTCAGACTGGGATTAAAATCCCAGTTCTACTTGGGGTTAGAATCCCAGCCTCAGGCTGGGATTAAAAGAGTGAGCAGGAACACAACGCTGGTATAATTCTGGCCCTGGGCTAGTGGAAGATGTCCTTGCCCAAGGCAGGTGCTTGGCATGAGATGCTTTTTACACGCCTTCCAATCCAACCCATTCTGTGATTCCATGATGAATTCTTCAGGAAGGGGATGTGCTCAGTGGGATTAAGGATCTGATACCACAAAAGTTGCCCATAAAGATCCTCAGTTTTTATCAATATTCTGCACCGGTAGCCAAAAATCTTTCAAAAGATAGCACACCTAACATGAGCCGTTTTTGCACTTGGCTGGCCAGCTGTGACTTGGTTCAAACTTCAATTTTGTAAACAAAATTTCACTTACCCAGGCCTCAAAACTCAGCACGTTCCCAAGAGAAAAGAGCAGCTTTTACCAAAGGTCAGTCTCAACCACAGACTGGAATGGAATGAAGAAAGTCTGAGCATCCTCCATCTAGGAAAGCACCACCTGGGAATCACCTCTCTTTTAGCAAGAAGAACGTCCTTGGGAAAGGCCTCTCCTCTGCTCTGGGGTTGAGGCTCTGCTGTAGATTTGTTCCCTGATATCCTATGGAATAACACCAAGGTTAATTCAGGAAACGTGCTCAGCACAAACCTTTCTGTGCACTCGAGGATGGCGCTGAGCTCCCTTGTGCTCCCCTTCCAAAAAGGGATGGATCAGTGCCACCTTCACTTCCCTTTTGGGTGTGAGGAACCCAAATTCTCCCATGGCCAGAGCTGTTTAGAGCTGCCCAATCCACAGGGCTGGTGACAGACACGTCCCAGTGCAGCCCTGCTGTAGTTTCAGACAATTTTACCCCATCTGTGATTTTTAGAACTCCCAAAACCACCCAGCTAAATTGACAGACACATTTTCTGTGTGACAGTGGCTCTGTGATGCTAATATTGGCTGTTGCCTGACATTTTATATAACAACATTTATATAACAATTTCGAGGCTCTGTGATGCACCACACAATTCAAGCCCAGCCCTTCCATTTGCTCCCCTTATCAACGTAAAGCTGGTGCTGTATCAAGTAATATCAGAGAAGATAAATTATGCCACTGTTTATTTACAGTTTACATCCCTGCAGTCAATGTACCTCATGCAGGAATTGACCTGTGGAAGAACTATAGCAGCACATTATTTGTGCAGCAGTAAAATTGATGGAAATTGATGATGCCTGAAAAACACACAATTATAGTGTCTTGATTAAAAATGGAGCACATTTCAATGAACTTTTTCCCTTCTTCTCATGATTATGATACACAAGTACTAACATTAATGGTATTTTTTTATATAATGAACCATAAAATTACAGTTGGCAGTCAAGAGCACTCTAGCAGATAAGTAAGGCAATTTTCCTCATCATTTTTCCCTTTGTTGTCAATCTTGTTGCATAGCCCATTGCCTTTTCAATGAGCTGTAATGTGAATATTCAAGATCTTGCTTTTCCCCAGTGTATACATTCCAGTTGAAATAATTCAGTTTCATGGTACCTATTTTAATATGTTTTATTAAGCAAACTTCATATTTTTTTTAGGTTCTCCACTTGTACCAGAACTTGCCTGAGCATTGACAAAGAGAATAATGGCATTTAAATTGTCCAGGTTTCAGGCAGATCAGCAAAAGTGTTTATTGAGCTTGCTGTGCAAACAGGCTTAAAAGTTTGGGTTTGATTTTGCCCTGACACTGCCTGTCTCTCTTTCCAGGAGGTTTTATGAAGTTTAGACATGTTTGAATACTTACCCATGTAAGTATGACAATCCAATTAACTCTCAGTTTAGACCAAACCAAGCTACAAGACACACACAATACAAGTATTAGCTCTCATATCAAAGCATTTCAGGAAATATTTATTTCATGCTATTTCCTGTCATCTGGCAATTTACAGCTCTTGACATAAATTATTGTTGCTGCAGGATGAGAAATAAGTGAAATGTTGTATAGTCTCATCTGTGTCTTACTTGACATAAAAAGGCAATAAAAATTAATATATTATATAGTTTTGAGTTAGGAAAAAGATGTGAAGTGCTCTTGAGAGGAAATATCATTCTCACTTCTCACATGTAAACAAGTGGCTGTGGTCCCTGCCCCTTAGTGTTGGGACTAAATAATCTTTAAATTCCATTCCAACCCTTCAATTTTCCATGATTCTATCAGATACTCACAGCTTCCTATGGCTCCAGCATGAAGGATGAAGTCCAGGCTCCACTGAAGACAAAATTTGGAGGGTGTGGCTTCGCCAAAGCCTGCAGAGCTGGGTGAGATGGATCTCTCCAAAACAAGGTAGAAAATAGAACTTTTTTCTGCCTTTGCTACAGGTTTTGTTCAGAAAGCTCAGCAGTCAGGGAAGGAGATGATGCAGATAGCTCAGACATGATAAAATCAACATTTTATCCTCACAGTACGGGCACAGTCATGAGAAACTCCACTTGTGGACATGCCCAGACTTCGTGCCCTTGACTCTGATTTTAGGCTCCTGCAAACTGCCAACTGCTCCCTGATTCCCACTCAAACCTCTCCTGATCAGCTCACTGACCTTCCTCTATTATTTGGGATTCACCAAGGGCAGATATTTTTTTGTTCTTTATCCATTTAGAGATGAAGAACCAAAAAGGTAAATAATCTGTGGAACAACAACCTAAATTTAGATGAGGAGCCTTATTTGCATTTTGGGTGTCTGTCACCATGTGAAACACAACATTTATCCTGGGGAGAGAAAAAGCCCTCCAGGGCCTCCTACATGGCTGATTTAAGTTTCTTACAGTTTTCAACTTGATTGATTTAGGGCTAAATTCTGTAATATTTAAACATATTAAAATATCTCTGACTTCAGCAGTTTTAAACTTTACTTGAATAACCACACAGAATTCTATGCCTCACAAAGACCTCTAACAACACAGGACAAAACAAAAAGAAAGAATCAGCTTAAAAAAATAAATTATAAAGACATGAAAATAATCTGCAGAGCGAAGATGAGCCATCAGGAGTGAACAGCAGAGATTGGAGGGTGAAGTGCTGCATTTTCAGGGCTGCAGCTGTGATTCACCCATTCAAAGCAGAGCATCTGGCAGCCAGACAGCTGCTGTGGGCTCAGGGAGGGCTGAGGCTGCCACAGACCTCCCTCTCCTCCACGAGTTGCTCTTCACCCCAGAGCTCAGCCAGGGATAAATCTCCCTGCTGGGATGAGCTTTCTCCCAGTACGTGCAATCAACATTTTTGTTTTCATGTTCCCTCAGCAGCTGATTCCCAAAAGCTTTGGGTTTGCACAATTTACCCGAGACCTTTTCAGGCCAAGATGTTTTCTAAGGTTTGTGAGTTAGAATGGAAAATGAGCCAGTCTGGGGTTCCCTGTGAGCAGGGTCGCTGTGAATTTGGTTTATTGGTTTGTTTCTGGAATAATGTGGCTTTTTTTACCCCCCATAGGTTCCTGCCTGCAAGAAAACCAGACAGGCAACTTTTAGTGAGGCACAGCATCATTCTTCTGAAGAGACAGCTGCTGTTAGAACTTCTTGGTGCTATTAATTCCCATTAGGAGCAAAGATGAGGCTCAGCCTTTGAACGTGCAAAGTTTGCAAGAAATTGTTGTGAAGAAGTGAAGAAACCTTCCTGGTGAAAATAAAACAGATGCCACCACGCTGGCTGCCTCTCCAGGAGGCTTTGGAACAGGGGTTACTTTTATCCAATTTAAAGTGAATGTGCAATAAACTCATAGAAATACTTACACAATTGTATCAGCTTTAAATTCCTCGGTTTTCAGCTCCAAAGCTGCTTCCTTTCCTAAAATGAAGCCTATAGGTTACATTGACCAAAGCAAATTTTTAGAAGAAAACACCAGGATGTCCTTCATAGATAACTTCTAATCAGAGTAGCAAGAACTCACTGCTAATTTTGATGGCCCAGATTTCAAGTGTACAAGTTGGTTTTAAGCCAGGCCAAGTCTATAAAATAAATCAGAGTAAAGACAAATAGCAATTAAATTTTGTTACGAGGTATTAATGGTGAGATTTTTGTTTCTGACCTAGAATAAAAGCTGGTGGAAATGGGGAGTGTGAAAAAGAAAACCCTGTATGATGGCTTTTGATACCTGCCCATACAAATTTCACGAGCAGCTGGGGCTAATCCTGGCTCAGAGAGCTTAGAGCAAACCGTGGGGCTGAGAAATGAAGAGTGTCAGCTTTGCAAGGAGCTAATGTGGCACAAGGTCAAGGTTGACAAACCAGCCCCAGCCTAATGCCTCAAATATGTCCAGGGCTGCGTTGGCCAAGAAAGATAAATGAAGAAACTGTCAGCCAGCTCCAGTCTAAACAATAGAACAATTTAAACTGGAGGGAGTCATAATCTGAAGCAATTTGTTTCATACTGTACTATCATGATAAAGAAAATCTCAATTTTTCTCCATCAATTTGGGGTGTAAATGGGAGTCTCAACTAAAAAAACAATCCTTTCGTCAGAAATAAAAGTCACATTTCAAGGTATCCTTAAGGACAAGAGCCACGTTTAAAGCACAGTGGAACAGCAGAGATGAAAAAACAATTTTGTTTTGTGAGACTAAATAAAATACTGCCAGTTGTGCTGTTGGGAGGGAAGCAGGAGCATGAAATACAAGATGTAACAAGTCAGAACATTCTGGAAAACAAATTCATGCACATCCCCAGATAAGGTATATTATATTGGAAATCTGTTTTTAGAAGGAGGAGAGGGACTTAGAGCTTGTAAAGGATCCCTAATCAGAATCCCTCCTCTTTTGGCCACCAAGTTAATGAAAGAGAAGTCAAAAATCATTATTTCTCATAGATTCACTAGCACTGGTTCTTCTCTTCTCTCAAAGACCCCATAGGGGGCTTCACCTTGAGCTGTGCAAGTAGAATGAGAACACACCCAAAGACAAGACCCTGCAAAAATAAATTGGAATAAATAGGTTGTAACATGTACATTTCTGCTCCATAAAAGTGGTAAAGTAACAGTGTGTAATAAAGCCACAAAGTGAAAGAAATTGAAAGTTAAAATTCTCACTGATCCACTCTCATTTCACACTTCAGTTAGAGATTTTTATTTCCGCTCGTTCGGGAGCCTCATATCTTGAGATTTTTCTCTCCCATTTTCCAGATTTTAATGAGTCTATCAAGACATTTGTATAACTCCGAGGAGAAGGTTATGCAAAGTTTGAAGTAAATTCAAATTGATTTTGAGTGCAAGGCACTTTAACTTAATATCCATCTCCCGCTCCTAAAATGGTGTTTTACCACCTCACACTTCCCATCTCACATTGGTTATATTTAAATAAAACAGGTTCAGATCATGTTATGTTATGGAATGGACTTGGTTGAGGGGATTTTAAAGCTCATCCAGTCCCTCCCATCTTCCACTATCCCAAGTTACTCCAAGCCCCAATGTCCAACCTGGCCTTGGAAATTTCCAGGGATGCAGGGGCACCCTCTGCCAGCTCCTGCCCACCCTCACAGGGAACAATTCCTTCCTAATATCCAATCCTTTTATCAAATCTAATATTCCTCATAGGGTAAATAATCCCCTGAAATACCAAACTCTTGGGGTCATGAATGGTGATACTCATGTGCAACGTTCCTGTTGCTTCTTTTACACTATAAAAAATAATAATGTTTTTTAATTCGTATTTTATCTTTTCACTGGTCATGCACTCGCAGTACTGAAGCAATATCATAGGTACAAATATTTTGGAATTTGGTATAATAAAAAAATCCAAGTAACAATTTCTTATATTGTTTTCAATATTTGTTTCATTTCAGCTTCAAGCATAGGTTGGAGAATGACAAAATCAATCCTTGACAAACCTGTACATGATCATCAATGTTTGTGATAAAGTTCTAGGTAGTACTAATGAAATCTATGAAATTACTCACGTGTTTAATGAGATGCATGAAATTAAGCAATTTTTTGGATTGGGGGAGCCCAGATGTAATGGAGAGAAACATCACAGCCAACTTCAAAACACTTGAGATGCTAAAATTAAATTTCCTATCCTCAGCTGACAAAGCTCACTCATCCTTGGGCTCTGACCTAACCGACATTTCCAGGTGCAATATCTATGCAGATTTTATAATTAATTCTATTTTCCTATGATTCTTCAAGGAAATTGCACAAAGGGCAAAAAATCAGTGGCAAAACCCGAAACAACAGGAGCAAAACAGAGTAAAAAAAAAAAGAAAAAGAGGAAGACAGAGGAGTCTGCTGTGAAATCAGCCTGTGTTCTAAGGCATGTCTCACAGAATGATTTGGAGGCTGTGGTGGTGCAAACCAGGCACCACTATTGACAGAAGGATGAGAGATGATCAACTCGGGCAGGGAAGGATCCAACCCCTGCACATCACATCCCTCTAAGGTTACAGAGAGTGGAGTCTATAAAACTCAACCTAAAAAGCTTATTATTTCTCAGAGGACACAAATGTAACAAGCTTCTCCTGATGGCAAAAATCCAATTATTGTGGTAAAGGTTGTGCTCAGTTATTTCTCACTTCATGTCAAAGCAAATTGTAAAATGAGGTGCCTGGGAACTGTGCTGCTCTACCTTTACTGGTACATAAACTTACACTCTCCCTTTTTTGTTGTAGTTAGTAAGAAAACAGAACGAAAAACTGAAGGGAAATGTCATCAAATACTGGCCAAGAATGTGATATATAGATTTTTTTTTTCATTTTTATTTCTCTAGAACTGCAAAGAAAAGTTTAGTGTAGATTGGATCAAATATATATTTTTCTTTGCTGACAGAAATAAAGTTATCTTCATCTCTACTGGATTTTTTTTTCTTAGATAGGAGTATATGTTAAACCAGTCCAACTGCTTTTTCTATTTGTTTGGCAGAGGAAAAGAAAAAATTCCACTCAAAACTAAAGGCTAAAGCAATTATTCCTGGCTGTATCTTTGTTTTCTGGGAAATGGCAGTAGGGCTGGTGAGGAAAAATAAGTTATTTTTTAGGAAATCACATACAGTCAGAATTGCTGAATTTTCTGCACTGGTCATTGAACATGATGGATGCCACAATTCTCCCCTTCAGTCATGGAACCAGTGAGGTTGGAAAAGATCTCAGAGATCATCCAAAGAGTCCCAGCCAGATCCACACTTTGTCCCCAACCCAGAGCACTGAGTGCCACCTTCAACCTTTCCTTGGACACCTCCAGGGATGGGGACCCCAAACCTCCCTAGGGAGCCCATTGGCCTCTCTGGACACCTCCCTCACATTCCTAACTTAAGAGACATTCCTACAGTTGCTGTAAAATGCCTTTTCCCCTTCTTTTTCTCCTTTTTCCCTTTCCTTTCAGATGATGTGAGGGCATTTCCCATCTGGTGCTTCCAGGATGGGCTCCCATGCCTGAAACACCAAGTCCTTCCCTCCTTTTTGGATCATAATAAAGGATTTGTGTTACTTTTGGATTCTGACATACAGAATGCTGTTTCTTTTTCTGCCATAGCTGATATTTCAAGGTTGGATGGGGCTTGGGGCAGCCTGGGCTGGTGGAAGGTGTCCCTGCCCACGGCAGGGGTGAATGAGATGGACCTTAAAGCTCCTTCCCACCCCAAACCATTCCAGGATTCTGTGGTATCTGATAAACCCCTCCCATGCATCTCTGCTCTTCAGGATTTCATGCAGTGTCTACATTAATTCTTCAGCTGGGCTCCCTGCTTCACTCACACTAATCAAATATGGAAATCTGTCTCAGGAGGGATCTCACACGCACTTTGGGCAAGTCCAGCCCAGATCCTGCAGTGGCAGCTAAGCTGGGAAGCAATTCATGGTCACAACCAATGCCCAAGAGCAGCTGCAGCAGCAGAACATCCTGGGCTGCCTCCCTTTGCCAGGAATAAACTAAACCACAGCTTAAAATCAGGGATTTTTCTGGGCAGCCCACTCTGACTGACCTCACTTGAGATGACCTAACTCAGGCGAGGAAATTATTTTTTGGCATTTGCTAAACAAGACTAAATCAAACAAACAAATTAGAAACCCACCACATATTAAAGTCTGACCTGCTGCCTGTCAGATTGAACCAAAGCCAGATTCTGCTTCACATCCAGAGTCATGAACAAGTTCTCTGGCAAAGGGGCAATGCTAAGCCACATATAAAATGTAATTAAGCACAAAATCCAGCTGCCTTCATATTGAGGGGATAAAACAGCATCCAGTGAAGGAAAAGACAGAAAAAATGGGCCCAAAACCTACATTTAAAGCAGTTTACATAAAAAAAAGTTATTTAAAGAAATGACCATGTAACATGAATATTGTATTTTGAAAATTAGTTAATGCTCACAAAGCTTTGCTCCCATCAACTGGGAAGGTGCTACATCCATATTTGAAAAGAATATGTTTGAACATATGAAGTGGGCATCTGTCTTCAGCTGGAGAGCACTAATTTGGTATTATTCTGTTGAAGCTGGCAGTTGTTTGTTGCCTGCCAACAGTATTACCTGCATTCAGACAGGAATTACCCAAAACAAGCACCAAACTTGTTGCTTTTAGCATGTCTTGGGAGGTGGGGTAACCCCTTCCTCTATTCAAGACATTTTCCCACTTTAATTGTGATTAGGAAACAGCAAGAAGGGCTGCCTTCTTTAGTGGTCCCGCTTAAGTGTCTTCATTTGGATTCAGTTTTGGGGTTTGATCCCAAATAGCTCAGAGCGAGATCCCTTTCCTAGTCTGAGCCTTGATAATCTGTAACAAACCAAAATAAACCTTCAGTAACAGGATTTTTCCACTGAAAACTCTTCCAAAAGCAGCAAAGCAGCCAAATCCCAGGAAGCTCTGCAGGGTGCAGCTACACTGGCCGCGATGCTCTCAGTAACACTAACACAGCACTGACAATAAACCACCGTCTGTAGGCAGCCAGACCTCAAGGCTACCTCTACACAAGTGTCCTTTGCTCGCCCTGAAAGGCTTTTAATAACGCTGTGACACTGCAGACGTGCTTACAGCAGCTGATATTTATTTACTGACCCCAATTCCGTGACACAGGCCGGGGCTCTTTGTCAGACACAAGACAGGGCCTTGCCCACCGGCTGCTGTCAGAGTCCTTAAGTCTGTTTTCATTTATCTTCGCAAAAATCTCGCCCAAGTCACGAGCTGCAGGGCTTGACTCGCAAAGTTTAGAGCAGGTTCATTCCTCAAATTAAAATTTGATAGGGCCCTGGCTGTCAGAGCAATTTGCAGGCATGCCAAGCTCCATCAGCGCTGCTGACACCCTCTGCCTCCAGCCCCGTCTGCAGCCCCCGGGGTCCCTCAGCTCTGCTCTGCCCCAGGCTGGGCAGCACCAGCAGGAGCTTCTGGCCCTGTTTGCCTCCTCCTTCACCCCAGCACATCCATGCTGGCCTTTTCCTTTGCATTTCATGCCATGCATTTTATGCAGCCAGGTTTATGATGGCTATTTATGCCAAGTCTCCGTGGTGGGTGCATTTATCAACTCGGCTGACACCAGGTATAAACCATTCCTTAAATACACTTGTGAGTACAGAGCCAATAAAAATACTGTAATCCTGAGAAGAAAGCATCTTTTTGGAGGCAAACAAACCCAAAGGAAAGAGACAAGTTGATTTGAAAGTAAACTCTGAAAAATAAAATTATTCCCGTGGAAACCTCCAATAATCCGGTTTTAATATTTAGACTGCTTTAAACAGCATGCAGATTAAATTTGATATAGATGGAACTGCAGCCTCTATTTATTTGTATTCATACATACAAGAGCAACATAAAAGCCTCAGGAGTTTGTGGAGGAGTCTGTAGCAAATTTGCAAATAACCATATCTGCAGCAGCAGAGTATAATGGACCAGTATAATATACTGGGGAACTTGTCACTTGTTTGGCAATTAACACTGATATAGGAGGGAAAGGAATGAGAGGATATTAACAGATTAATCTTGGGGCCGTTTAGACTGCACTGAAGTGAAATGATGATTTTTCTCCCACTCCTGTTAGATCAGTGCCCTCTGCTGCTCAGTGCCTGGCTCTGGCAGCTCCACTCTGCAGCACACAGCTCAAACCCGCAGAAATTCAGGCTGGGATTTACACTGAGGGAGGAACCTTGCAGGGATTTTTGCCCTCAACACCATATTTCCAAGGAAATAGAGACAACAGGGATATTTAGCAACCACCTCTCCTGACAATATTGGAAATATAAGCATATATTGGATATATAAGCATCTCTCCATACCATAAAATAATTTCATCATTTCATATCAGAAATGCAACCCCTCTGATTGCTGCTAAACTTTATATGTTTCTTGTTTTTGATCAAGTGGAACGTTTTTAATGCATTATGAAAAAGTGATTTGCATGTTCATACTGCAGCTGTACACCGAGACAAACGGTCTCACTTTGCAAACAGCTCCTGCCTTGAGACTTGGCTGCTCCAAGAGTGAGGAAATTCTTCAGGAGGGCAAAACCAACCCAGGGATTCATAAAGAAATAGTCCCTAACTTGCTTTCAGCACTTCATACTCACAAGTCAGGATCTTACATGCAACTGAGTGACGTCACAACTGGAAAAATCACAGAAAATGATGAAGATTCTATTAGCATAAAAGTACCCAAAAACCTAAAAAAAAAAGCCCCCAAAACCAAACTACAAAAAAGCATAACATTTACAAAAAGAGAAAACAAACAAACAAAAAATTAATTAGGAAGTTTGACGGCATGCTGAGTTTAAACAATGACTGGAAGAAGAAATACTACTCCATAAAGAATACAAATGCACATAGGAATTACTGGAGTCTATTAATAAACTTTATATTTCATGCCGTCTTTTTCGATTGAATTTTCACCTTATAAGGTCTCTACAACTCCCTGAAAGGAGCTTGTAGCCAGGTGGAGGTCAGGCTCTTCTCCTAGGTAACAGGGGATAGGATGAGAAGGAACTGCCTGAGTTCCAGGGGAGGTTTAGATGGGATATTTGGGAACATTTCTTCACCAAGAAGGTTTTTAAATGCTGGCAGAGGCTGCCTCGGAGGGTTTTAAAGGATGTGCACATGGGGACAGTGGTGGGATTGACAGCGCTGAAGGAACAGTTGGGCTCAATGACCTTGGGAGGACTTTTTGAACCAAAACAATTCTGTAATTCCCTCCCAAAACATATCTAGAAAATAGAGGGGGTCTTCATAATTGTTTTTCCCAAGCTTTGCTACCTCTCAACTCCTCCTGTGCAGGATCCTGAGCACTTTGTCACTGTTGTCCCTTCGGTGGTATGAGAATGTCTCGTGCTTATTCCAGTGCGGTGTTGATATTGCTCAGGAAGCAATCAGGAAAAGAATCACTGACCATTAGAGTGAGGGGTGAAAATGAGGAGCTGATAGCTTCTTTACCTGTCAGGAATTCTTTTAGATAGAGGGAACACACATGGCAAGGACATTGGGATGCAGGGACAAGTCTCACTGCCTGGCTGGACATCACAAAGAGCAGGCCCTGACTCTTGTGGAGCATCCCAGCATCAGGGAAAACTCAGGAAAACACATCTGGAGGGACAAAAGGAAAAGATCTTACATTTCTAGGAATAAATGGGACCCCCACATTGGGCTGAGAGTGTCCTGGATGTCAGCAGCAGGCAGAAACCTCAGGGCAGGGACACAGCCCGGAGCCAAGCCAGCGGCTCCCAAATAACACACCCACAGCAGCTGTGGGGAAACCTCAGGAAAGCCCAGGAAATAACCTCTCCCCGTGCTCTTTTGTACATCATGCCCCTTTTTCCTGCACTTCCATGCTAATTAAGCTCCTGGCTGTGCCTCTTCCTCCCCGATCCTTCCCCTTCCCTGAGTGAAATGTCAGGATTAGCGCTGATTCAGTGGAGCCGCGCTTTTGGGAGCTCACATTTAAACACAACCGTGCTGCTGGCAAGGCCTTCCCTGGCACAAGGAGAGCCAGAAGTTTGGCAACTCCAGGCCAACATGGGCAGCAGATGTTTTTAATGCCAGCTTCCCTCTAATTGTAAAGCAGCAGCAGCACAGCGGGAAGGGAGAGCGCAATAAATCTCCAGCGCTGGAGTAGCCCACGAGCACATCAATTCTGCCACTTGTTAACAGAATTGGCTGCCAATCTCCGTGCCCTGTTGAGGAGTGCAGGGTGTGCAGCCCCATCTGGCTGCCTGAGGACAGGCACAGCAGCTCAGGCTGGGCTGGCAGGCCCAGGTTGACGTGAGAGGGCTCCTGCCCCATGGAAAATGGTTTGGTGCATGTGGATGAATCCTACAGAGAGCAGGGCCTTGGTGCCAGGCACCTCTGCTCAACAGCATGGGGTTGGCACATGGGATCCATGCTCTGAGGATGCAGCAGCCCCAACAGCTGCTCCTTCACCTGCAAATAAAGCTCCCGGTGCTTCTACAGCTGTGAGGATTGAGTCGATGGAAAAGTGTTCATCCTACAAACATAATTACATAATTCTGGCTTTGTGTCCTCACTTCCTCCATGCAGTCATCCACCAGCTCCTCTCCTCCATCCCACTGGGCAAAGAAGCTTTCCTGGGTGGACAGAGGTGTCCTGGACCCCACAGAAGCTGGTGTGGCTCCTGTAGGACCAGCCACCTCGGCTCTTGCCCCAGGGTGCACAACCTGCTATTGATGTGTTTTCACAGGGGTGGGAAACCATTTCCTCAGATTTTTCTACAAAGTAAATCCATGGGATGATATTCCTTATCCTCAAGATTATGGCATCAGTCTTGCACATTGTTTATCCTGGCTGGAGGCATTAATGCCACAAGTGGTCACAGGAGCACAGATGTCCAGGAACATTCTCTGCACCTTGTGCTGCTTTCTCTAAACATTAAGGGTTAAACCACCAACACAAAATCACGGCTTGGAGCTGACCTGGAAAGCAAAGTTTATGAACCATTTATTTGCTGCTCTGACATCTGGAGGGAGATGCATCATTTAGGTCATGAATTTTTCTGTTTGGATCCAAGCTGATTGTTCACCCTGCCATACTCCACCCTCTGCTCCCCTGCACCTTGCAGCACACAACTAATTTTAGAAAGAGGGGAGGCTGGCCCTTAGGAAGGCTTGGAAAATAAAGTGTTTCCTTTTCTTTTTCAAGCAGCAGGAAACAAGACCATTCACTGGAAGAGAAAAGGTAAGGAATGAACATTTGAAGGGTGAGGAGTCAATAGGAAGGAAATAAAATGCTGTATATTTATGAGTAAAATGACAATGTGTTCTTTTGAACCTTGCAGGCAGAGGAATCTGAACGGAGTTAATCAATCACCAGACTATTGATAGGTTATTAAAAAAAAGACTTATCAATAAGCAGGTGGCAAAGGAGGCAGAGGGAGAGCGAGACACACCAGTCCACCTTGTCCAAACCACCCAGGACACATCCAGCTAATTTAAATCCACATAGCAACATCCTGCTCAATACAGCTAAAATCAATCCCTCAGGCTAAAGACATTTTTTGTCCGACTTTTATTATCCTTGTTTATAAAATTGAAGGATAAGGACTTGTCTTGCTGTGGTCATTGTCACTGCAAGACATTCTCTCTTTAGCAGCAATGCACTCTCAGCCCCCATAAACATTATGGGAAAACTGGAAGGGTGTTTGCAAAGGAAAGGGTGAAAACTGCCAAAAAAGTCAAATCCCATCCACTTCTGCCTATTACAGTGCTTCCCAAGACAGAATCCCCTGAAGGAAGATACTGTGTGAAAACAGGAGCTGCTTCTCTCTCTGACACAGAGCGGATTGACAGATTCTGTATTTATTTTTAAAAAATGCCTAACTAAGCGTCATTAGTCACCCATCATCCATATTTCTCTCCCTAAATGAGAGTGCACAAAGTTACAGAGTCCCCAGAGAAAGCAATTACAATATTAATTTCAACTAAATGACAACTAGGAGAAAGACAAAAAGAATGAGCTGGTTTAAGGAGTTCTCTTAGATCCTGATTAAGAAAAAACTTCAGCACTGAAAACCACCAATCACCAACAGAATCTTTAAATGATCTCCCTGGAAGGCTCTGCAAGGTGCAAGATCCATGTAGGAATACATTTCAGTGGGAATGAGTGTGCAGGTTTTTGAGTCTGAGTCACAGGGTTGGAGCAGAAAATAGGCTGGATCCTGGAGGTGGGGACCAGGCACATGTGCACAGTCAGGCTGGTGATCCAGGGAGTTCTGCTGGAATCCTGCCACTGAAATCCAGGGAGATTTAATTTATAGCCTACTCCTGGGTCTGTGATCCCTTCCATGCAAAGTCTCACTGAAATCCTAAATGACTCTTGCCATTAAAATCCATAAACTCACAGAAATCATGGCTGGGAGAGACTTCAGGAGATCACAATTTCCCCATTCACAGTAAAGCTCTTCCTGCTGTGTTAAGTGCAGTTTCTTTCTAACTGAATTGTGAAAATCTCCAAGGATAGAGGTCCTGCAGCTCCCTGGGCAGTCAGCTCCACAGCCCTGGAGAAAATTTGGAGAAAGGGCTCCCCAACCTTTCCTAAACTGGAGATCTCAATAATGAGAACCAATTCCATATCACCAATATTTCCCTTGTGAATTTTCCTACTCAAACATTCATACGCTCTCCCATCCTCAGAACAACTCCAAATATTTACCCCAATTTCTTAGCTGCCAAATGCACCCTGAAATATGTTCCTGCAAGCATCAAGACTGATGTGATGTTGTATTTTAACTACACTGACTGGTTCTTGGGTTTGCTGTTATTTTTTTTCCTGGCAAAGCAGCACCCACTAAAAACTGGAATAATTCTAAATCAGCCTGGAACAAAAAAAAAAAAAAAAAAAAAAAACTCGATAATTTTGAAATATTTCAAGGGATTTCCCATTTCAGACCAGCCTCTTAGATCACCAAGGCCTGCTTAAAAGTTGTCTTAAAAAGGAAAAGCCAACAACCAAAACAGCCTTCAGCCTCAGGAAGGTCCAGATATCCATAATTTGTTGTGGAACTCGCCCTTCTTTCCAAAGACTGCGAATACCTCAATTCCTCTCTCTTCTGGGTTAAATGACACCTGGTTTAACACAATTTCTAGGACACAGTGCAGCTGGGAGAATTTCAGGGTTTTTGCAGGAGCTGTGTGATATTTGCTGTTGGCTTGGAAAAAAGAAGTGTAAAATCTGTTTCATTCCCATCATTTTCTTATAATATCCCCCAAATGATGGAGCCAAATAAGAGCTGTATCCTATTTCTTAAAACTTCTATCTGTGCCTTCAGATGTGGCAAATTCAAGTTTCTGACTCCAATTAAGCAGCTTCATCTCCATGCTTCAGCCCAGGAAACAAATAGGTAGAAGGGGCTACCATATGTTTGTGGTTTCAGTCCATTAAATCCTTGATCGTGCAAAACCTTTTGAGAGCTACTACCCCATAAAATTCATACAAAGCTATAGTTTGTGTTGTTTGGAAGAATCTTATTAAACATTTTCTCCAAAGAAATATTCCAGCCTTTTGAGAATCAGCATGACACTGCCATGAATTATTCACGCAAGGCTCTGCAAGATGGGCAAGTTTCCTGCCAAGACGTGCACAGTGAGGGGTGGTATAAAACTGAAATTGGAATGTGGAGAGAACTGATGGGAAAGATTTCAAAGATCATCTCTTTCAAAACAAAAAAAAAAAAGGAAAAAAAACCAAAACAAAACACAACTTCAGACCTTTAACCTTGCTCCTTCACAGAGCCTCCTAAATGTCCTGCTTCACACCCACTCCCAAATTCCTCAATTTTAGGCTGTGCTCACACACAGACGCTGTTGAATGAAGCCACAGCGTGATGGAGATGGGATTGCTGAGAGCCGCTGGCAAAATTCATTCCAGGGATTCTTAGTGAGGCTGAATCTCAGGAAACTCTGGTCAGGTTTCTTTTGTCAGCTTCATGTCCCAGCTGTGGGTGCTGACCCCAGCAGGAACAGGGGGGATCCTGCCCCTCCCAGGTGAGACCCCACGTGCAGAGCTGCCCCAGCCCTGGAGCTGCTCAGAGAGCCCAGAGGAGGCTCCAGGATGATCCCAGGGATGGAGCAGCTCTGCTGGGAGGAAAGACTGGCACAGCTGGGATTGTTCACCTGCACAGGAGAAGCTTTGGGCTGAGCTCAGGGTGGCCTTGCAGGAAAGAAATAAATTGACAAGGGATGAAGGGACAGGACACAGGGAATGGCTCCCACTGCCAGAGGATGGGTTTGGATGGGATATTGGGAAGGAATTCTTGGCTGTGAGGGTTCTGAGGCCCTGGCACAGGTGCCCAGAGCAGCTGGGGCTGCCCCTGGATCCCTGGCGGTGCCCAGGGCCAGGTTGAACATTGGGGCTGGAGCACCTGGGACAGTGGAAGGTGTCCCTGCCATGGCAGGGGTGGCACTGGGTGATCTTTAAGGTCCCTTCCATCCCAAACCATCCCATGACCCATGGAGGCACTCCCTGATGACTCCCCAGGGCTCTTCCTGAATCACTCCAGCCATACAGATGGAGAACCAGAAACCCAATCAGGCCTAAACCCAAAATCCAATCAAATTAGTTGAGCCCAATGCAGAAACTGACAGCTAGAAAGAACCAAATGAAAACTATACTCCAAAACTATTATTTTTAGACTGATATGTCCAGGTTTAGATGCTGATGCAAACAAATCAGGGTTTACTTTGTCCCCCCAAATGCACTGCACTGAATAACTGATGAAAGGCACATTTTAAATAATACAAGAGGCAGGAGGAGGTTTGGCCATCACTGAGCAGAGCAACCCAGCACCACCCCTCTTTGTTTTGGTGGTATTTGCACGAGGGGAGAAACAGCCCTGTAAGCACTGAGAGTTGATGTGAGTGATTGCTGAGCACATTTTAATAATTAATTCCACAAATAAGTGAAGCCTATTTTAATTTCACCTTAGACAGCATTGCTGTCCCAGTGAAGGAAACTGCAAATTCTTCTGTTGCTGTACCCAGCACTGACACTTTGGAAACATTACAGAAACAGCAGGAAAGTAATGAAAAATATATATATAGTGCTGAAACTTCTGAGCTATCCAAAGTGCTCCTGAAGATCCTGCAGATAAACTTTAGGGAATAATCCAAACAGCTTTGTTGTACAAAGTTACATTAAATGACTGAACATCACGCTGCGATTGAAAAGTCATGCCCAAAAATGCTGATCGGTTTGATTGGACATGGATTCTGTTCTAGTGCCTCAAAAGGCCTGTAAAGAACAGCTTAGTAAAGAAAACCTGAATGACTAAAGCCACCAAAGTGATCATGCTTGCATGTTTCGCACAGCAATGTAATGGAATTATTTATCTGTGAAGGAACTGCTAAGAGGATCGGGGGGAAAGGAGTTTGGAAACCTCTGTTTTCCTTTAACTCAGATAAAGCAGGTTTTGTACTTGGTACTTCCTGTACCTTGACTTCTCAGAAGTTTCTATAAAGGCCTTTGGCATCATGGCTAAAACCACAACAGTGCTTTGCAAAGCTCTAACATGCCCGCATTTTGGTCAAGAAGGATTTCATGCCCACAGAGTAGCTGACGTGAGCACCTCTGAAAAGAGAATATTTCTACATTTTCCCAGCGTCTTCCCCAAAAAAAAAGGAGTTTGGAACTCACAATTTCCAAACATGGGCCCTTCTCTTATTTGCTGAGGTATGATTTTTTTCCCCTCCTTTCTCCCAAAGGAAATGGAGTTCATGTTGGGAATTGCACATATTTGGGGGAAAAGCTTCTTCGCCAGAGAGAGTCCTGCTTCCAGAGGGAAGGGAATCCACTTTTTGAAGAAATTCAAGTATTTTCACCAATTTCACTTTTCAATGAAAGTATTTAAAGTATGACTTCACTAATGTTGTTTCTCTGATACCTGAGAATTCCTGGCCCTATTCCAGTTTCAAAAGAAGAGTATCCGTGTACTTAACACCCATGAGCTTTTCTTATAGGAGAAAAGCTGCATTTTCTCACAAATTCTTTGCATTTGGAGCCAAAGGGATTTAGAAACTGATTTATTATTATTGTGTCAGGTAAAGATATCATGCCTGCCACGCTGAAATGTTGCACTTTAAATACTCAGATTGTACTGGGGACCCTTGTCCTTTTTCTGAACTAAGACCTTCGGCATTTCTGTGAGATCAATCCACACAAGCCAAGGATGTTATAAAGGTGTTACTGAGCACTCCCAGCCCATAATATATTCTGCAAATACATCTCCTGGTTCTGTAAATAAGGTTACTACACATAATCCCACAGGTTCCAGCATTATATGTACATAATAAAGCTGCAGATCTTATTCAATTTCCAGGTATTTTGTGAGGAGAGCTACTGGCATATCCTCAAGGGCCAAATATTTCATTCAAAGGCAAGGAGATATTATCATACTCTGAATAGATATAGTAGTTAGTTTGTACAGCATCTCATAAAAGGGTAATTTGCAGAGTTGAAGAAAAAAAAAAGAGCTGCTTTAAGGAACACAGGGAATATTTATGTAGCTACACAAATTACTTGGTTGAGTATTATTCCAGAGACTTATTTTAGAAACTGAAATTGCTCCTTACAATGTAACTTTCGCCATTATTATTATTATCTCTTGCACTTAAAGATATTAAATCCTTGCCTTGAAGTTTGGCTCTTGAACAGGCAATTATGATTAAAGCACTTCATCTTCTCGGCCCCTTAATTCATCACAGCAACTAGCCAAATTCCTCACAAAGCCTGGAATAAATGGAGCTGGCCCAGGCAACCTCAGTGTATCACAGCAAATCCAACCACAAGGTGAGCATATCCTTGTTTTTCTTTCAGTGATAACATCCCTGCTGCTTAAATGTTCATTTTTGGATCTCAAGCAGTACCTTGCAAACAGCAGATGAATCAGGTTATCTGGAAAATGAAGTGATTTTCCCATTTTTCAAACCAATGGTGAAAATAAACTTAATTATTCATGTGAAGGAAACAGGTTTTCCTCAAGCTTAGTCCAAATTGCTCAGGGTGGTGTTTCCATTCCTTCTCTGTTTCCATGTCTCTCAGAAGAGCATGGAAAACGTTATCCTGAGGGTTATATCATTGGAAAACTGGAATTAGAGCTCAGTGAACACAAGATTGAAATGCTGCTGCTCACACAGGGAGGCAGAGGGGCTGCAGGAGCCAGTGTTAATATGTTCACTTTAATAATCAAGTTAATGAAGGCCATTGCTTCAGACAAGATGTGCCTATCACGGTTGTATCTTATCTATCTTTCATACATTTAGTCAATATACAATGATGCTGAACATATCTGGGCAAACATAGCTAATTTTTTACCCTGAAAGATAATCAATAATATTTCCTTTAGCAGGTCTCAGTTAACTCTTGGAAACAAGGGGCTGGCAACACATAACTGGTCCCTCCTCCCTGTCTGGCATCTGGGGGCTCTAAATCCATATTAAGATTGTTGCTGAGCCTCGTGGTGACACCTCTGCATCATGCAAAAAACCCTGGAGCTGTTCTGAAGATATTATTGGAAAGATATTTTCTCTGTATGAGGCGTTTTAGATAATTTGGATGACCTCAAATGGTTTTTTATTAGCTTTCAGTGTCTCACCACCCAGGATGCAGCAGGATCAGTCCAACCACACACAGGCAGCCGAAAAAAACACGCAAAATCTTCAGCCTCCAGGGCAAGCAGGAAAAGGTTCTCCAAAAATGCCCCTAATTTGCATGGGAGCATGGATTGGGAATCTGCATCCTGGGCTGCAAATCCTCTCAGATCATAGAGGTGAAACACTCCAAAATCCAGGCGGTGTCATTATTTTATCTGTGCCACAGCATCCATGGGATGCTGGAGAACACAGCCTGGGGAAGTGACTGAACTGAAACCCAACAAAAATCCCAAAGCTGCCTTCACACCTTCCCCCTCACTGCTGTTGTGCTGGCCACAAGCAGGAATTGCAGCACAGAGACCCTACAGGAATTCTTGTGTGAAGAACATGAAACGATGCCATCAATTGACAATGGCTGGAGCAGGACCATGGAATAATGGCCCCCATGAAATAATGGCCCCCATGAAATAATGACCACCTCCTAGGCAAAACAGACAACAGGAATAGTAACCAGTAGAGCAGGAAACAGAGGGAATATATTCGTGGGTAAATGAGAGCTGTGGCTGGAGCCTTTGAGCCGAGCTCACATCCCTGGGTGTGCTTTGATCAGCAGCAGCCCAGCCCTGGGAGGCTTTGCTCTGTCTCTTTTTAATGCCACATTTTTTCTCAGCTCTTTCCTGGCTGAAGCAGATCATGAGTTTGGTCATTCCAGCCCAGCAGAGACCCCCCAGCCCATCCCAGCAAGCAGCAGAGGATCCATGGTGGGACATGCTGCTGGTGGCTAGGACACAGACAATCCCCCACTCCTGTTCTCCAATTTATAGCTCTGAAATGTCACCGTTCCACAGGCAACACCACAGAGATGCTGCAGGATTGAAATTCCTTAGAAATCCCTTCCTGATGATCAATGAACCCTGTGAAATAATTGTATTTTATTCATTTCTCTGGGTTGTAATTCTCCATAAGGATAAATAGAACCCCAAACAAACGAATAAACAAAACTAAACCAGGCTGCATGATTAAAGTTCCATATTAAGTCGCTGGTAATTTCCTCCCAAGTCACTCAAGTGGAAACCAGAATTCTTAAATAAAATTACAGCTCCTTGGAATTACCAGCCATTTACCAGCTAATGTACTACAGCACAAACACCAACAAAAAACAACCAGACAACACTCAAAAATATGGACATATTACAATAACAAAGACTTCATTAGAAACCCTATAAAAAGAGCTTTCTTTATATTTCACAAAAAGTGGGATGTGTGCTCACTGATCCTGTGTTTGCCCACTTGTGGAAATCACTTTTGGAAATATTAAGAGTTAAGGAGTACACTGTCTCTGTTTAAGGACTTGGAAACTGAGGACAATCTGTCAGCTGATCAGTGACTAATTTTTTGTCCACAGTAACCCAAAGTGACCATTATTTGACAAAATTCTCTCCAAAAATAACCTTGAATGTTGCTGCTCTCATCGGGATATGCTGCAGTTGCAAAGGCACTGACTTTTGGCAGAGGTTTCTTTAGTGATAAGAACAAAGAAACGCTCATTAAAAAACCAAGCCAACAAACCAACCACTGTTAGATAATTAAAAGAATGCTTGTTTTCTTAATTCTAACACTAAAAGAGCTACAGAGCACACTAAGAAAAACATTAAAATAAGATTTGTAGGGTGGTGAGTACTCAGAAAAAGAACAAAGGTGTTTGATAATGGCTTTGGATTAAAAAGAGACGTTATTCTGCCAGTTGCATCCCACTGAGCTGGATCCTGGGGATTAAAAGTTAACTTAGAAATCTGACTTGGCTCCACCCAAATCAATAGAATTCCATTTACTTGCTGGTGAAATATTGATAATCAGGCTCATTAACTTGAAATGAGCAGAAATTGATTAACCAGGCAGGAGGAGGAGCCAAACCAGACTCAATCCTTGGACGCTCCTCAGAGAATATTCCCACATGGAGAAACCCAACAAATATTTTAATAACCTTACTATGAATACAGTGAGGAAGCTTCAAAGGATTATTATCCTGGGGAAGGGGAGAACTGGAATTTGGAAGGAAGGGAAAGAAAGAGTCGAAGGAGAGTCTGACAAAGTGAATTTTTGGAAGCCAATATATCCTAGAGGCTGCAGCAGATGCCAGCCCAGCACAGCAGAGAAAGGAAAGGGTTTGGCAAAGCCTTCAGGAGCTGTTCCCTCATCCAGAAATCCACATTCCAACCTATCTGCTGCTCCCAGGGAATTCCACCTCACAAAGTGGTTTTTACTCCTAGCTAGCTCTAGGAAATAAATATTGGCCTAGTTTGTGAGAAATATCAATATCAAATTTCAGCTGCCAAGGAATGAAAAGAAAGGTTAAAATCTTAACTTGGGGGAAAACAGGAAAATGGAGTGGGAAAGTTCTCCTGCAAACATTGCAGCCTGGAATTTTCCCCAGTGAATGATTTGATGGACTTCATTTAGGCTTCACCTTCCAAAAAGATGGATTTAAATTCCAAAGAGAAGTTGTCATTTAAACCCTGAAAAGCAGATCTTGAATACAAAGTCACACAATACTTGAGGAACATAGGGTTTTAACGGGGAAATTTGTCAAAAGCAGCTTTATTCCCACCACACCATTTATTTCTACATTTCCTTAGCTCCTGGTGGGAAATCAAGGTGGGAGTACCCAGGAAGATCCAGCTGCTCTGCAGTCTGCAGAAACCCTTCCACACTCAGTTCCTGTTGGGCTATAGGATTTTAATGTCTTTTTTTCCATAAAGTCATTGGCAGTTTCTCTGAAACACAATTAATTTACAAACCCAACATTAACGTGTGAAGTGTATTGGTAATGCACAATCCAAGTCCCCCAAATCCATCAGCAATTTCATCCAGAAGATCCAGTAGCCAATTAAAGGGGAAAACCAGGGCAGAATTGTTGTCACTAATGTGGCACTGGGTGCCAGGGTTTAGTTGAGGTGTTGGGGCTGGGTTGGACTCAATGATATTTAAGGTCTCTTCCAACCCTGTAATTCTGTGAATTCTGTAACTTTGTCAATTAAATAAGAGATTAATCTGGAAAAAATACAGAGACGGCACAAGGTTTTGATGGTTGCTTTAAAACCACGAATCTAATTAGTTTTTGAAGAGAAAATAAAATAAATAAAACCTTTCCTCTGTGGCTTAAGCAGACTCCAGTTTTCTGTGGCAGACTGCAAAATCTTTCATCATTCTGGTGAATTTGCCCTGAATTCCCGCGTGTCTTTGTGACCTGCAGACACAAAGCCAGGCCAGCAGCATCCCCTCAAGGAGCTCTCCATGCCAGAGTGAGGGATTCTCCCCAGCCCTGCTCAGCATTCTCCTGTTGCTCTGTGCTGCTCCTCGGGATAAGATCTCCTCTGCTGCCTGCACCAGCTCCATTCATTATTCCTGGATAGATGACCTTACATTTGGTGCTATCAAACACATATTGATTGCACGCTCATCTGACAGCCTTGTAATTACTCAGGTCAGCCCATTTACCCTCTTTAAATAATGGCAGAGCACCAGCTTTCTTCCAGCCTATGGAACTTCCCCTGCGAGCCAGGACTTATTAAAAATAAACATTAACGATCCAAAGAGCAGCTCAGATGGCTCTTAAAAATTTTAGGTGCCAGTTAGGCAGACTTACTGATTTAACAGAGTCTGGTGAGAGGAGCTGCTGTTTAACTGCCTCTTAATCACTGCTGGGAGATCAATTATTGCCTCCTGTGAGGCAGCAGCATCACCCTCCTCCCTCCAGGGACAGGACAGAGGCACCAGCAGCCCTGGGTCCACCTGAAATGGGCTGGTGCACTTCTGTTCTCTCCTATCACACTTTAAGAATGTTATTAAATAAGTTTAAACTCACTGCTCATACATTTCTTTCGTGCTCTGTATTCTCAGGCTTACCCAACTCCTCACTTCCATTCCCTGCCATGGGCTCCTGATCACCCCGCTTGCCATTATTTACAGAGTGTTTTGCCAGGGACAGGAGAAGGGTGGAGGAGTCAGGGGAGTTGGATTGTTTTCCTCATGGTGAAATTGGATCTTTTGGAGAACAGTAAACAGAGATTATTTTTCCCTGTTAGCATGAACCAGACACAATCAACGCGAGCAGCCACTAATTTTCCATGCATTAATCAATTACTCTCTTGCTGTGGAGATGGAATGTAATCCAGAGCTCCATCCTGCTGGATGTGATGCACCTTGAATTAGGGAAATATCTTAGAATACTTTAGGAATGCTTTAGGAAACACGCAGGGCAATCTCCCACCAGCTGCTCCAGACCTTCTGTGTTTGCTTCCCAAAAATTCCATGGTTCTTCCCCAAGAACCAGCTCCTTCCACCCTGCAAAACCAAAGTGAAAACCTCCTGTGGGGATTATTTCCCAGCAGCCACGGTCCAGTGCCCCATCCTGTACTCCAGCTAGCAGAAAGCTGAGCTGGAATGCTGATGGCTCATTTGTATTAATTGCCTGGGAGTGACAGGGGCACTGCAGGCTGCTCCAAGTGCCATTTCCCTGGGCCTGCTTCCTACTTGCTGCTCCCAAAAGGGCACAAAGAGCCACTGATTGTTATATTCAATACTCTCACTTTCCTGCAAGCAATAGCAATTTAATTAAATTTACATGGTTTTAAGTGACCAGCTACAACTCCTCTCATCTGTTTATACAGGTCACTAGAATTGATAAATCTCCATTTCATTGCTGACATCTTTCTTTAAGTGCTCCCTTATTCCCCTCCTGACCTTTTAAAGCTGTTTTCTACCCTTCCTGCCCAGCTGAGGCTGGTTGAAATAGAGGTTCTCTCTTTCCCTAGGAGGCAGGACAGCAATCCATAAACCCCCAATCCCACTGCACACCAAGGGATTTTCCTTAACACTTTGAGTGTGAAGTGTCTTTGAAAAGAAAATGCGAATATTTCCCTTTTTTTTACCCATTTTAATTCCCTAGAGCCAGTCACAGCTGAAACCAGAGCCTGCATTGCCATGACTGTCTACAGAACCCATCATCATCGTCACCCGGCACTGCTGGTGATGCCCAGCATGGCAAAAGCTGAAATAACTGCAGAGAATTCTCTTACTGTGAGCCCCAAACCAGACAGGATGGAGCTTTCCAACCCCAACCATTCTGGGATCACACTGCCACCACCTGAGACCTCAGACTCCTTCTCTCCTGCAATTAACAGGAACAACGTTTTCTTGGGCTGTTTTGACATATTTTTCATAAGATTACATGTTTGGGTTTTGTTCATTTTGGGGCATAAGGGAGAAAACATCAGCAACACTTATAAATCACTTTAATCTTAAGGTTTTAAAGCATTTTTGCAAAGGATCTCTGACCCCTTTTTCCTCACCTGTACGGGGAGATGGAATTCAGAGTGCCTCATCAGCTCTGGAGATGTGTTTGATATGGAGCAGACTGATCATCCCAGTGCTCCATATGTGCTCAGGCAGAGACAGAACTCCAAGCAGCCAAAAGGCAAATCTGGCCCAGTTTCTCCTCTTTCCCTCTGGGGAGAATTCAATCAAGAATTGATTAATGCTTGAATTCTCATCAAGAATTAAAAAGTTCCTGATGTGGTGAAAATGAATAGTCTCAGGGAAGCAGCTAAGCTTGTTGTTTTGTACGGGGGAAAAGAAAAAAAATCCATTTATTTGGTAACTGATGCAGTGGTGAAGTTAGAGAGGGGAGAACTCTGAATTCCCTGACTCCTTATGACATTTTAATAATCTAATGAATGGATTGACTGAAGGCCAGCTCTCAGAGATGACTTGGGCTGCTCCCACCACTTCCCTCAAGCTTAGGAGCAATTCTCAAGCTCCACACAAACACATCAGGAGTGCAGAGTGTCGCAGACATTTCTTTTATGAAAAATCTTTTCTTAGGATTTTTCCTGCTGAAGTTGAGAAGTTTCAGCAATGAGATGTAAACAATTGTTATCTGCTGCTGTGGAATGCAACAGGTCCATCTGGATTGGCCCATCTTGGATGTTTATAATTAATGGCCAATCCAGGACCGAGCTATCTCGGACAGAGTCCAAGAGAGCTGCCTTGGTTATCATTCTTTCCGTTCTATTCTAAGCTTAGCTAGCTTCTGGAAACCTTTCCTTCTATTTCTTTTAGTATAGTTATAATGTAATATAAATATATCATGAAATAATAAATCAAGCCTTCTGCACATGGAGTCAACATTTTCATCTCTTCCTTCACCCAAGAGCCCTTGTGACCACTGTCACAGGGGAGCACTGGGGGTGTAGCAGCTCAACACCACCGCCACAGAAAAGCCATTTCCTTGTCCCCAAAAAGGCGTCCCTAAGTAAGGTGTCCCTAAGGCTCAAAGTAAAAAAGCACAAAGTCAATCCTTTCTCATCAAACCCCTCCTCAATGTATCTGTACAGACTGAATAAAATGACACTCAGCAGGTACTAATAGTGATAGAGGTAAGAAATATTTAGCGACATTTTTTATATTTCCTTTGATGGGCTGGAGAGCTAAAATACCTTAAAAATAAAAAAAAGAACAAAGAAAAACCCATGATGCTCTAAGACTAATTGAACCAATAATCAAAGGCTGTCTCTAATTCCTGGACCTGGAGGTCAATTACAGAAATAAATCTGACAGCAGATAGATGGGAACAGTGTGCAATTACCAGTTAAAGACTTGATAATTATGGCAAGAATTAGTCTGCATTTTCAATGGCAGCAAAACCCATCAGTTCTTTGCAGTTATTATCTTGATTGGAAGAAGAAATGGGCTCAGCTCTGTCTCAGGCTGACACAAAGCTCCAGGTACAATGGCAGCTGAGAAGTGGCTGATGAGCCCATGGAGCTGGAAGTTTCCTTAACTGCAAACTTCAATGGCAGAGGTCAGAAAAAAAATAATATTCAGCAAGGAGAGATGTGGAGAAATTTAAACTCAGATAGAATAGGGCTGAGAAACGTGTATTTTTATGAGGTTTGCCAAAATAAGCCCAAATATGGGCTTTTCAAAGACCCAATCTTGAAAGGCAGAGTCAATGAGAGAGTAACAATCCTGAATATTTAAAGAATTGGCACTTTGTTGTTCCATTCCCCCATGGCATTATGTAGTCAAAAGGAAGAGGTTTTGTAACTATTTCTTTTTAAAAAGTGTGATCTGCAATGTAAAACTCCCAATAAATCAGACTAAACTTGATGACCTGTATTTCTTGAGATAGGCTGTACTTGTATTTTCTCCTTATTGAAATAATCTGAAAGCACAACACTTGAATTCTTCCTCTTATTGTTAATTCTGTCAATCTGGGGCTCCAGGAGCTGGGAAGTTCAGAAAAGTTGGATCCAGGTAAAGCCAAGGAGATGCTGCTGCCCTGGGAGAGTGAAAACCTTGGCAGGAGGGTGACTGAGCCCAGCAGAGGAAAACAGCATCCAGAAAAAAACCCTCAGAAAAATGAATAGAACCTGGCAGCTAAGAGGCCTCAGGACAGGAAATAATCTGCAGCCTTGGACTCATAAAAAATGCACTAAAAGTGAAGAGATTTTGAATTTTCAGTAAGTATTTTCCAAGAAACCAATCAATACATTTTAAGTTCTCAACAACTGATGGTTGTGGGAAATGAAACAAAGGGAATATTTCCAGGAGACAGTTTCCTCCTCAACTCATCCTGATGAGGTAACAATGAAAACGAGTGTCTTTAGCAGCTTCCATGGTGTTCCCCCGCTTCTCAGTATTCCAGAGCTATTCCCACTCCATTTGTCACTGCCACTTCCACATCCCTCTGCTGACACTCCTCTCTGCAGCAACTCTTTCCTCAAGATTATTATTTTTTTAAATTAGGTGAATTACTGTGTCAAATGATCTGATTTCACTGCATTTTATGTAAATTTATTTACTTAGTGGCCTCTGGGCTCCATGCTGAGCTTGGAAAATGCACGTTTCAAAATGATAAATAATTAACCAGAGCTCCTGCACCACTGGAAGTTGTTACTCCACTCTCATTTTAAATAGTCCAGGAATATTTTTTTAATGCATGTTTCACATAAATTGCCACTTAGAGGAAAATAAATGCTGCGAACGTTGACTGCCTGAAGTCATAAAGGCTTACACATAGCAAGGTGATTTTTATTAGAAACTGCATTTATGCTTTTCATTATTTAATAAATAATCATAAAAGGAACTCATGTGAAAGCAGCAGCAGCCCCATGTGTCCAGCCCCCTGCAGAGACGCACAGGAAGGAGCAGCACCAGCAATTCCAGGTTAAATCCCAGCCCAGGACCAGGCTCAGGCAGGTCCCACACCAGTGACACACTGGGGAGGGCCTGAACTCCTGCCCAGATCTTCTCTTCATCACCCAGAGGAGCAAATGGGGATTTCTTTGGACAAAGAGTGTGTTCTTTAAAAAAAAAAAAAAAAAAGAATTTTTTTTTTTAAAGGCTGGAAGCTTGGATATCTCCATCCATGCTAAATTCAAAATCCCAAGTGCAGCTGCCGATGAAATACAACTTCCCCAAAGAGATGAGGGAGTTACAGGTGATGAGAAATATGTCTGGGGAGGAAGAAGCCTGAACACAGCACAGACACAAAACAGGCTGGAACTTCTCCAAGCCCAGGAATGGAGGAGTTGAGGGACCAACCAACACAGATAAATCCCGATAGTCAGGAGGGGAAGAAAACAACCAAGCTTGTGCAGGAGAGGCAGCCTGGATGCCTTAGGGACAAAAAAACCAAAAAACCCTTAAACATTCCAAAAGAAAGACAGCAGAGCAGCCACGAGAAAAATGGGGAAAACCAGCCCTGGGAAAGCAAACCCCCCTGGGAGGGATCACAGCCCCCCAAATCTGCTCAGCAGGTTCTTCACCAGACATCCTCTTCCAGGTAAAGCAGCACCAAACCCCTGTTCCCACTGCTGGTTGTTCTCACCTGGTCCATCTTTCCATGGGGTTCCAGCAGCTCCATCCCAGCCCAGGAAAGGTGTGGGAGCCACAGCCTCTGCTCCTGCTCCCACATCAGGAGCTGTAACACCAGAGCTTCCCCATCCCAGAGCTGGGGGAAAGTCACTTCTCACCACGAAGGTAGTTCCATCCCAAACTGGAAGGAAAAGCTGATTTGCCACCAGGATAATCAGCAAAGAGATTCCTCCTGCAGCTCATTTCCTGCAGGAGGAGGGATTGGGAATGTCCCAGCTCTGGTCCTGTGCCAGCCACAGCTGCCCCTTGCTCCCACTCCTCCTCACATCCCTGCTTCTCACCCCCATCCCAGGTGAAGCACAGCCACCAAAACCACCCATTTTTAGAGTTTTAAGTCAAAAAAACTACTGCAAAAAAGTTTTGGGACTCCCAAACCAAACCAGGTGGTAAAAGCAAAAAGAAACCCACCCAAACTCAAGGTACTGCTGCACATTTTCTAGTTTGAGATATTCCTGCCCCAATGTTCCAAACAAATTGAGAAGAACATGCTGTGACCCCAGGCTGGGAGGGATATGAAGCATAAAAGTACAAATTCTACAGAAAAAATAAAACCTGAAATGCAAAGCCTGGTGTTTTTTGTACAGAAATGCCCATTTCTACATCCAGGGCATGGGTGGGGCTCCAGCTCTCCTGGGTGGGTTCAGCCACATCATGTGGGCTTCAAGCACGGTAAAAACACCACCCAGGACTTGTTAAATGAGGCTTGGAAATGTGCAGAGCTCAGACATTTCAGCAGGGGGAAATGCTGGTGTTTCCCTGAGGGACTCCTCTGCGTTCCCAGCTGATGAACAGATGCTGAAGTGCAGAAGTGATGACATTTCCTTGTGAACAGAGTGAAATGTTTGAGCATTAGAAGGAATGCTCTGCCCCCAAAGCAGGTCTAATAATGACAACTTTGTCCCAAAAGCAAAACATCAAATATTTAATAACATTAAATCATAATTAACCAGAGCTCCTGCACCCGTGGAAGCTACTTCCATCTCATTTTAAATAGTCCAGGAATATTTTTTAAATGCATGTTTCATATAAATTTAATTTTGTCCCATATTTTATCCTTAAACTTCTGTGCCATCTGCTCCCACACACCTGCTGGTGGCAGCAGCACCTTTATTCTCACTCCAGTGAAGCACATGATTGTGGCACTTTCTTCTCCCCATTATGCTATTGAGAAAAGTGTAAATCTCATTATTCCAGGATATGAATTCTAATAAAACCTTCTTGGGATGCCCTTGATGCCTCCCTGAAAGGTGAATGCCTGTTAGCACAGGCCTGCATTCCCACTGAGGGTGTTCAGTTCTTGCAGGTGAAGAATGCATGAAAAAAGTCCTGAAGCCTTCATGCTGAAGTGAAGCAGATAAAAACATGTGGCAAAAAAAAAAGATCATTTCTTTCACTGAAATACAGTGAAATACACTCAGAATAGCACAGAATGAAATGGGGCTCCAGCTCTCCTGGGTGGGTTTAGCCACATCATGTGGGCTTCAAAAACAACACCCAAGTCTTGTTAAATGAGGCTTAGAAATGTGCAGAGCTCAGACATTTGTGAATGATAAATTAGATCTTAAATTATATTAATATATAATAAATAAAAAAGAATCATTATTTATATATTATATATATCATATATCAAATGTAATAATATAATAAATTATATATTGTTATATAATTATATAATGTATAAATTATAAATACAGTGAGATACACTCAGAGCAGCACAGAAAGCCACACCAGCAACAAGGGTGATGCTCTTAAGCATCAACCAGATCTTTCAGATTCCTGTAAAATACATTAAAAAATGGATTTTCCAGCAATGTCAGCTGCCACAGATTTGTCTGCTGTCATTTATCGAGTCCTCCCTTTGGCTGTTCCAGGTATCAGGAGGGTGAATTTGTGTTCACCTGCAGAACCTCCCATGGGCAGACAGAGTAGAATTAAATCTGCAACAGAGTATTGGTGATGGGGAGAGGGAGTAATGAAAAAACCAAGGTATTTTCCTTGGCAAACAAAACCCATGTACTATATTCCTGTTAAATGGATACATATAAATCCCAGACTTTAGGCATAAGTGTAGTTTTCCCCCCAAAAAACAACAAATAAAGGTATTATTGGGTTTGTGTGAGCCTGGATATTGATAAGATTACCAATATTCTGGTGATCTTTAATGAAGAGGAGTAGAAACTCTGTGTGCTGGGAGGTTTTGTGCTGATTAAAGGGTGAGTAAAGCCTGTGAGAGATGCTAACAGTATACAGGGTGATAGTTTGGTCCAGAAGAGCATCTCATGGAATCAATGAGGAATTAAATTCGGTCTCTTTGCAGGTCAGCTTCATCCTGCCTTGGTGTCATATCTACAGGGCTGATGATCCATGGTGTCCAAAAATCCCAGTGAAAGCCAAGGGCAGCTCAACCTTGGTGTGAAACCAAAAAGAAAACCCCACACGTCACAGCCCAGAGAGGGCTGTGAGTCACAATTCAATCAGATTCCCAGCAAATAAAAACAGTGTCAAGCGAAAAAAGAATCAAACAAAACCCCCAAATCGAACAAAAGAAACTTGCTGATTGCAGCCAAGGCTTTTGAAGATTACATCAAGTCAAACTTTTATTAGCAAAGTTGTATTTCATGTAAAATGAAAATATCTTTTCAAACCGTACGTGCACATCTGCGTGGTACAAACAGCAACTACAGTACAACACGTTTCTCTAAACTTTAATCAATGCACACTAACATTTAGCTCCCAAAAAAGTAACATTGTGATGGTGACACCACATTTCCTTTGATCTTTTTCTCATGAAATTACAAAGTCCCTTGTTTAAAGTCAGAACCATAATAATAAAAAATGAACAGACAGAATGCTTTGGCTCAAACCCCCCGAGGGGCTCCTGCCTGAAAACAGAACAAATCAGTGCAGATCACTTGAGATTTGACATGAGAGATCCAGAGCTGCCATGTAAACATGTCCTGCTACTCCAGAGTGGTTTGTACCTTGATTGTTTGTCATAAACACTGACAGAGATGCAGCTGAGGGTGTGATCCATTGGCAAACAAAGGGAATTCTCCATGAAGAATTTCCTTTCTTTCTATCTGTTCTTAAAGGCAAGCAAAATAACCTAAATACACTTCTCATCTGCAAAATAATGGCTGTGAAAAATGATGCTGAGTTTTTCTCTCAAAAGCTCAAGGAGCAGTGAATGCTATTCTAACTTTTCTTTACAAAATGTGGAGTCACTGTTTAAAAACACCACCTTTATTTTTATGTATATATAGAAAGATTGTGCTACTATTTGCTTTCATGTCAAAAATAATATTGGCCTGAAAACTTTGATGAAAACCTCTCGTGCACTGGATTGAAGCCATTCAGCCAATGGAAGCAGTTCCCAGGAAAAGAGCTACTCACTGGAATTTGTGTAACATCAACACAGCAGAACAAATATCAAACATTTAAAAAAATCATTAAATCATTTGCTAATTACATCCATTTAAGAGGTGAGTTACAACAAAGGTTTTAAATTTTTTTTTTCTACATGAACACATGATTTTATCCAGAGGGGGAATGTAATTTCCTGATTTGATTTCTAATTCTTCTCATAAAGATTTGATTTCTAATGCTCTTTCTAAAGATCCAGCCCCAGCAGGGCTTTGATGCCCAGTGCTGTGCTTTTATCCTGCTGGAGGGCAGAGCCACGAGGGTTTCTGGAGATTGGATCCCCTGATTTCAACAGAGAGAGAAGCTGGGGCTGTTCCTGCAAGGTCTTGATAATGTCATTAAATTTTAATATATATGTCTATATATATACACATATATATATATACACATACATGTCTGTCTGTGTGCGTGTATATGTATATATATATATATATATAAAATTACAGAAAAATTATAAATATTATGCTGCTCTGGGAATCCAAACAGCTCCCTTGGAAGAAAGGACAGAGGGTTTTGTCCCCATTGTTTAGGAAGAGCTGATTTTATTTGTTTAATCTTGTGCACAGTCAAAACTGCACAACTTTTTCAGCAAGACCCTTCCCTCTCTTCTTCCTGAGGCTTTTAAAATCCCCAACCCTGGATCTGTGGGGCCAGGGAAATGCCTCCTCCCTGATGGGTGGAATTACATCCTGGCTTGACTTGGGTATCAAATTTAAATGTGCCATTTCCTCTCACACTTGTTCTGAGGCAAAATGCGCCAGAATCAAAGGGACCCAACCTGGGATGGGATAATTCATAATTCCCTGTTCTGCTCCCATGGCTGGAGTCCCTCCTCCCAGCAGGCAGGCTGGAATTCCCTGCTAGGTGTTAATTAATGAAATCACCATGAGTTTCCAGCAGGTAATTTTAATAAACACCCCTGGACAGAGAAAGGAAAAAAAACATCCAAAAAAGTCCCAAACAAAGCAAGGCAAAGATTTAATGCTCAATGCACTATTTCAGAATAGGGTGTGATTTTTGGGGCTGTTCTGTGCAGGGGCAGAAGTTGGACTTTGATGAATTTGTGGGTCCCTTCCAAGTCAGGAATTTTCTATGAACTGCAGAGCAGTTGGTGACCCTTTTACTGAGCCACATGGTCACTCTTCCCCTCACTTGGCACAGATCAAGACAAAAACACAGCCCAGCTCCCTTCCCTGCAATGACAAAAAACTCCTCAGGAAAACCTCAGCTTGCTCTGTTAATTTACTTTTGAAAAAAAAAATCTCTAAAAAACCATCACCAACCTGCACTTTCCAGGGTACCTTTACAGCAGAAAAAATCCCAGTGCAGGGAAAAAAGGAAAATAAATGCCTGGGGAAGAGAAAACAGCTCAGGTGAGTGAGATTTCCTGGGAGTTTGAACCACTTGTTTAATATTCACTGGGCATATTCCTCAAAACCCCTGTTCAAAAATCCAGGTTCCATTGCACATCTTTTCCTCCCTGTTTGATTTTTAGGTCCTGAGGCATCGTGGAACATCACCATTAAGATTTAAGGCTGTGAATTAAAATCTGAGTGGAAAAAGCAGCACAACAAACACATCACAAACACCTCTTAGCAGCAACAGAGCAGGAGCTGCATGGGGATTTATATCCATTATTGGAGCATTGGACACCCACTAATATGGTCTGAAAAAGAGAAATTTAACATTGTTTAACAGAAGCATTTTCTGGGATGAGGGGTCTGGTTTATCTGCAGTGACCCACAGGAAAATGTGATGTGTGCAGGTGTGTGCAGGAACAGCTCCCCCAGCCCAAAGTGAGGATTTGGGGAAGCCCACCCCAATTTTATTCCCTAATTTTCCAAGATGTTTGATCACTGCAGATGATTTCCAAAGGAAACACATGAAAACCAGCCCAAAGCAAGCAGCAGGTTGTCACAAGCCTAATCAGTTCTTAGATTTTATCTGGTTTGGGCTGCAGCAGAAACGAGTCAGCAGATAAAGATGCTGCTGGGAAATGTCTCTGTTGATGAGATGCCAATTTTCACATTTCTCTAATTGTACTCTCCCTTCTTTGGAAAATTACTTTCTTTTCCCCCAAAAATTAAAAGGCTTTGGACCTTTTCGGTGTTTGGATTGAATGAAGTATAGAAAATAGAACTTTATAAATAATAAAAAATGAATAATGTGGGTCACTGATATGGGATGGGATAAGTTTTCATTGAGGGCAGATTTCCACTCACCATTTTATACTCATAGCCTGAATGGGGCTTTTGGGGTGGCTGTTTGGTGTTTGCTTTTCCCAAACAGAGGTTACACAAAAAGCCCTTAAAATCTCCAATTAAAACCCCAAAAAGAGGCACAGATCAGCAGAAGCTTGAGCACCAAAGGCTTCCAGAAACTGCCAAGCTCTGAGGAGCAGCCCCAGCCTGGGGGGAGCTGTGTGGGATCCACAGCCCTTCCACTGGGAAACAATCTGCATTTCCCTGGGCTTAATTGTAGCCCTTGCTGGAAACTCAGAACCACGGGAGTAATTCTTGCTTCCTCCCTTTCTTCCACTGAAATCATGGGGGAGCCATTTGGGGATATTTGCCTAATGGCTATCAGGATGCCAAACAGCTTTTAGGATCTATTCCTCCTGCAGGAACTACTGGAAAACTTTTATAATGGGAGTGACAGAAGAAATGAAGCCACGTTGATGCTCTACTCAAACAAGAAGATTCAAAAATACAAATGCTGTTAAAAAGAGATTCAGGAGATTCCAATACAAAAAGACCAAAAAAATGTGCTGTACAGCTCGGCTGAGTTAGTGTTGGAGAGGCAAAGAACCAGATTTAAACCAGCATTCAGTCAACAAAATAGGAAAACAAACTCTATCATAATATTTTCTCTTTGCTTTTGTTGTTTTTTGTTTATTTAACACTGAAAAGAAATGAAGTTTTGAGATTTAGGTAGGTCTAGTTTAGGTGCTGCTTGAATGGTGAAAGGTTTGGATGATTCCTATACACACAATTCCTTCTGAAAGCTAATTTTGCTGGTCCAAATCCATATTGAGAAGCAAATCTACTCATTCCTACACAGCTATACAGACCCATGCTAGCAACATGTCTCAGTTCAAAATAAAACCAGGCTGCTCTGGACTTGTGTCAATATTAATATCATATGTACAACGTCTCCATGAAATGTTGGCTAGCTCACAAATATACAGATATGAGACAGACACCAAGGAGTTTGCTTAGAAATGCAGCTTGCAGCTGGGAAAAATTAAAAATATTTCGAGTGATGGTGGATGGGAACCCTGTTTTGCCTTGCCACAGGAAAGAGCTGCAGCTTAACTTATTTAAGGAAATAGTGCCAGCTACTGGGCAGCAGCTTCACCCACACTCTCCTGTGGGTAAAGTGTATTTCTAAGTATTGGAATTGACGTCAGCTGAAACCACTAAAACAGTTTTTGTTTTAATATCATATACAAAGGGGTTTAATTCTTTAGGAAAAAATTATACAATATATAGAATATATTTCTCTGGTATTTTAAATTCTAATTTTCCTCGTTGTGTCACTTTGCAGAGTGGTTTTGTTGGTGCCATAACCTCGAGGTTGTAACCAAGGCCATGAGGGGATTTTACACGCACACCTGTGGCAACAGCCCTACAGGGCAAAAACACTACACAGAGAAACATATTCCAAGGCTAAGAAACACCTGGAGCAGCAGGCAAGGACACAGATGTACCACCAGAGCAAACTCTGGTTTGCTCAGACTAACACATCGTGTAGAAAAAAGAATTACTCTGTTTTATTCAGAAGAAAACACATAGAAATTAGGATGGAAAAATCATCTTTTAGTGGCAGTGACTGGTTTTTGTATTACCTGGATGTCAGGATTGTCCTGACTGGCTCAACTGGCACCCAGCTCCCCGGCACACAGGTAACTGTGGGGAGCTAACCAGGACAACACCACAATCAAACACCAATTTTAGGCGTGGAGAGGAAAAGTCGCCGTAGAACTCCCAGTGCTTTCCACTGATCCTTTTTCCTTAGATCCAGAATAAGCTCCAATAAATGAACCATCTTCATTGAACATGCCATGCTCCCCTTCTCCATAATCTACCAGACTATCAGCACTTCCAGTGGCTTTAATGTCCCCGTTAAGTGACTGGAGGCTGCCTTTCAGCGGCTTTTCATCGCTGTCACTACAAAATAAAGAGATGCCTTTCCAAAATCCTGCCTTTCCAAAAACCTGCCTTTCCAAAAACTGCCTTGCACTGCTCGAGGGACCCTGCACCTGGCTTGGGAAGGGGAGAGAGAGGGACATGTGGGTGGTACAGTGAGGAATATCTGACCTGCTCCTCACACACCTGAGCTCACCCACATAGGATTTTGTCATAATTCCAACAAATTAGTTCGTTAATAGGAATTATCAGTACTCATCTATTTGGGTTTTTTCCCCTTTTTGCCTTGGCCAGACAGAATGGACAGAAAGGGAGGAGGAAGGCAAAAGGAATGCTGGAAAGGATTGGAGGGGTCTGTTCCAGCCTCCAGGGCTGATATCAAGTATTTGGAACATCACTTCTCATTTTACAAAGCACTGGACAACATTCAGGGCCTATTTATTTCATTTTCCTTTTGTGATGAAGTGATATCACTTCAGTGGGTCACATCTCACTGCTTTGGGAGCATCCCTTTGAGTTCAAATGGCCAATAAAAGTGTTTTTCCCCTTTTTTCCTGCTGTTATTTTGTTTTACCAGAGTTTATCTCACTGGAGTTTGCCTCTGCTAAAGGGGAGGAATTGGAAAAAAACAAAGTAGCATCAATGTCTGCATCTGCAGTCTCTGTCCAGTGAAAATTCCATGGAAAAGGGGAAGAACTGGGAAAAACTAAAGCAGAATGAATGTCTGCAGCTGCAGATTATTCAGTGATTATTCCATGAAAAAGGAAAGGCCCATCACAAAAATTCGGGGAAAAAAGGGGAATTTTGCTGGCCATTCCTCCTAATGGCACTACAGAAGAGGGACAAGAACAGGACATTTGGGGGAATTGGGGAAATATTAAAAGATTATATTAAAAAAAACGAAATTAGGCCTCTGGATTAGGGACATAATTACTCAAGTAGAGCCCTTGCTGCTAACGCCAACTTAGTGTCAAATCTTTGGCAATTTTATCTAAGGAGGGATGGAGAAATGAACCTGAGCTCAATTTCTTCAGGATGGACTCAATATGTGCATAAACAACAGAGAAAAAAAATTACTACATTTCTGCACAGGGCATTTCTCCTCAGAAAAAAAGTCAAGTTTGGATTTCAGGGGGAAAGGAAAGGGTCGAAGTTATTAACCTCAGGGCTTTCTTACCTTTCTAAATATTTGTCCCATTAGAAAGCATTAAAAATTAAATAAAGATGAAATTATGCAGAAAAAAAAAGCCCTACTCCAGTACAAATAATGTAGTATATATAAGTGGGATTTCAACAGCAATTTTATGCCCTTAAGGGCAGCAACACCAGTTTTCCAGCATGGTTCTTATAATTATGTATTTTCCTTCATATCACAATTACATATTGCTAGAAGTTTTAGTTATTTTAAAGCAGCCAAAGTGGTTATTTCAATTCTCCTACAGGGATTTCTGTAGAGAGATGTTTGGTTTTTAAATATTCTTTACCATGTTCCAAACTTTTCTTTGTTTTCTTCCCCCAAAATTCCCCATATTACATGATTTGGGTCTGAGTTTCAAAAACCCACTGAAGACATAGAATTCAATCCATTGACTTCAGTGGGCTTTTCAGCAGCACCCCAAATTATCATATATATTTACATTATTCATACAATGCTAATTAAAAAAAAACACAAAAAAAGTGAAAAATAACCACCAGTACATCAGCATTTTCTTATATCCCAGCTTGGATGGATTGAAATATACTGGATATACCTTTATATTCCTACTCTTATCCACTCCTATGAGGTTTGCTTTGAAAATGAAAAACAGCATTAATTGCATGCCATAAAAATGCCCCAAATAATGATTTGGAAACAAACAAAACCCCAAGAAACACAAAGCCTTGTGAAAGCAGGTCCTATTTACCTATATTCCCCAAAGATTTCATCTTTTATTGATTGAGCTTCGGGATCTGGATGCAAATCTTCTTTTTCTTTCACTGTGCAAATAAAATAAAGGACAGATCTCTGTGTTGTGTTCTGCCATGGATTTTTCTTTTCCCAGGGGCAATGGGAAAACCATCTGCACTCACCTCCAGGCTGGGCTGGAGCTGGACACAACCTGCGAGCTTCCAAGAGTTTGGGACCATTCCCTAATTTATTATGAGCAAGTATTTATAGAATCATGGAATGGTTTGGGTTGGAAGGGAACTTAAATTTCATCAGTGCCACCAGGGACACCTTCCAACATCCCAGGGTGCTCCGAGCCCTGTCCAACCTGGCACTGAATGTTTGCAGAGATGGAGCAACCACCACCTCTTTGGGCAACCAGATTTCCACTTCAATACATTTATCTAAATCCTTACTCACTGCCTGGAAAGTGACAGAGGTAACTTTTAGCAAAATATTCCACTGTTAAGGTGCCTGTGGAAGTTCTGTCCATGTGTCCAGCAGCAGTTCCCAGGTGGAAAGTGGGGCAGGGAGTCCTGCCAGCAAGGATCTTGCTGGATTGAATGCTGGAATATTCCAGGAGTGCTGGGAAAGGCCTTTGCAGGCTCTGTGACCAGCACACAGCACAGCTCCACTTACATTCATTACAATCCCTTCCGTGGATATTTATCAAAAGCTACAAATCCTAATTGGATGTTTGTGCTCGCGGCCCTGCGGCCCCCAGAGAGAAACCTCTGAAGGATGTTAGTTATTAACATGTGAGCAGAGGGAAAGGACAATAAATCCATTTACCTGAATATTTGCCTCCTTTATTTCTTCTGACAAAGCAAATTGTCAGCAGCAGCAGGGTGAGCAAGGCGATGGCGCACATCAGCCCGATGAACCAGCCCTGGGTGGAAATCCCCTCGTAAATGCCAGCGTAGGCTTGGGGAGATGGGAGAGGAGCAAAAGGGGAGAAAATTAATCAGAGGGAAAGGGCAGCACCCCATGATAACATGAACACATCACGTTCCTCTCTGGATTTTAATGGAATCAGTCTATGGCTACTGATGGTGCTCAGCTTCAACAGGAATGGCCAGAGTGTGACATTTGGGACTGGAAGGGAGTGTGCAGGTGACAAGGGACAACACAGACACTTGGCAAGGTGGCTCTGAGAGAGCAGTTGAGTCACAGGATTAGCACCACACAGGAAAGCTGAGCACAGAGCTGTTAAGACTCTCATGCAAAAGCAGTTTTGCAAAAGAGAGAGAGGCAGAAGTGTCCCCAGTACATGCTGATCACCAAACTGGCCACTTATGGGTTTTATCCCAGCTGCCCTCTCACATTGCACAGGTTTGTGAAGGTTTGGGATTGTTCCAGGCTGTTGTAAAGCACAGGGCTCAACCAGGATCCCGGGATGTGTTTGTGCTGCCATGGGATTCAACTGCAAAGGGCCAACCTCAACCCCAGAGCATGGAACGATGAGTTTGGGACACTCACACTGCACAGGAACCTCAGCATGGATTCACATGGAAAAACAAACGTTCAGCACCTCGAAGGGCTTCGTGTCTCACCTCTCCCCCTGGTCTCAATTACATCTTCAAAAATGCTATTGTTATCCACCCAGTTCTTAGTCACTAGGCGGATTGTGTACTCAGTGCCAGGCTCAAGGGCCTCGCTGGGCTGAAACTTTGGGGTGGGCTTTACCGCGTCTGAAATCCTGCCGCTGCCTTTACCTACGGAATGCACACAGCCAAGGCACAGGGTTAATGGCATCCATGGACAAGGAGCCTAGGAAATGCACAGTTACAAGTAACACACAAACACAACAAGGAATTTTAAACATTTGGCATCAGGCAATCTGATTTTCCAAAGCAAAAAAAAATAAAAAAAAAATACCCCCAAACATTCCCCTCTGTTTGATTTTTAATGTTCCATCAGATGAAATCAACGGCAGACCAGAGTAATCCTGATGTTCAGGAAGGGGTTTGTACATCTCCCAGGATGAAAGTTAATATTGATGGGGGATTATGGATCTGCCTGAACTAATGCCTGCTTAAAAAATTACAACTTGCAAATGGGCTTGCTTTGTATGGATAATCTGGGGTTTGATGCTTCTCCCATTGAACTGAACTCAGCAGGGAAGCACAGACAGCTTGTTAGCTGGATATGGATCCTTATATGTCTCCCAGAAAAAATTAACAGTGGGATTTGTGCTTGCTTCTCTCCTGACAGTGATTTTCTGTGTCCTTTTAAATTCAACAATGCCTGCACAAAGCACTGGTTTAGAAACAACTCAACAATTTGCCTGTAAATGGACATTTAGGCAGTTAAGTGTTGCTGATGAGTTTAATATTTGATTAGGAAAAGGTAAATTCCACTAGTTCTTGTTATGGAGCCTTGTTATTTGCAAAACACCTCCTGTAGCCCCATCTGCATTCAGATTGTGGGCATTAAATGAGATTTTTCAGAACAGCTTTTGTGGAAAGCAGGAGAAAGGGCATTACACAGTTGGCAATCACTGCCTGGACGTGAACAGCCCACTCAGCAAACTCAGAACTGTGTGTGACATGGAGGGATCTCTTACAACATGGAAAGAGATGGTAGGAGAGCAATTTGGGGGGGGCTGCACTTAATAAAAATAATTCTTGAATTGTTCTCAGTCGCCTGATTTGCCTGTTTTGTCCAAAGCCATCTAAACTAAGGCTTGAGCACAAAGTATAATCTGAAAACTGCTCGGCCAATTAGCACTGACAGGGGAGGTCATTAATGCTCATTAATACTTCAACTAGTAAACAAGCAAAGCAAGAAGCTGCTGGAGATTAAGGCTGAGTTGACAGCTGAAGGGAAAAAAAGAAAAAAAGATTAAGATAAATCCAAGCACAGTCAAAGCAGCAGTTCAGGGTAAGTTTTTAAGGCAACTCTCCACGTATTACAATAAGCAGTTAAATGAGCAGACCACTGGGACCAGAGAGAACACATCCAGCTGAAACACTGCTGGTACTGAAGCACAGCTCATTAGCATAAATTAATCCATCTATGGGTAATTTTTGCTAAATGAAGTACGTGAAACCCAGCTATAGTTTTAAATCAAACCGAAAATTAGGCAACAGGATACCACAGGTACATTTTAATTACATGCTCTAAAATCAAGGCATCAGAAAAATGGGAATATTATCCATAGAGCAACAGGAATGAACACAAACCTTCAACCCAATGTCTGTTAAATACCACTAACACTTGTGCATGACATGGAAACTACATGACCCAAAGTGTTCACACCAGCAGCCTCCTAAGGAAGAATTTCTCCTGAATTCCTGGGAAGCAAATCCTAAACCTTAAGCTCCTGCCAAGTGGTTCGTGATGCATGTTCTTAAACCAGTTTTACCAGTCCCTCTCTGCCCCTTATTTTTTCCAGCCTCCTTCTGAACCATCAGCTCTTTAGAGAAGCAGAAAGAGGGAAATGAGATGGCTGAAAAAATCTCTTTTTCTGTCCACTCATGGCTCAGCTCTGTCTGATGCTGCAGCTGCCCTGGCACATGGAGCAGCTCAGGGCTGGGATGGACATCTTGGGATGAGGATGAGCCCAGCCGAACCTGGCACTGGGGGTTTACCAACAGCTCTCCATTTAGCATCTCCTATCCCAAAACACTCTTTTTTCCTTTAAAACTCAGAACAGGTGTCCAGAGCTGGGTGATTATGAGGTTTCTTTCCATGCCATTTCTTCCTGGTCTGTGTGACACAGCCAACAGGGGCCCTGGAGAGCAGAAAGATTTGCTAATGGGGTGGGTTTGGTGGCTGGAATAGAAAAAGCAATGTGGCCCCCTGAAAAATAAAAGCAAAGTTACACAGATAAGGCAAAGCTCCACATTCTGGAAGGCCAGGAACATCCTGAAAGCTGCAGGAATTAGCTGCAGAAAATTGAAAGCAGTTGGGTTGGGTTTTTAATCTCCAATAAGGGAGAAGGGGCATTAGTAATAAAGGCATATCACCAGCACTTCTCATCTTCCCCCACTATTTATCAGCCATACCATGGGACTTGCATGAACATTAAACACTGAACTGCAATTTTACAATATTCCTACTGGGCTCCAAGATTTATGAGGAGAACAGAACACACATTTTTCATAGAAGCTTATGGTATAAAGGGAAAAACAATAGAAACCACCCCCGAAGATTTTCCAGAGTGTTCTCCAAAAGTTAGTACATCTGTTATAAAGTACACTTATATAAAAAAACCCTGGCAGTCTGAGAGCTAAATACTAATTGTGGGCAGCATCTTAATTTATAACCATACCTGTCTAAATACATCTGTTGCAATAAATGCAAAGTTGAACTTCCATTAATTTTCCCCTGCTGCTTGACTGTTAAAAATGTATAAATATGCACCACAAGTATCCTTCATTTTCAGGGCTTTTCAGTGCAGGAGGTAATTCATGTTAAATTTGGATTATTTTATACTACAGAGATTAGCAAACTTGTTGTATGTAAAGTTTATTGAGAAAAATGTATAGGTGAGGTGATGATCAAGAAATTTGCACAGATTTAATTAGATTTTCTAGATTGTGTGCTAAAAATTAGGTTTGCTGCTAACAGCAGCAGTGGTTACATATAGGAAAAGTATTTTATTATTCCTTTTCCACTGTGCCCATGGCAAAAGAGAGCTGAACCCACATGTCTTTGGTCCTGAAGGATAGGAGCCTCTCCCTAAGATTTTCCAAAACCCTTTGGGAATTATGAGCCAACGGCCACTGGAATGTAATGAAATTGGTGAACTTCTATTTCCTGGCTTCTCTGGAGAATAAACTTACAACTGTGTGGCTTCATGTGGATGAATTTCTCATTAATGCTTGCATTTCTGGACACACAATGATAATTCTCAACATGTAATATGTGTTTGGCAGTCCCCGAGCAGCACTGGTGACAAGATGAAAAGGAGCTTTGTGTTAAAGAAGGGCTGCTACATTAAATTAATCTTTTTCACTTCTGGAAGAACATTATTTTGTGTTATGTTTCTGAGGGCTAATGATCTTGGGGAAATTGACATTTTCAAGGGGAAAATTAATTAGTTTGGAGGTCATTTAAGACATACTGCCTGAAAATATGAAGACAGAGATTATAGTCATTTTCTAAGGACAACATACCTTCTTCTGTGGAATGAAACCAAGATGAAACCACAGAAATTAAGCTGTTATTTATTTTGCAATACAATCCAAAATCCCCATTTGCTCAGGTTCAAGAATAATTTTATCAAGAAGTTATAAAGATCTTAGGTTGCCTATAAGGGTTTAATTTCTGAGTTATTTTCCCTGTACAGATTTCTTTTTAGTGGTGCTACACAAATCCTCACATATATTAAATAAGGAAATTCCCTTTTCTTTCTAATTCCAGACAACAGTAGCAGGGATAACTGCAAATAAATTAAGGAAACAGCAGTGATGGAGATAAGTAAAAAAAATAAAATGTGAATGACTCCAGAGCTGCCACCTCAACATCTCCACTTTCCTGGCAGATTGCATTGTGAAATTCTGAAATACCCATGGCAAATGCTGAATTGCAGCACTGGAAGTTTCCAAAGCCTTAAAATGAACGACGAGAGCTTTATGGGTTTATTATTAAACTGGAACAGGGTGGTTATAGAATCACTGAATCAACCCCCAAAGAAACGTGGAGTGCTCCATCACGGAGTTTCATTTCAGAGGGCACCACATTTTATATCTGTCATTTATGTGGGTCATTTGAAATGATAAACTTTGACTTCTGGAATCACTCCCCTCCTTCAAAAAGAGAGATTGTTTTAATTTTGAGCAACTGCCTCGGTCCCCAAACCACAGCTTAAAACCCCAAGGAGGTCACTGAAAAGAGTGATTTTTAAATTTTTTTTTCAGCCTATCATGTTTAGGTGAAAAATATCTGAAGAATTTAGCCAGCAAATAATGACACAGAACTCTAATGGCGTCTCAGTGACAGATGCAGTGCCCTAATTTAGGGTGGCTTGAAAAGCAGCAAGGAGCACACATAAATCATAGAACTGAAGCCTTGCAGCTTTCATTAATTATACTGCTCTAGTCTAAGAAATATTTCACAAGAATCAGGTGTTGCCACCGCCGAAACAGAGTTTAGGAGAGTAGAGAATGAGAACAAAATGAATGTCAACATCTCTAAACCATGACAAGGTTACTTCAAGGAGTCAAAACACATTATTCTGGTTGCCCAATGAAGGCCAGAAAAGGCAGTTAATGAAGGGAAATGGGGTATTTTTATCTTGGAAAAAAAAAAAAGAGATATTTTTCTTTTCTTAATGAGGAATAAATCATGGTGATTAATAGTTGCTACCAGTGAGTACCTGTATCCTATAGTGAGACTGGAGGCCAAAAGAGAGTTGAGAAGGAGTTTTACTACTTGGGAAAACAAATGGCAGTTCCTGACTGGATGTGGAACTGGGACATGCAGGTTTAAAACACATTTTTCCTGTTTTACGAGTAACTGAAAAGAATTCTGCAACTTAGAAGTCCAACAGCACACGGGCCATTTTTCTATTTTCCATCAACATTGCTGCACACTGTTATCTTTGCTAAAAATGATGCAGTCAGGACTCTTTTGCTTATCACATTCTCTTTCTCCTTCCCCAGGGTAAGTGCACAGCAATGGTGTCTGATTAATAGCAAGGAGCTGCTCCTCAGTGCTGTGGAGTTCTTAGACTTGCTGAGCACAGTACATTTTATTTCATTTCAGCTGAAAGTGAAAGATGAGCTATCATAGAGTGCTTGGGATTTTTCTCTAAATCACTGAACATCAGTGTTTCAGCACAGGGTGTAAGTGGCAGACAAACACTTACTCCTGGTCTCTGATAAAATAATCATAAATAATGGAGCAAATGCAGTCAACTTGATGTTTATCTGGATTTTCCATGTCAAACAGCTGACCCTAATGTTGCTGGCAGTCCCCTATCTTCATGCATGGGCAGAATTTTGTTTTTACAGTATTACTGAGAAAAGATTATCTGCATTTTCAATTTTCTGTTCGTGCCTGAATGCAATTCACTTATTCCAGCATGGCTTGAGGAGTTGATGGGTGGGAACAGAAACAGGACTGCACAGCAAAATGAAACAGATGAGCTCTACTTCCCTGAAGAACACCATGGCCACATTAAAAAGCCCATTGACTGCTCTCAATGGCAAGGAAAACAAACTTACTTCCCCTAATTACAAAGGAAATGTCAAGCCTGGATTCTTCCTGATGGATTTTTCTGTTACAAAGCAGAGTAATGTAGAGTCCCCAGGCAGGTGCAAAGGAGAACTCTTTACTGCAAAAACCAGGCCTTTTAAAGCAGTTAGGCCATTATCAGCTGCATTTTATTTAAGCACAGCAAATGCAATTCAACCAACCACCATAAACCACAAAGTGAGCACGTCACAGTTCTAGAACTTGTTTTCCTACCTCCAATTCAGCTGAGTCACTTTCCCACAGTTCTTTTCCACTTAGCCAAAGCAGCAGTCCCTAGCCATGATTTTACAAGGGTAACAAAACCCTAATTTTGTAAGGTTTTACCTACACACAGCATTTTTCCCACTATTCTCAGAGCTCCTCCACATGGAAGCAGATTTTGTGAATTTACTGCCTTGGGCCAGCGTCAGCTCCAATTCAGCTGAGTCACTTTCCCACTGTCCTTTTCCACTTAGCCAAAGCAGCAGTCCCTAGCCATGATTTTACAAGGGTAACAACGCCCTATTTTTATAAGGTTTTCCTACACACAACGTTTTTCCCACACACAACGTTTTTCCCACTATTCTCAGAGCTCCTCCACACCGACGTGGATTTTGTGAACTTACAGCCTTGGGACAGCGTCAGCTCCAGTTCAGCTGAGTCACTTTCCCACAAGTCCTTTTGTACTTAGCCAAAGCAGCAGGCCCTACCCATGATTTTACAAGAGTAACAATGCCCTTATTTTGTAAGGTTTTACCTACACACAGCATTTTTCCTGCTATTCTCAGAGTTCCTCGACACCAACGTGGATTTTGTGAACTTACTGCCTTGGGCCAGGGTCAGCTCCAATTCAGCTGAGTCACTTTCCCACAGTCCTTTTCCACTTAGCCAAAGCAGCAGGCCTTAGCCATGATTTTACAAGGGTAACTAATTTTGTAAGGTTTTACCTACACACAACACTTTTCCTTCTATTCTCAGAGCTCTTCCACACGGAAGAGGATTTTGTGAACTTACTGCCTTGGGCCAGCGTCAGCCCCTCCTCGGTGGCCGCCTTCCCGCAGCCCTTGGCTGTGCAGGCTTTGATGTAGAACTTGTACTTGGTGCTGGGGCTGAGCCCCGCCAGGTGCCAGCTCAGTGCGGAGCGGTTGGCCACGCTCACGTTGCTCAAGGCGCCCACCTCGTGTGTCTCATTGACTGCAAGGGAAGAGCATCTGGATCAGGATTGTATTTGCTGGGAAATGTCCCAACAAAAGCAGGAATGATGCAGTTGACTCTGAGGCAGAGTGGAAATTTTCCAGAGTGGAAATCCATTTTGATTAGGGCGAAATGTACATCTTTGAGTTAAGTCTGTAGTTTGAAAATATAGATGTTTGGTCTGACTGCCTGTTCTCATAAAAAGCCTAGGCTCAGAGAAACTGCTTCAGTGAAGGACAGAGGTAAATAGAGAAAAGACAGAGAGACAGAGAGACTGCTACGAGAGCAGGTCAATCTGACCCAGGAATTCTTTCTGATAAAGAAAAATTAGCAGCAAATGTCACACAAAATCTGTAAAAACGAATACGTATAAACCTATTGGGAAATTGCATGCATATGTATTTGAGAGGGGGATAAAAAAGGATCTGGAGTTCTTTAGATAGATCCACTCTGCCCATAATCAGCAAAACCAAAGGGAAGATCTGGATGCAAAGGCATGTGAGCAGTTCTGCTATCAGCAGGAAGAAGTGTAAAATACATGGATGATTATTTTTTTTTAAAATAGGGCACAGACTCATCCTTTTCCACCCTCAAAGTAAAATACACTGAATTATCACCACACCACACAAGTGGTGTTGTGGCAGTCTGGGCGAAGTACTGGGTCTTGCCTGAGGTTGTTTTTGTTTCTCATTTCTTTCCTAGGCAAGAAAGAAAGAAATCCCCTGGTGTTTGGTTGTTTTCAGTGTGATTACTCAACACCATGACTCAGGTGGTCCTTTCTGTTTCTTCTGAGGCACCTTAGGGGGGAGAAACTCCCTGACATAATGTGCAGATCTACATTAGTGTGGCTTCGTAGAGTGCTCTCATCACAATTCACTGTGTATTAAATGAGCTTCACTCCAGTAAAATGCACCTACAATTTATGGGTCTTTTTAGCCACTACATTAGGGGTAATTTGCCAATATGAATAATAATTGAATCAGCCCATAAATGTGGGACAGGAAATGGCAGGAATGAGAGCTTCTATGGGAAAACTGCACGGAAAACTGTAGCCTGCCCTCTGGCAGCCTCTGTGCACATCACACCTGGGAGTTTTCCTTAATTAATCCTGCTCCAATTCTGAACTCAAAGCAAACAAGGCACATACTTATCTGGTACTGCAGAATGTAGCCCGTGAGGTGGCCATTGGCTTTCTTGGGAAGCCCCCAGGACAGAGTGACTGAGTCCTTGTCAAAGTTCAGGATCCTGAGAAAACGTGGTTGTTCAGGGACTGGAAGACACAGGGATGAGCTTTCAGAGGAGAGTGAACAGGTCTGTCCCTAAAAATTCTTGTTAAATGAGGATATAATTTAGCTCAACACCCACAGCTCCCCTTTTGAGTGAAGTGCTCTACAAATAGTGGAGTTTTTACTACCACCTTAAATAAGGGAATCAACTCACCTTGTCCCACCTTGTTTCAATTTATGTCCCTCCATCCCATATTTCCCTCTTGTCTTACCTCCTTCTGGAGTTTCAAAAACCACAGAGGAGCTCTCAGGGCCATCTCCTCTGGAGGTGAAACCCGAAACTGTCAAGCGGAATTCACTGAAGGGCTCCAGGCCAGGAATCATCCCATACTTCCTCTCTCCTACAAACGTCAGGAAGTGTTTCTCTGGGTGATGCCTCTTTCCATCCAGCATGCTTCTTGTTTTCCACCAGTTCACCTGCAAGGAGATTGGGATTTCTATAACAAATTATATTGTACGGGGATGAGCATGATCATGATCTCTCTCACCGTCCCAAAAATGAGAGATTGCAATCTGGGACTCATTTAATAATTTATTCAACTATATACAAATATTTGTAGAGACATTTGTAACCTTGTAGCCTCTTAAGTGCCCACGAACTCGGTCCCTTGGTATCCCAAACCAGGAGACTTTGACCAGGGTGCTGTTCACGACGTCCACCGTCACGCCCGAAGGAGCAGCATCTGGAACTGTAAAAACAAAAGTCCCGGGTGTTAAAAACACTTCCAAGAGCCCAGATTCACACTGTTCACAGCTCCAGGGCTTGGCTTTCCAGCTCCAGCTGTGCCATTTCATGCAGTCTCACTGCAGGCAAGCAAAAAGGCATTCCACCTGCATCCAGTGGGTGGAATGGGCCAATAAACATTATTTTTCTGTATTTTTCTGCTGAGGGCTGAGATACATGTGTACTGGGACACATGAATTTCTACACTAGTATTTATGATTTCCTGTTTCAAGCAATGCTTACAGCAGTGAGAAGAATAAAAAAAATGATTAACATGGCACTCAAGAAGGCAATCATAAAGGTTTTTTTATAATCAATTTCATTTTACAACCAAGCTCATTAAACAGTAGGATTTTAATCACTGCATAACACAGAGAGCTATTACAGTGCCTGAAAAAAAGGAGGCCTTGATCCATTGACAACTGAATTGCGAGGAAGATTTTCCACTGGTAGATGCAAAATTAGACTCATCACAAAGACAAAGAAAACAAACATGCTGTGGAGTTTCTTTATTCTTGTTCTCACTATTCGCCACCTCTTCTGCACCACCAGACCTTCCTGTTCCCTCCTCTGGGTGGGCAGTGGGGATTCTCCTGTCTGACCACCACGAGTCCATTTCCAGCACTGAAACTCCACTTGGGAGCCATGGAAAACCATGGGGAAGAAACCCAGGCTGGAGAGGACGACACATTCTTCAGGGACTCATGGACAAGGTAACACCAGCACATGTGGGAATGTGGCATTGTCTGCAAATTGACTCAAACACCCAGTGCCTGCGAGTTTGTCCCTGATTGTCAGAGTATTTAACTTCAGACAGCGTTAAACTGCTGGGTCAAGCGTCAGAGAGCCCAAAGAATTTTTTTCCTACCAAGTACAACCTGACTGCTACACTTCAGAGACTTCTCATGGACTGTGGCCTTCAACAAGTACTCAGACTAAGCCAACAACCGAGATTAATGAGAGCACAAGTGACCTTTCCAAAAAAAGCCCTCACACTCCAGCAGGCTGGCATCCAGGCACCCAGCACAGGTCATGTCCATGCCTCATGGAGCCCATCAGGCTGAGCACTGGCACTCCAGCAGCTTTGGGCTGCCCAATCCATCACTCCACACTCGAGCACAAGAAACCCCCATTTTTACAGGCAAATTCCTGCCACTCACCGTCCTCTCCTGAATATCCAATGGTGATGTTTGGTTCTGGGCCGGATCCTAAATTATTGACAGCCTGGACTTTGATCTCATAGGGCACAAAGGTGGGCACGTTCCGCACACTCAGAGAGTGCTTCTTCACCAGCTCCTCGTTCCAGTCCGTCTCCACACCCCGCTGCCTCCAGCTGACCTTGTACTCCAGCCCTGGCCCGTTCCTCTCCGTGGGCTTCAGTGGCTGGGGAGAATTAAAAGAGATCTTGTCTGCCCTTGTTGTAATCACCAAACAGCAGCCGAGGTTTTGAGCCACTCTAGTGTGGTGGTGTTCACAGGGGTCCCAGGACGAAGGAAGAGATGAGAATCTTGACTCCATGTTTCACAAGGCTGATTTATTATTTTATGATATATATTATATTAAAAGAAAATTATATATTAAAACTATACTAAAGAATAGAAGAAAGGATTTCCTCAGAAGGCTAGCAAGGAAAGGAAAGGAATGATAATAAAATCTTGTGATTGCTCACAGCCTCGACACAGGTGGCTGTCATTGGTCATCAAGTAAAAACAATTTCACATGCTGGGTAAACAATTCTCCAGATCACATTCCAAAGCAGCAAAACATGGAGAGGCTGAAACTTCTCAGCTTCTCAGGAGAAAAGATCATAACAAAAGGATTTTTCAGAAAATATGTCTGTGACATTCTAGGACATGAAATAAAACGATGCACATGCTCAAACCTCCATGGTAAGAAGAGAAGTTTATTTTCTGATTCCAACATTTATAGATTTTCAAAAGTGACAGTGGATTGGAGGACGAAAGTGTCACCTCTCCAATGACACTGTACACGACAACAGTCCATCAAATTTCTCCTCCTCCAGAGAAGAATGTAAAAACAGTAATTATTTGCATAAAGTGTGTGAGAAAGTTCGTTACAATAATGTAAACATCAGAAGGCTTAGAAGAACTTAGAAGAACAGGGTGACAATTTTGGAATGTGTGTTTCAGCACTGGGAGAGAAAAGGGGCAAAAACCCCAAGCTTTGAGTTTTTGCTGTCATTTTAATTTGAGGATGATTGGAACAACAACAACATGACTTCAAGATAAAGGAGGGTGAAAGGCTTGGATTAAAATCCAGATTAATTGCTAGGAGCCATATTTCTGCTTCTTACACACATCAGGTTTTGTTTTACCACAGGTTTTCCTCTGTGAGGTAAAACCACACGCCTTCAGCACTACTGAATTGCACAGTTTGGCATAAGGCTGTGTGTGCCTTTTAGCAGAGATAAAATTTGCATTTTATCCTAGAATTTTATGTAGCACAGCAAGTTGGGTCATTAAAATTTAGATTTGTTCTAACTACACACCAAATGGTTGAAATTACGCCTGGACATTTAATGTGCAACTGCTGGGCCACTCTGCTTTTACCAATCAGCTGGAGAATTCATCCCAGCAGGGCTTCCAGCTAATTAACATGAATTTATAAAATATTAGGAGATGTATAGCAATAGCTTGTCATAAGACATCCTCAAGTTGAGTTTATTTCCCTGAAAATTCACTACTTTAATTAAAAAAGTTAAATAATCACCTATCCTACCAAAAAAGCTAAACACTGGAACAGCTGTGGGTGTTTCCCACCATATAGGCTGGTTTTAATAATATTTGAATATAGGCAAATATGAAATAGATAATAGCTGGTTTGTACCCAAGAGGTCTGACAGGAAATAGCATCCAATACCAGTAGAAAGTTATTCCCCTTTGATGTTCGTCATGCACAGCGAGACCTAAAGTTGGGGGATCTGCAAAAAATTCCAACTGATCTGCTCTGCTGCGAGGACCTTTGGTATGTCTGAGGCAAAGGAATTGGGAGATTGGGCAGCTTTCTCACAGGCACCACCTCCACAGCAAAGATCCCAGGGAATGGGATTTGCAAGAAAAGCTAGAGAATTAAAAAATTCCTCCTAAAAATCTGATTTCTTGGATAGAGTTAAATTGCATCACTGCTTGACTCTTATTTTGATCTCCCTTCAAGCTGCAAATCCTTGCCTGAAAATCCCAGTCACTAAAGCTCAGCTGGTCTCTTAATCCAAAACAGGCAGATTAACATCATTCTGCAGCCTTTGTCTGTCAGAAACAGCCTGTGCAGTGCCCAGCAGTCCCTCTGAAAAGCACACAGGAAATGCCATAAATAAATGAATATCCTGTTTAACAACATGTTAATGATTCAACAAGATTTAACCAAGCCCTTCCATCCCATTCTCTCCTCTCAGGCTCAGCTTTCACTTCTACTTTTGCCCTGTCTGAGCAGTGATTATGAAGTTCCTTGTGCTCAAATCCCAGTATTTCCCAGTAAACATACTGGGTAATAAAACTCTGCATTTCATGGATTCATTAAAGTTGGAAAAGACCTCCAAGATCAAATCCAACCTTTTCTGTGAGGCAGAATTGTCTCTCCTGACCCTGGGCTAAAAACCCCATTAAAATCCAAGCCCATGGATCTTGAGGATCATCTCCTTTTGGATGCAATTCTACCCCAAACCACGACTTCCCACTGGGGAAACATTTGTTGTTCTGAGCTGGGAGCAGCAGGTTGAGGAGTAACTCATGCAAATTGTGTGTAATTCCAGCCCCAACAAAAACCTACTTCCCTCCACAGTTGTGGATATTTGTGCTAAATGAAGGAATACATAACTCAACTGCTGGCACAGAAGCTCAAGGCTTAAAACCCAGGAAATTTGAAGTCTGGAAACCATCCTCAAGACTTTTACATAATTCCTTTGATGCACATCACACGCGTTGGAGGTTTATCCACATTCCTTTAGTTCTTGGTGTAAAAATTCAAGCTAATATTCTCTTGGGCAAGGGATCTGTGGTGTTTTTAAACTTCCAGGCTGCAAGGGCAGAAGTCATGAGCCACCCATCACCTCCCTAGGCCTGACTGGTAATTTTAATTGCAGAAGCAGTTCCTTGCATAAAAGAAGCAGAGAAGAACAAATTTTGGTGAATTCTCACTATGCTTTACAGGAATTCCATATTTTTTTAATATCTTCTGAAGTCAGACATAAAAACCAAGCTTTTGAACTAAAAATGATAGCGGGGTTGAAAATGCAGAATAAATTTAAGTCAAATTCATCTTTCAGAAGAATAAAGGACCGTTCCCATAGGATTTGCTCATCTTGCCTTACCTCCCATTTCATCACCATTTCATTGGGTTCAGAAGCTTCAACTCGGATGTTCTCTGGGTTTTTATCTGGAGCTGAAACCACACAGGTGACAAGGTCAGTTTGCACATCCCATTTATTTGCATTTAGCATTCAAATGCCAAAAAGGATGGGAAATTCCCCTATTAGTGACAGACACTTAAACAAAAAACGTTCATGAGATGAATGGTTTGGATCAGCAAAGCTGATGGGACCCAAGCACGTTGTTTATGCAGTTTGGATTCCCAAGTGTCCCTGCTGGTTGGAGCCACCAGCTAACATGGAACTGTGACTTTTGGATTTGAAAGCACCAGATGTGGGGGGATTGTGAGGAAGAGATTTTTCTCCCTGTGGGGATAGCAAACAGAAGGTGCATCATTAGAGGTGCACACACAGCTGGAAAGCTGAAGAGGAACCTGAAATTGGTGCAAATGGGGAAAAAAGGAGAGAAAATGCCAAGGAATGCAAATGCTGTGCTGAACAGTTGGCATCTAAAATGACTTTCAGGGAGACAACATTTTCTGCCCCAGTGAATGCTCCGCAAATGGAGATTTTTGACAAGCTTTGTGCTCCTGAAAGACTCCCTGTAAACCCAGCCCTTCTGCAAGAACTGTTTGTCCATGAAGGTCTGCAAAGGGTGGAAAATCAGCAGAGTGAGGTGCTGGAGGTGTAGGAAAACTCAGCAGCATGGACTCCTCCCTTTGGCACCCTCAGGAATTTTATGCAGCGCAGCAAGGTGGGTCATTAAAATTTACATTTGTTCTAACTGCACATCAAATGCTCAAAACAACGCCTGGACATTTGATGTGCAGCTGCTGGGTTGCTCTTTTTTACCAATCACTGAAGAATTCACCCCAGCAGGGTTGCCATCTCATTAATATCTACAATATCAGAATATGGCTGGTCACGAGACATCCTCCAGCTGATTTTACCTCTCTGAAAATGCTCTGCTTTAGTTAATTAAGTCAATTTAATACTCACCTGCCCCACCAAAATTACTGAGGGTTATTCCACTCCACCAAACCAGCTGGGGGTAATTCCCACCACAGGACCTACTTTTAATAATCCCTGAGGCTGCCACTGAGCAGTGCAAGCTACCCTGATTCCTTCACACCCGCTGGACCATGGGAGGGCACAGATATTCCAAGAAAAGCACTGAAAATATGAATGTTTAGGAAAGCAGAGCCAGGTTTACCAGCTGGAGGGGTTGCATAGCGCAGGGATGGTTTGCTGGGCTGGCTCCTGCCCACGGCGTTGACGGACACCACACGGAACTGGTAATTCACGTATGGGGACAGGGGCAGCAGGGCTGTGGTGTCATTCCCTGGCACTCTGATGAGCTCCTGCCACGTCTCCGGCTCCCAGTGGTTCTCTTCAAACTCTATAATTGACTCTGGGCAGGAAAAAGGACAAAAAACAAAGGAAAAAAGATAAAAAAATCCAACTTAGTGCGAACAGCACAGATGGAAATGAACTTGCAACAAACAAACTGTCATAGTTAAAGTGATTAAATCTGGCCATCAGCAGGGTTTGTGTCCTGTGACAACCAGGACGTGCCAGAATTCTGAATAGCCCTAAAAAGTTATGCTGGAAACCCTTTCCTACCGTTAACAGGGCTGTTATGGCTGGCCCCAGCTTTCCAGGAGAGTCGAACGCTCCGGTTTTGGTTTTCCGAGAGCTGGAGATCTTCTGGTGGGTCAGGAACATCTGAGAAAGAAAGGAGAAGTGTCAGGAGCTCAGAAAGGTATTTCTGTTTGTCCTGGCGTTTTCCAGAGGGTTGGAAGAGCACAGACAGTGAAGATAGTGGTGAAACTCCTCCTTCAAGATGGACAGGTTGTGGAAAGTGGGAATTGCTTGGAAAGATCCCAAATCTTCTGGTGCTGATTTTACCCTTATAAACACAAAATCCTTCTGGAATTCATCTCCCTTTACCCACATTACTGTGCTTGCAACAACAGATTTTTCTTTCCAAATCAACCCCAAGATCTGCTGAATCATTAATGTGTACTGACCCTGCTCTGGGCAGGTCCAGCATCACTTGAATTTACCCTGGGACAAATCAGAGTGGGAGAAGGAGCCCCAGCTCTGGCACTTACTGAATTTGGCCTTTGAGGGTGTGAGGGAAAGGAGAACATTCAATATCCCAGGTATGGGATCTACATTAATGGGGAACTGGGAAATTCACTACCTGCCAGCTCAAATAATGCTGTCCCTACTAAACTTTTGACTGACAATGTAATTTCTTACACAAAAACCCAGTGATTTCCACCACCATGACTGTCTTTGTCATTGTGAAAAAAATTCACTCCATTCTTACTGATTTTTTCAAAATTACAATACTGAGTTTTTATCTCAGGGTACATCAAGAAGTTAAAAGATTATATTTGGATTTTTTTCCTTTTCTTCATATTTTTTTCCCTATTTCTCTTGTATCTGGGAAAATATAAGAAAAGAACAGTTTAATCTGCAGGCATGTTGCTGCTCTATCCTCAGAGTACAGCTGGTTAAAATTCAATATATTAATTTAAAGATGGTGATGGTGCATCTTAAATATTCTCACCCTTCTACATGTTCCTTAAACACACAAAAAATACTTAGAATTATTCCAACTGAATATTTATTTTACTCTCAGTTGCCCCTAATCTGATGCCTCTATTTAGTTCTTCAGTCAGCCCACCAGTCCTTGATTGCAAAAACCTGAATTTTTCACTTGGAAAATAAGATGTTGTTAATTCACCAAGACCTTTCTCATATGCAGTAAACAAGGAAAAGAGCACAAAACTGTTTTTCTTCTTCTGCAAAGCACCTTTTTAAAAAGGAATAAAATGCTTTATGAAATTTTCATCAGTGAAGTAACAAATAATCTACAAACATTTTGAATTATACAGCACTGAAGGACACAGCACCATAAATAATGTGCACAGCATCTTCCTAATTTACTATTTACTGAAAAATATCACTCCTTTAAAGTGGAAAAACATCTTGAAGGGCAGATTGACTTATTTCTTGCTGCAATCACTGCCAGCAATAAATACAAATGTAAAATGAAGCAAAAATAAAATGTAATTAAAATGATGCAAAGCTGTCAGACAATCATAAAATCACAGAATGGTTTGTGTTGGAAAGAACCTTAAAGATTATCTAATTCCAGCCCCCTGCCATGGGCAGGGACACCCTCACCTAGACCAGGCTGGCCAAAATTGTGACCACAAAGCAGAATTTTGGGTGCAATGGGTGCACAGCGCTCCACAAGCTCATCCTTTTAATTCCAAGGGGTCCTTCAGGGAGGGATGCAGGTGGTGAGGATACTCTCACAAGGCCAAGCTTGACCAGGGGGTCAAGGCTCTTCTCTTTGCCCCTGGACAATCATTCATGCTCAGGTTCACAGACAGAATTAATTCCTTTTAGGTGCTTAACCAGCATTGATCTTCTGAGGAGCTCCCCATCCAAATATTGGCCTGACAGCCTTCAAAAAACAGTCCAATTCTTGTGAAGGACTGGCCAAGGACTTCAAAGCAGCAGCAGAACATTCTTAGTATGCTCTCACACCTTCCAGCCTGGGCAACTCCTGCAGCCACTGAGCTGAGGCAAAAATGCCGCCTCACCTTGCTACAGCAAAGATGAAAATAAATCGAGTTTGTGTCAGCATCACCATTCCCAGAGATAAGGGACAGCACAGCTGAGCCTAAGGAGTGAGAGGCTCTGTGAAATTGGGTTATTGAGGCTCTGTGAAAGGAAGCAAAGAAGCGCTGCAGAGGCAACTCCTGCTGCAAGGAGCTGCAGCAGGAAAATTGACCTTACCCAGAACAATCAGCTGTGCCTCTGCCTCAACGGTGTCCAGGGCAGTGCTGGCCACACAACTGTAAACTCCCTGATCCTCCAGGAGAACACTGGATATGAACAGGGTATCCCTGTCCAGAATTATCCTGCAAGGAAAAAAAAAATGGTGATAAGGATGAGAAAAATATGTAAGATGAGTGTGACACACAGACACTGTTCTCTGAAAAATTGTTCATAATAGAACTTGGCACGGGGCACTTTCATCAAATAGCTGCACACTGGGCCTGCTACATTAAAATGTGATTGTGGCTCTGCTCTACACTGTGCTGAGGAGTATTATTTGTATTTTGTGGCAATTTAGCCTCTGTGGCTGGAGGCTGGCCTGTCAATCCTGCTCTGAAAAGAAGCCCTGGGTGAGCATCTGGGCCATAGGATTTTGGCATGTCCTTAATGAGACAAATATATGGGGTTTGTGATGGAATTTTTGCAAGATTGAGGGAAACTGAGCATTCCCAAGGCACTTGTGTCATGTCCCAAGCAGCAGGGAAGCTGCCAAGAATCCAAGGCCATGGGCTCTGTGGCACACACGGAGTTTCCATGGCACTGCCTCACCACCCTGTGAGGGCCCAGCAGGATTTTCAGCCTCTCCAGCATTTAGGGAATCATCTCTCTCCTGTGGTAATTAATAAAGACATCTGATTTCCCCCTGTGGGACCCCTCTGTGGAATAAAGGCTGAGCTCCAGCCCCCTGAGGTCAATGAAACCCCAAAAATAGGGCAAAATTCAGCCTGGACCTTCAAATCCTAAACTCCTATGTAGGAAAGATTCACGGAAGAATCCCTGAAACCTATTTACCATCACTTCAACATTGCAAAGACTCTGTTTTGGCCAAACAAGTGCAAACTACAAGAAAATACTGGTTCCACTGAAGTGGAGAAACAACCTGCACTGGAATCAGGGTTGTGGTTTTAGATTGGGCCAACATTTATATTATACATAAAAATACAGATATGTATTATGTATATATTAATATATAACTTTATATTCTGCTGTGATGGTAACAGAGTTAATAAACCCAAACCCATTTGGCTCAAAACTCACATTGCTGCACTTATATTCAGATGTGTGTAAAATGCAGATCTACTCACATATCACATAGAGAATTCTTTGCAGACATAAATTTGCATTTCAAGCTATTAAGGCTCATGTTTAATGAAACTCCAGCTCCAGCACCACGCCAGATTATCCAGCTGAGATCAAGAACAGCCTTGTTCCTTCCCCACTCACCTGCCACCTTCTGTGCTGTTGACTGGCAGCTCATCTCCATCCTTCCTCCAGGATAATTTAAAACTGTGTTTCAAGTGGGAATCATACTCAGCCTGGCATTTCAATAAAATGGAATGTGATTTCAGCACTCGGGGGTTCTTCGGAGTAACAACAAGTTTTGTAGCATCTGATTGATCACAGAAAAACACTTTGATTAGGTGAGAGAGGGGCTATTGCATCAAATTTTCACCAAGCACTTCATCTACACAAATCAACCTCACGAGCAACAACCATGTCTTTTTTTTGTTATATATACAAACATTTCAAGTGAAGGATGGTGGGGTTCGAAATAGATATTTGTCAAGATTTCATTTTTTTTATCTTGAAACATTTTTTTTATCTTCAAATGTTTTTTATCTTGAAACATTTTCGTAGTTCGCTCCAAACCAAAGAGATCCAGCAAAAAAAAATCCTCAAAAAAAAAAAGTTACAGGTGAAAAATATCTTTGTTAGCAGCTTGTCATGAAATGGATGATAAAAAAAGAAAAGGCTTGAATATGATTTTTATGTCTAATTGCCATTTGAAATAAGCTTTGGCAATGATCCAAGAAAAATTACAAGCATATTAAAGTCAAGTGAGAAAAAATTATTGCAATCAAGTTCGTTCTTTTAATTGACTATAATCTGAATGCAGAAACAGATGAATAAGTAAGAAGAAAGCGCTTAGCTGAATTTATTCCTGCAGTGAAATGTTGCTCTGTGAGAATTTCATTGTACATTTTCATGTTTATTATCACTGTAAAATTCCCAAAGCCAAGGGAGTGGGTGGAAATGGAACACAATGAGTGAGCGTTTTCCTCAAGTTTTTCACAGCAAACCTACATCAGAGAGCTTTGCTAATTGAGTATTTAAGTTTTTTTTTTTTTAATTGGCAAGCCCTAAATCCTAAGCAAATTTGTAGAAAAACCACTAAATGCCACCTGTATGCCCAGCAGGGGCTGCCCAATGATATCACACCCTCCAGGGAAAACCCCTCCTGCCAACCAACCACACAAATCCCTTAAAGCAGAGCTGCAGCACAAGGGATGGATCTCAAATTTAAAAGTAAACACATCTGAGGATTTTTATTTGCTCTGTTTAAAAATATTTATCAACAAACAGGCAAAAGCCCAGCACAAAATCCTTCAAGCAGCAGCACCCTGCAACGTGTTTGGTGGGAGTTAATCCGGTTTGGGATGTGCCTTCTGATCAACAAATGGGAAGGAATTTTAGGGAAGGGAATCCCACAGCTGAGGGAGAAGCAGGAGCACATCTGGACCCCACCAAGCCCAGGAGCACATGGTCAGCCAAGAGCCTGCCCTGAGTGTAACAGGGCAGTGACAAAAAGGAGGGAAAATCCTTTCAAGATAATGTGTAAATGCAATTTTTTGTTGGCTTGTGCAGCTTCTGCAAGCATCCAGAAGAAAATGAGCACCATGTGAGAGCATGGAGAAATCCAGCTGAAAAGTTAAAGGATACATATATATGAGACCTATGACAATTTCAGGTTGTAATATCCAGAGAATTGCTGAAGTCACAGAATAAATCTGTACCCTGGACTGAATATTCACTACTTCCTGAAGAACTGTAGACATAAAATCTTAGCAGCTGTGAAAGTTTTTCTTTCTTTTCTCACCTCTTATATCCAGATTAGCAGTGATTGCTGTTTTCCCTACAGAATTGGCAGCCCAGCAGGCGTAGGACCCCGAATCCTCCTTCTTTGTGTCCCTGATCTCCAGGGTGCCATTTTTGTATAACTCATAGCGAAACGCTGAAAGGGGCTCTATGCTGTCATCCTTAGTCCTAAAGGAGATGAAAACAGGCCTGGGTTACTGCAGGAAGTGTTAGTTCATGGTTAGGGGTTATTGCAGGGGAATTTTGGGACTCAGCTTTGTCACTGAGCAATTAAAGTCAGGATTAGTGAGATACTTCATGCACGTGCAGCAAATCTGCACATCAAACCCACAGGGACAGAGTCTAAAATGGTCTCTGAAATACTCTGTCTTTAATCTACAGCTGCCACCTGCAATTTTATTGCACCTGTCACCTGCTGTGACAATCCTGTCATTTCCAACCCTACGGAAGCATGTCCAGGTAAATCTGTTCTGTAAGTCAGAGCACTTCCACCTCAATAGTGTGTCCAAACTTGAAGGGTTGCCAGCATTAAACTGATGAAGCTGCAGCAGGATTTGGCTATAAACAGCCTGGTTTTGTTTAATGTATAGCCTGGCACTTGTCTCAAACATATATTGGGGACTTCCAGGAACTCTTTTTATCCAAACCAGTTCTTTAGGATTCTTAAAAGTGCATTTAAACACAGAGAATTCACATTATATACAGTTTTGTTGCAAATTTCTATTCTTAACTCCATAGAAGTAATAACTAGCAGACTTTCCAAACCTGGGGAAGCCTGCAGGAACTTGTTTCACATGAAATAAACCCAGTTCCCAGTACCTTACCATCTGACATCTGCTGCAGGTGAGGCAAAGATGTCACAGTGCAGGAAGGCGCTGTAACCCACGACCGTGGCGTAGTTTTCCCCATCTGGGGTCAGTATCAGGGGGGCAATATCTGCAGGAGAGAATTCAGGGTGAGCAGCACTGCATTTCAGAACCAGGGATATAAATATTGGCCCTGCTCTTTTCCAGTAAGGGTGAAAGGCTGAGGTGTTTAATGGGAATTTCACAGCTGTTTGGAAGAGTTGCACTGCACAGCTGAGATCTCAGAAGCTTCACTGACAGAGATAGCAGGGGTTTACTGCTGGACATGGCAGAAATTGAAATATCCAGGGGAGAAAATAGACCCAGTTCTGCTGCCTCCAGAGATGTCTTTTATTAAATAAATTCCCCTCACTCCCTTCTTCAAGGAACAGAACGAGCATCACAACTAAAATCAAAGATTAAAAATACACTTAATAATTCAAAATCAGCATTGTGGCCACAATTCAGTCCCCAGTGGTTTCACTGTGTTTGAATTCAAGTTTTTGAGCCCAACCATAACCACATTTTAAAAATATTCCAAAGCTCAGGAGTGCCTGTGCTAGCCACATCACACTGCCCATGATAAAACCTGTTGCATAAATCTGGACAACATTTCTTAACATCTGGGGCCATTCCAAAGGAACCATGAGATTCCAATGAAAAGCCAAAGAAATTATGGAACATAAAGGAACCATGAGGAACCCAAAGGAACCATGAGATGCCCATGAGCAGTCAATGAAACCGTGGAACCCAAAGGAACCATGAGGAACCCAAAGGACCCATCAGATGCCCATGACCAGCCAAGGGAACCATGGAACCCAAGTGAACCATGAGGAACTCAAAGGACCCATCAGATGCCCATGACCAGCCAATGAAATCATGGAACCCAAAGGAACCATGAGATGCCCATGACCAGCCAAAGAAACCATGGAACCCAAAGGAACCATAAGGAACCCAAAGGAACCATGAGATACCCACAAGCAGCCAAAGAAACCATGGAACCCAAAGGAACCATAAGGAACTCAAAGGAACCATGAGATACCCACAACCAGCCAAAGAAACCATGGAGCTCAAAGGAACCATGAGGAACCCAAAGGACCCATGAGGTGGCGATAAGCCCCAGGCTGCTGTGAGGATTCAGCTGGGGTTGTGGATGTGCTCTCTGGGAGGGGACAGCCCGGGGCACTCACTGAGCACGTTGACGTTGGCGCTGGCCAGGATGGTGCCGTGCTTGTTGGTGGCCTCGCACTGGAACACGGCGCTGTCCTGCAGCTGCAGGTTGGTCAGGCTGATCTCCCTGGTGGAGATTCTCCCTCGGAAGGTCCTGCCTGGAAAACATCAGATTGTGTCAGCAGCTGCAGGAACACTGGCACTGGGGAGCTCCCAGGCTCTCCTCACTGCTTGGAAGGCAAAGGAAAGAACATCTTGAGGATCCAACCAAGATCATGCCCAACATCTGGTGAGTTCCAGGGCTCTGCCTTTGCCAGCAGTCCCATGGCCTGAGGGAAGTGCTCCAGAGCACCAAATTCCAGTAAATTCACCACAGAGACTTTTTGAAATGATAAAAATAATAATATCACTACACTGGTGTTCCCCAGCCACCTGGGCTCACTCAGAAGCACAAAGGAGCCCTCGAGCTGTCTCAGATCCCCAAAAGATGGGAGAGCTACTGGACAGCACCTCAAAGGTACCACAGCTCCACATGTGCAATGTTCACCACCATCCTCTTCAAGAATCCTATTTAAATATTAGTTTATTTAAGTAAATAAACAATTCATATCTAAAGAGGTGCCAAACCAGACATCACTCGGCGTGTCAGGACTTGTGGGTCCCCTCAAACTGGGTGATACAGAGACACACTGTCACCATCACATTTTCTGAAAAATCCCTTCGCCAGGATTTCTTCTCCTGGGAAGCTGAGAAGCCTCAGAGAAAAATGAAAATAATAATTATCTGATTTGCTTCTCTCGTGTTCTGCTGCTTTGGAATGTGGTTTGGACATTGTTTACCAACTGGTCATTGTTTCATTGGTTTAATGTGAATTATTTTTACTTAATGACCAATCATGGTCAGGCTGTGTTGGACTCTGAGGAAAGAGTCACGAGTTTTTATTGATCATTCTTTGTGGCCTTCTGGCTGTACCCTTTCTCTATTCTTTAGTATAGTTTTAGCATAGTTTTAGTATAGTTTTAGCATAGGATTATAATATAATATAATATAATATAATGTAATGTAATATAATGTAATGTGATATCATGTAATATAATATGTAACGTAATGTAATGTAATGTAATATAATGTAATATAATATCATGTAAAGTAATATAATGTAATATAATATCATGTAATTTAATATAATGTAATATAATTAATATAATTAATATACTATAATATCAATCATATAATATAATAAAATAATAAATTATCCTTCTAAGAACTTGGAGTCAGATTCATCATTCCTTCCTGCCACGAGGGACCCCGAAAATACCCCAGCACACCCCAGCTGGGCAGGGCCTGGAGGAGCAGCCTGGCCCCTGCACCTACCATCGATGGGCTTCCCATTGAGCTTCCACTGGATGCTGGGCTCGGGGTTCCCGATGGCCTCGCACAGCAGCACCAGGTTTGTCCCCACGCTGTAGACCCCACCCTCGGGCTTCTTCAGCCACTGGGGGGGCTCTGGGAAAAGAGACAGAGCAGGGATCAGTTGATGCCTTTTTGGGAGTACCTAAGAAGAGAGGCTAAACTAAATTAAGGGAATAAAGAACTTTTCTATTTATTGAAGGGTCTTCAGGTACATTTAGGGCAGCCCCAGGGGCTCCACCCAAAAATGCATGATGAGTCAGGGTTTTTTTACACTTTTATTAGTTTGGTCCATTTGCATATTGGGGGTTAATCTGCCAATTCCAGCTGCAGGTAATGAAGTCATTGACCCCAAGTTTGCTCCCCCAACTCACTTTTGTTCCCATCTCTGGGCCCTGAGGCAGTGAGGTGTCCTTGATTGCCAGGCCTGGAGAGGAATTGTTGTGTCTGCCCCAAATGGGGAAGCAGCAGCTCACACTGAGTGTGGAGTTTGGAGTTACACACTAAAGAACTGCACGGTTACAGACAGATGGAAAACAGAAAAGCTGAAATCCTAAGGCACCACAGTCACAGCCCCTCTGCTGTTGCTGGGATTCTCCAGGAGATGGCAAACGCCACCCACACTTCCCAGCCGCTGCTCACAGCCCATCCATCCCGTGGCTGAGCTGCATTCCTTGTGTTTCCCGTGTAAAGGAAAGGGGAAATCGGCATCAGCACCCGCCAGTGCTGTCCTGCAGGCTGGGCGGGTGCCAGGCAGGGTGGAGGAATGGGCAGCATTCATCCGAGTGGGAAATGAATGCACAGAGAGGGAGAGGCTGGGAGGGAGGGAATGGGTCAGCATTCCCACAGGGACCCTCAGATGTGAGTGTGATCTGTGAATTAAAGTGAGGCTATTTCAACAAGACAAACAAGGTGGGAAGATCCATCCAGCTCAAATTCCCCTCCATAGACAAGAGCAAGCGGCTCCCATCACCTTCCCTGGGAGCTGAGAGAGCTCCAGGACTGCATTGATCCACCTTTGATCCCCCTGCCCCTCTCCCTGTGCCGAGGAAATGCACCATCACCTTGATTTCCTGTTCTTCCATGCTGTATTCGGACCAGAGGCTGATCTATACCACATTTGGGAATGGTAAAGCATTCTCTCATGGCTGGGGATGAGTGGTTTGGGTGCCCACAGGGTGGTGGTAGAGGAGCAGCCATGCGCTGCTCCATTTCCCCTGCTCTCCTTTCCCAGCTGTTCTGGGAAAGCTCTGGGAAAACTCTGCTCTGCAGAGCAGCCCCCGAGCATCAGGTACCCAAACCTCGTGTGGAACAGACATCCATAATGAGGGAAGGGAAATGAAGGGGGGAAAAGGAGAATTTATCTCATAAATGCTTAATTCTGACTGAACGCAGGTCCCTGAGCCCTCAACCCAAAACACAGCCTTGAATTTATCATTTCCCTTTAGAAGGCACCAAACTTTGAGGTTTTAACACCAGACCTGACACTGCTTCTTCAGCTGGGAAGATCACTGGGCCTCTTTCCCTATTAAAAAGGTGAGGTAATGTGGAGAAAACCTGAGGATTCATTAGATAATGCTCATAATATGCTTTGAAGATTAACAGAGCTGTTGCCTGGGAATACAGCAACAGATGTTATCAGTGAGATATGCCAAAGCAAAACATCACTGCTCACAATCACACAGATATTTTTTTTAAAAAACACCCCTAAATTGTGGTGCATTTCCACACCCAGACCAGCATTCCCACAGGAGAGCACCCAGGAATGGTTTAATTAATATATAAAGACTGAAGTCAAATTCAAACCACTAAAGCTTATTTAAAATGATAAAATCATGCCACTTCCTTCACACAGCAGGGATTTTTCTACCAACATCCCCACTCAGTGCTTCTTCCCATCCCACAGTGACATGACCACATCTGTTCATCTTCCTGGTATTTGGCTCCAGGGAAAAACTCTGCAAACACCAGAGTATTTTGGTTTTGCAGCTCTTTTTTCTTCTCTCTCATATACACCATGGTTTCACCAGGAAAAGATGAACCAAAGGCATGGAGGTGAAAAGGTTTGTAGCAGTCCTGATTAAATTGGTGGTTTGGAATTTTATCTCTAAATGTGCCACAAAGTGAGACAGGATATTTCCTTGGTTTGGAGACACCAGGCACAGGCTGAATAAAAACCACCTGAAGGATCCCTTCCTACCTCCACCTGTGCCCACACTCTGGAGCTGTGAGCTGATTTTTGATGTCACTGCTCTCCTTTCTCAGCACTGGAATTGCTGTGGGTGCTCCAAGGAAGTGAAGAGGCTGTGAAGTCAGAGGCAATGAGATTTTTGCCAGGTGTGAAATGCAATTTCACAGAAAGCCTGAAGAACCTCTTTTCCACGTGGCAGAAGTGCTATACCACTTAAAGTATACAAAATATAACAAAATATACACATATTTTTAGCAGCTACAAAATCCAGGGCTTGGATTATCAAATAGTTCATCTGGAATGGCAAATATTTCACTGCATCATTTATTCTTCCTGGTAAGAGTTACCAATTTGCTTTTCCTGATTGATTTATATCTTTATGGGAAATACTGACAGATCCAGAAATGAAAAGGATCTAAAATGGGCATTTCCAACAGAATCTAAAATACTCACAAAGGATCCAATCCCTCCCCTCAGCCTCTCCCACTGTGTTTTCCCCATGAGCAGAACAAATTTGGGACATCTAACCAGCTTCAGTTTAACTCTCCGCTGTTTTCCATCACCCCCAGGGATCTTGGTGGAGAATCTTCCATACCTCTGAAGGCAGTTGTGCATTCCCCAGGTGTAATTTATCCTAAATGAAAGATATCTATATTTTTTCCCCAAATGCCATGATTTTGAGCCCCGTGACCACCCCTGCTGCCTTCTCCTGACCCTTCCTGAAGAAGGTGAAGTTGTAAATCTGCTTACTTTAGGTGAGGCCTTCTCAGTTCTCATCAGTCTCTTACAACTACACCTTTCCTTCTATTTTCCAGGATGATTTTTGCCTTTTCTGCCAGACTAACACTTCCCAGAGATGTTCCTCTTGCCATCCAGAGGATTCTCCCAATAAACCCAAGCAGGCACTTCCCAGCCTGTGCTGATGAGGCCAATCAGTGCTGCCTGGTCAGAATTGCTCTGTGCTTACTGAACCCATCCTTTCTATCCCACACCACTTCCCCAGTTTGTCAAGTTCTCTTCAAATTCTCCTCCCAAAGGCTGGGAATCCATCCCACCCCAGGGCCAGCAGCAGCTGCTGTTGCCACCTTGGGCTCTGCATCCCTGTTGGAGCAATTTTCCAGCAAAACAGAAAGCTTGAGCCTGATTAAAACACTCAGTTCTGCTTCTGCTTCCCATTAATTTAATCTCTTTTCTTTTGCTCTGGCTGAGTAATAAAAGTATTATGAGACATAACTGCAAAGGCCCTTAGCAATTACATTATTACTATAATTAATCATTATATTGTAACAATTATTTCTATTAAACCCCACCTAGGAGCCTCAGTCGAGATCAAAGTAACTTCAGATCATTATGATCCTGCAAGATTTGGAGGTCATATGTTCGTTTTCTGTTGGGTTTGGTGAACTACAAACCACAACCAAATAAACACCTGAAGTCAAAACAATTTTTGGGCTTGCTTTGCTGTTTTTTTAAAAATGATTCTCATTTTAATTACAACAGTGGGGGTTTTGTGTCTGCTCAGGTATTCCAGGCTACATCTTCCCTTGCAAAGAGAGATTAAAATGCTCAAACAGTCAAACAATTTGCTTGCTGAATATTTTCATGTGCTTGGTAATGATTGCCTGAATCTTTGCCCTCAGACTCGGTAGGATTAGGAAGTGGGCTGCATGCAAATATCATTAAAACTGGTATTTAGAAGGGTGGGTTGGTTTGAGGTCCTCAAATACCAGAAAGCAGAACAGGAAACATGGCACAGTGACAGAAAAATCCTGATTTACACCCCAGCACTCCGCTGAGGATGGCTGCAGGTTAATAACACATAATTTTTCTTCCATATTTAATTTTCTTCTCCCTGCGTGCATCCTGTGAGAGGAACCTGCCAGGTGAGAGGAGCCCAAGAGCAGCACCAGCTCCCTGAAGCCTCCTGAAATGAATGCTCAGGATGTGCCCCTGAGGGTGCTCACAGGAGCTGCTGCAGGAATGATGAACGTGTCCATCTCTGATTAACGACAGCCACGCTGGCTGCTCAGCAATTGTAGAAGACAGCAGGGCTTGGGCTCAGATTTACCTTGATACCTTGGATGTGAGGTGACTCCTAATAGGAAGAATCCCTGCTGCTGACAGGAGCCACCTTTAGTTACACACATGGAAAATGGATTTAACACCAATTGGAAAAGGATTTTTTTTTACATTGCAATGGCTGGAGTGGGATTATTTCCTTCTTTTCTCTTTTTCTAACCTCCTATTTGTTAATAAGCAAAAATAACAATTTGCCAGGAAGTTTTCCTTCCTCTGGAAACTGTGGGAGAAGAAGGTCAATATTCTAAACTGCAAAATTAATGTTATTTCTCGGGTATTTTAGTTTTTGCAGCTCCTGCAATTTCTTTGAAGGAAATAGATTTTTTTTTTTGCAGCCGAGAAAATCATAGCCAGATTGTTAAAATATTCTGCTACAGCAGAGATGCTCCAAACCATCTGGAAGGATTTCTAGGAGTCAGCACTTCCCTGCCACCCCAGCTGAGAACTTGCCATGCCCTGGGTTCCTCCTCTGCCACACTCCCAGCAAGGACAAGAGGAGTGCAAGGGACAAGGTTGGGTTGAGGGAGTGGAGAGGACTCATCAGCCACTGGGAGAAAATGTTTTCCTCAGCTGCTGAGCAAATACAGAGCAGGGAGCTCAAAGTGCTCTTCTCCCACCAGAAATCTGGCGACCACAGAGGCACGAGGAGCCCTGATGAAAATGAAGCCCTTGGAAGGTTCTAACAGGGTAAAACTGCCAGGGATTTGTTTTATTTTTTAAGTGCAGAGCAGAGGTTGGAGCATTTTTCATCAGGCAAATGTTTTCAGCAAGTTTTTCAGCTGGGCCTCAGGATTCTCAGTTTGCAGTTATTTGTGGGCAGAGGAAGAGGCAGGGAGAGTTCTTGGTTCTGCAATGACCCCTGAGAGCTCTGCTGGCTCCTGGGAAAGGCCATCTCCACCTGATGCACACCTCAGGGCTTGGGGAGGAGGAGAAGGGAAAAAGGAGCCTTGGGTACTCATTGAGGTGACAAAAAGCATCATATTTCCATTTTTTAACTGATAAAAAATAGTAGACAGCATCTTTTTTACATTGTTTCACAGGTTTTGTGATACTTTTCAGAGATTCCAGAAAACACTCCCAGCTGAGGTTGTGCCTGTACAATAAATCACAGCAAGGGAACAGGTGAAGGAGGCAAGGGGTGGTACCTTGTCTGCTCACTGAATTTTCACAGCTCTCCCTAAGAGCCCACTTTTGGTGGAAACCAAAGGAAGGGTCTTGAGCTACATGTCCCTCTGATCCAGCCCAGCATAACCATTTCCACAGTTTTTAAGAGCAAAAAGAATAATTAGATCTTTTTTCTAACCTTCAGCTTAGTACAAGACATTTCATCAACATCTCTGCTTGACTCCCTCCCATCTTTAGAGTACTGAACCTGCTCACATATTTATATTGTACCCTGCTTTTTCAGGCCTTCATGGTTCAGGGGAAAAACCAAAAAGCATCATTTACATTTTGTGTTGCTGTTGTTTTAGAGTTGCTGCTTTGTGCAAACCTTCCCAAATCCAAGAGGCTGGCATTGATTTGGTGGAGTTGCTCATATTAACAAAGAGCCTCCTTCACCTCCCTTTCCCCACCTTTTAGTCCCAAAACAATAATTTTAGAAAAGAGTACTGAGCACCTTCCACACGCACGTGGAACTCGTGCCTGGCCCTGCCCATGGGGTTGCTGGCCGTGCACTGGTATGTCCCCTCATCAGCTGCTGTCACTTGGTCAATCTTCAGGGTCTTCCCAAAATTCTCTGTCTCTGGCTCATCCTTGGGCATGTTTCCTGTCACCTTGACCCAGCTGAGGTGAGGAGTTGGGCTGAGAACAAAAAAAAAGAAAAGAAGATTTTGAGTTGAACGCAAGAAGTTGCTGTGATGCTTCATATGGCAGAGCTGCTGTTCACACCCGGGGTTTGGGAGGTGCTTTTAGGGGATTTTGAGCTTTTAAAGCTTTGAAAATGCTGGGGCTACCTAAAGGATTACACTATACAGCTGCTCTGCTGCTCCTTGTTCTGCACAACCCCTGTGAGTGGGATTTCCAGCAGGGCAAAGCTGCATTCCTTGGCTGTGCCTTGGCCTGGACAGCAGGAAAGGGGACAGAGCTCATCCCCTCCTGCCCCAAAAGGGCACCTGAGGACAGGCAGACTCCACTGCAGTGCTTTGGAGGTGGCTGAAATGCTCTTCCCATCCCGAGAAAGAGCCAGAAGTGACACAGAATTGGGGACAGACGTGGTTGGTGACCCCAACACTGACAGGACAGGCGGTCACAGCACCAGAGCTGCTCCTCCTGTGCCCATCTGTGCCCGTGGCTCCAGGCCCAGGTACCCAGAAACTCTGCTGTTCCATCAGCCCTGCAAATATCCCATTATTCCCTCCCAGAGCCCTCATCCCACTCTTGTCCCAAAGCCAGCTCCCAGGCCATGCCCTGCTGACACTGCCACTGCTCAGGGTATAAATCTTTAAAAAGTGACAGATTGGAAATGTCCCTAATTCCCTATTTTGCAGTCGAGTGCCCCTGATCTGAGTTCCTTGAAATCCACTTCCATGGTCTGTGGACATTTGGCAGGGTGGATTGGCAGAGATGTAGGCAAAGCTGAGCGTTTTTCTGCTGAAAATGGGAATTTTAGCAAAGAAAAATAATGTTTTGTTCTAAGAGTTGGCATTTTTGAAGGATTTCAACGAAAAGGTGTGCTTGGTGATAAGACAAAGAAGTACTTTGTGTTATCTCAAAAGTGACTGCTTTAAAAAACCCTCTTTTTGTTAAAAAAAAAATTCTAAAAAGTTTCATGGAAAAATTAGAGTGAAACAAAAATATTTCTTTCTTTTTACCTTTTTCCAAACAGACAGAAAGACTTTTCTGGCTTTCTCTTCTTGTATCTGATACTCATGCTTGCACATCAAATTGCATATTTGAGTATTCCCAAGGTGATTTCCCTACTAAAACCCCTTGAAAACCCTCTAAAATCAGAGCAGTGGCTTTGGGGAGGTTTGTGGGCTGGCAGGTTCATTTGGTGGGGAGTGAATTAGACAGGGAAATGTTGCAACAGGGAAGCAAAACTCACTGCAGATACCTGGAGTGAATCCAACAGAGACAAGTAATTCACCTCTTTTTGGGAATGCCAACTCAACTCCCTGCCAGCTTCCACCAGCACTGCCCTTTCAAGCCCATATGGAAAAAACAAAATGCCCCAAACATGTGCAGGCAGATAAATATCCTGACTTTGGAATTTTATGGAGGGAAGAGAACTGCAGAGCCTTTAATGGGAATTATCTGGGTGTGAAGCAGAGCCTGCAGCTCCACGTCCAGCACCAGGGGATGGTGATTTAAAGCTCTGCTCTGCACAAAGCCCTGTCCCAGCCAAACCAGAGGGACTCTGCTCTCACTGGGGATTCAGTGGGTGCACAGATTCTCTGGTTTTGTGCTGGCAGCTCGAATTCTGCAGTGACAGGCACAGGGGACAAACTGGGACACGGGAAGAGCAAAGCAAGGCTTGTGGCTGAGTGAGCTGGAGCAGCAGCAGCAGCCCTGAGAAGGGAATCACAGCTCCTTGTCAGGGGGGAACTCAACATTTATTTCCCAGTCCTTTTCCTTACTTACCCTCATTTTGTCCTGTGTTATTTACAAGGAATTTATCAGATTAAGTGATGCATTATAAGCACTTCTTAGCTTATTGTTTTTTAGCACTTTATGTTATAAATGTTTTAAAGCTAATCATCTAAAATTACCCTTCGTAGGTCCTACTACAATACATCTTTCATAGTTCTATTTCTCTAAAATATTTAGTCTTATTCACAAAATCACCTTTTAAAACTTATTTCTAGCTCCATTTCTCTCTCAACAATGTCTGTCTTATTCTATATTATTTTTAAATCAGCATTTCTTATCTCAAAATTTGCATACAAATACATACTATATGAACTTTTTTCAAGTTCGAGACAAGAACTTGTCTGCAAGTCTTTTAAGACCTCTCTACAAATTCACTTCCCACAAAAACTGTCCTTTATGATTTCCCATCATAAAGCAGCTATCTTAACCCTTCCCTGCATTAATCCTTTCACTACCTGAAGGGACTCAGCAAGGTGGAGAGAGATTACTTAAAAGAGCTTGGAGTGATAGGACAAGGGGAAATGGCTTCAAACTGAGAGAAGGTTTAAAGGGGATTTAGAAGGTTTTTTAGGAAAAAACTCTTCTCAGTGAGGGTGGGCAGGCCCTGGCACAGGGTGCCCAGAGAAGCTGGGGCTGCCCCTGGATCCCTGGAAGTGTCCAAGGTTTGAGGTTTGCCTTTTACTGCTGGGTTGATCAGGATCACACTAATACATCTGATTCTGGTTCACTGTATTCATTCCTTATAGGATGTCTTGTGTTGCACCACTCAAGAACTTTGTTTTTAAAAAAACTGAGATCTTACACCTGGAATATCTTAAATTTTGAGCACTGAAGCAAAACTGAATTGGCAAAAACCAGAAAAAAAATACAGGTTGTGAACAGAAGCACTGAAGCTGATGCCGATATTATTTAGTTTCTTGACATCTCAAAATTAGCACTACTGAAAAAATTTCAGTTTTTAAAATAGAAAAATTAAAAAAAAATCCATACTTACCACACTATGGTTTTAATTATTTGTTTACAAGCTACAGCAATAACCAACACACTACTGTTGCCTGCATTCTGTGCTGCTTTACAGTACAAAAAGCTCTGCACAGGAGTTGCATTTAAAACTGCTGCATAATTTGTAATATCCCCTTTTCTTTGCTCATTTCTCCCTCCAAAGGTGATTAAGTTTGTGCAGCATTTTCATTACTCACAGCCCTTCAGCAATACACTCGAGGAGCAGGACACCTCCCTTGATGACAGTGACTGATGAGCTACTGCCAGCAGATTCAGGAGGGATCAGCAGTTTGGGCTTCCTTTCCTTGATAAAATTTGCTGAAAGATAAAATAAAACAGAAGTTAGGTGGGAAATCTCAGATATTCTCCAATAATGCCACAAACATCACTGCTGCCAGAAGGTTTCTGACAGCCATTTGTGTGCTTTCTTTTTTATTTATCTATTCTGAGATTAATCCAGAGCCCTGATAACAGTCAGAAGGGAGGTACAGTGATATCAACAGGCAGCAGAGCTGGGAAAACCTTTTTCCTACAGTTTTATATCCAGTTTTCCAAGCACTGGCCCTTCCTATCACCCTCCTGATCCTCTCAATTCCTGATCTTCAGGTCCACACCTCCTTTCTTGGCACCTTTCTTCTGCACTGGCTCCATCATCTTTTAAACCTCAAATGAAACCCCACCTTTCCTGACTTGAGCATCCCACAGAACTGTCCCTCCTGCTCCAATTATCAAATCTTCAATAATGGAGATACAATTTGTAAGGGAGACTGTAAAAATAATAAAACTAGATTGACCTGCATTTGATTCCAACAGCCCATTTGTTCCAGCCTGCCAAACAAGGGTTTTAGGATGAAAAATGCAGGGTTCAGTGGCTGCCCAGTTATCACTATCATAACAATTAGCACACTAATGAATCAGTCCCCAAATGGTGCTAGTTCTTTAAAAAAATAGCCAGTTATGGATGATTTGGTAAAAGAGCACATAGATCTCCCTGAACCATTTTCTCATTTTTAATTTTAATTTCCCCTTGCTTTGTATCTCTGCAGATCTGTGTCACAAGTGCTCTGAGTGCAGCAGGACACGTTGGTGCCTCTGGACACTCTCACACATTTCCCATCTGCCCTCCACCTCCTGCTGCCAAAGGCAGCCAGGCTCCTTCCCAGCACGAGTTCAGACATCCCTTGGAGGGAAAAACTGCTTCTGGAGGGGCAGTGACAGTGCACAACCCCTGCCTGTGCTGCTCCAGGGCTCAGCTCCACGGGCCAAGCCAGGGGAGTGATGAGTGCTCTGAGTTATCCATCCCAAAACACTCCAGGATAACCTCCTTTTCAGAAACCTCAGTGCTTGTCTGGCAAAAAAAATCTCCCAGAGGAGGTTAAAATTGGGCATTAAAAAAAAAAACCTCTTAAAAGGTATTTAACCAAAGAAATGAAGAGTCAAGAGCTACAGAGTCTAAATTTCATGTATTTGAAACAAAAGGAGCCAGGTGGAGAACGGCAGGAATAGGTCTGCAAGATATTTTCAGGATCTCCTCCACAGAGAGGGGCAGGCAGAGCAGTGGGAGTGGGAATGCACAGGATGAGAATGGCTTTGCTGTAGTGTCACTTATGCTGGTGACACACAGGGCGCCACAGAGACAGAGCCACCTCCCATCTACATGGAGGTGATGGGGACAGCCACCACAGGGCACCCAGCCTCCATAAATCCACACCCTGAGCTCATCTGAAGCAAGGCAGCCCCAGGGTGACCCCTGGGATGTGAATTCATGGCGTCAAACCTTGGCTGTCTCATCCCAGAGTTCTTTTAACCGCCAGGAAAAGATCTGGAGCATCCAGCTCTGGCTCCTGCTCTGAATTGATAACATGAGAAACCCTGAACATCAGTGTCCTCACTTCCACCCCCTTACAAAGCTCCTTTCTCAAGTAAAAAAAAAAACAAAACTGCCTTTTTCATTAAAAGCCCTGCAGATTGCTCTCCGAAACTACAAGACGAGCCAATTGTGCTCCCTGGACTGCTTAAATCCACCCCATCACAATCAAGAGGCTTTTGTGATGTGTTTTCTGAGCAGCTCCCATTTCACCTCAGCTGGTGGAGTCTCAGTTCAAAGGCTAAAAACAGATGGATTCAACTCACCCTTAGTAACAGCAGCGTTAGGTGAGCCTGAGTCATTAGCATGCTTTACTGAAATAAATAAAAATGACAACCAAACAAACATGCAGGGTTGAGACAGAATCAAAAGAAACCATAAATCAACCAAAACAAAACCATGCCCCTCCCCACCCCCCAATTTCTGCCCCAAAAGAAAGAAAGAATGAAAAAATATAAAAGAAAGCAACAGATGAGCAACTGAGTTTTGAAAATACAATGAAAATGCTTTAAAGATTTGTGTTATTCTGAAAAATGCTTCATAGGTGATATAATCAGCATTTCATCCTTGCTATCTACAGTAATAAAAATCACTAAGTATCCACAAAGAGAAATACTATAAAATATATCCAATCTCTTGTTTCTTATTGCTGATTTTTGTCCTATTTATTTTTAATACAGTCCCTCACCAGGCCCTTGGCACAGGGTGGAATGGGCAATGTCAAGCTGAGTTTATAGAACCCTTTCAGTTCGTGCCTCTCATCTTTTCCTGGCCCAAGTCCTGTGGCTTTGATGACAAGATGGACACACTGAAGTGGCTTTTTGGGCCACTTCCAGGGCTACCAGCAGCCAAAACCCATCTTGTTTTTCTCTGATCTCTGTGTGCATGTGTGGGAGACTGAACCCATCTGAAAAGCCATGGAGAGCAACATTTAATTTGTATGTTTTTCTCACAATTATTACCCCAAGATATGGTCTAAGCAAGCATTAAACACATAAAACCACTATTAATCCTTTATCTTTTTATCCCAACAAGAAAACTCTCAAAAATCACATATTAAACATGAGGGTTTCATTCATGAAGACAAAATTCTCCTTGGCTTTCTGGGCTGTGTAAGTCTGAAAGATCCACAATGAACAAGTGAAATCTTAAATTCCCTACACATCGTTTCATCAAGGAACTGGAAACACCTCTTGTGTTTCTGATGCTCCAGGCTGCCTGGAAAACCTGGAAAACGTCATCCTTGCAACCTCACTGCTGAGGCTGGAGCAAACCAGGCCTTGCCCAGGGAAGAGGCAGCCACAAAGTCCTCAAAGCCCAGTAAAGTCCCATTCCTGGGGAACCTGCTGGACTCAAGAGCAGCAGATTTCCCTAATGCACCCTTGGCTTTTACTGTGGGGACAGCAGGAGGAAGGACAGGGCACTTTTGGGGTCTGACTGTGATGCCTTAGGATTTCAACTTTTCTATTTTTCAAATCCTGTACTGCTTTGGTGTATAACTCTGAACTCCATATAGAGTGTCAGCTGCTGTCTTCACATTTTGGGCAGACACAACAATTCCTGTCCAGGTCTGGCAATCAAGGACACCTCAGTCCCTGAGAGATGGAAACAACAGTGAATTTGGGGGGCAAACCTGGAGTAAATGACTTCATTACCTGAAGCTGTAATTGGAGGATTCACCCCTGATATGTGAATGGACCAAACCTATAATTGTCTGAAAAACTTGTGACCATTGTCCATCTTGGGTGTAGCCTCTGGGAGGCTCCTGATTGCCCAAGGTGTGCCTATCAAAGGCCTTCAATAAATATTTTACTCTCTTAATTTTGTCTAGCCTCTGTTCTAGGCAGCCCCTCCAACGCATCAGACGTTGGTGACCCAGATGGGACAGGAGAAACTGATGCCTTGGGATGGCCGCCTAGAACACAGGCTGGAGCAAGAAGCTTTTCCTAGTGAAATTTAGCCCCAAGAACAAGGTCAATAATGCAGGAAATAAACTCAGCAAGGTGCCCAGTGTTGAGAGCCACACATCTGCATGCACTGCTGCCTGGGGAGCTCAGAAAGCAGAGCAAACAAAGAGCTGAGCCCCACACTCACAGCGGGAAACCTTGAGCGTCATGGGCATCTTCTGCACGATGGTCCTGAGCCTGGGGAAGGCTGCAAAGCAGCAATAGTCACTCCTGCTGTCACTCTCCTCCACGTTGGCAAAGTAGAGATCTCCCTCCAGGCTCATGGAGACCCTCTCATCCTGTGGGATGTGCTGCAAATCTGGCAAGGAAAAGTAACGGTGAGGTGGTGGGGGAATCGGAAAACCAGAAACTTGCACAGACACTGAAAGGTTTGATGTGCAGCCTTGAGAGCAGCTTGGATTGATGTAAAAATACAATACACAGATATTAAGCAGAAAAATCATAAACTTCTATTTCTATAGCTGTAGGTGAGAATACACCTTAAGTAAGTGAGAATCTGTACTGATAAAATGGTGAAGGGTTTATAACATAGGGGTGTGATTGTATGGAATAAACTAAGAGTTCAGAAGTTATAACAGAAGCATATGTGTACATGTGAGACAGAAGCCCATTGGATAAAAGTATCCACAGTGCAGCAAAATTAAAAAGGCAAGACGACAGGACAGAAAGGCAAAATAAACTCTGTGGCAACTGTTTATTGATTTAGAAAGTTTTGTATTGTTTTGTAACAAAGAACTTGTGACTACTCTGAGCTATGGCCGAGTTCTTGCTCCTCTAAAACCTCTCAGCCTCTAAGATTGATTTTTATCTGAGCAATAAATCATTCTTAGCTTGAAAACAGTCTCATCCCTTCATTTCTAGCAGCAAATGATAAGGTGGGAACAACACAGGGCTGTTTCACCAAATGCTCCCCTCATGTGCTGCCTTTCAGATACAGAGAATGAAACACTGAAGTAAAAGAGGCAGAAAATCCAGCAGAGCCAATGGGTTATTTACCAATATCCAGTATAAAAGTGATTAAAAATATTTTTATATAATAATGTAGACCTATATAACTGATAAGGAAAATTTGATAATTTAAAAAACAGAGTTATTTTGCTTCCCAAAAGCCAGAAATTCCTTCAGAGCACAAACACTACAGAATAATGGGGCAGAAACCACCAGGAACTAATTATATAAACCTGGTGGATTATTTTCCCCATAGTATCATAAATCAATGATCAATTTATGGAACGAGGAAAACAATGAGGATAACATATTGACATGTCATATCCTCTCTCCTCTAAATGCAGGACTCCTCATCACTGATAGATTCAGCAATATATAAATTATTTGATATCTCATATTTCATGAGATGCTGTGTCAATGCACTCCACAATTTAACTTTGGGTCATGTCAAACCAGATCTCCATCCTCCATTTTTCAATTTTGTTCTTCAATATCCAGATATTTCTCCCAAGCACTTGTACAGTTACAATTCCTACCCATGACAAATCTGCAATGAAGCTGCTCTGAAAGACAAATGCTTTGAGCCCCCTTGTACGAATTGTGCAAAAACCATTTACTCACCAATATTCATCCAGTAGATATGCAAAGGGGGGATGCCTTTTGGGGGGTTGCAGTGCAGGATCACAGAATCTCCATGCTCCACATCCAGAGGCTCAATTTTTTCTTTGGGGAATTTTGGTACACCTGCACAAAAAAAAAAGCCAAGAAGTTCCTCTATTATTGGTACCTTTTGAAATTTTGCCTTTTGCTTTCTTTCTGGTACATTTTTAATAAAATATTTACCTTTACATACTCCTTTGCATTATTTGCCTTTAATACCAATTTTAATTTACACAGAGGCACAGAGAAATGATGAGTTTTACTCTGAGTAGGAAATCCCTGAGTTCTGGAACACTCACAATAGGAATCCCTTCATTCACAAAGTTCTTGCAGCATCCTATCTAAAGCCAGGCACTGAATGGAGATGTTTAACACTTGTTTGTGATGTCCTGTGCTTTGCTTTGGCTTTACTTTAACACAATTCTTTTCAAACACTTTCTTTAGCTCCTTTGTGCTGTCTGGAAGTGACCACTCAAGGCCAAAGGGTCCCTAAGGACAAGCCTGGCACCGAGGGCTGTGCACTGGTGGGGCCCCAGCTGGTCCCAGTGATGCCTCAGGTTTTGGCTTTTCTATTTTTCACATTCTGTGCTGCTTTAGTGTGCAGTTCTGAGCTCCATATCAGGGCATGGTGAGCTCTGTGCACAGAGCAGGGAGACAAAACAATTCCTGCTCCAGCTGGGCACCAAGGACAAATGACCCAAATCTCAGCCCAGGAGCACAAACACCGTGGGCTGGAGAGAGAAAAACAAGCAGGGTGGGACTGCAGGGGCTAAAGCTGGAATGGGACAATGAACTGCAAGGTGCAAATGGAGCAGAACTGATCCCAGGGACAGACCCCGTGCCCGGCCGTGCATTTTGGGGCCATTTTGGTTCATCTTGGGTGCAGCCCTGGCTGGGCTCTTGTGCTGCCCAAGGTGGATCCATGGAGGAGATCCTTTGAATAAATCCCTGCTTTATTCTGTGACTCTGCCCAGCCTCTGCTCTAGGGCAGCCTGCACAGGGCATCAGGAACCAGCCTGGGAGTGTGGAACATTCCGGGAAACCTTGGATCAAACATGGTTCCTAAGGACCCACTGCAAGTCCCTGCAGGTGAGGACAGACATCAGGCTCCTGTCTGGAGCTGCCCCAGCTCTCCTCCATCTCCAGGATCAGAGGAAGGCTGCTGTGAAGCCTCTGTTGCCTCCTCAGGCCTGGAAGCTCAGCCTGGATTCCTGCAGGGCTGCAGGGATAGGCTTGGCACAAAGCTCACAGGGCTGTACCAGGGCTGCTCTAGCTGGGCTTAAACACAGGATAAATGGTTAATGCATCAATGTTTCACCACCCACAGCACCTGATGCCAGCATTGTGTTCCAAGCCTGGCACACCTGGGCAAATTTGGATGCCCAAAATGCCACTGGAGCTGATGTGGGAAAATGGGGAGCAGAGCTGGGTTGGAGCCCACCCAGACCAAGGGAGGCTCAGCTTGGAGATGATCCCAGAGCAAGCAGCCTGCAAGATGGAACCACCCCTTGAAGGAACTGAGCTGAGGCAGTTTCAGGGCTGACGTCGCCTCCTGCTTTCATTTCAGGCAAGTTCCAACTGGCCAAAGTTTCACTTCAGACCAGCATCAAGCAGCAAAATGAGCAGCTTAATTAAATTAAATGAAGCAGCAAAGGATGGAGAAGATCTTGGCTGTGCAGAGTCAAACTGGCACAACCAACATCACCTCCCTGTCACGACATGGAGCTCTGAGAGCAGCTCCACATCTCGAGACATCAGTGGTCCAGCAGGGAACCTGCAACATCCCAGTGCAGGGGGCAAAGGAAGGGAGAGGGGGAGAAATGCAGGGATTGGACTCTGAGGCCACTTCACACATCTCAGGATTAGTAAACATGAAAAGAAGCAATCACTCCAGTGCTGACTGCCTGAATGCAGACTCTGCAGAGATTTTATCTCCAGGAGGGTTATTAATAGGTTAGGAATTCTTAGGAGAGGCAAAATGCAGCTAATGAGCATCACCCACTCTGTAGGTGAAATTTCAGGTTAAAAAAAAGAGCTGCATATTCATATCCAGTACCTTCAGTAACCTGCACTCTTCAAGCCCTGGGAAATACATCTGCTGACTGCAGAGGTGCAATATTTTCCAGCAGGAAAAAGCCAATTTCTTGATCTAAAGCTTATTTATTCCCCAAAGCACGTCGCTCCCAACAAAACTTTCAATAAGCTGGGTCAGGGAAGGATAAAGGGATTTCTGACCAAACCAATGGATCAGCAAATGGACTAATATGGCACCACTTGTTTAGGACATTGGAACCCCTTGTTCAAACCCATTTTTTGCCTCATTTAGCAGAATTAAATCTGGGTTTCTGACATCCCAGCTGGGTGCCATAACCACTGGGCTCCTCAGTGAATTTCTGTGGCCAGTAATTACAGAATTATACAGAAATTTACTGAGTCCCACCAGGAGACAGTGACAAGTCACAGTCCTGGTGTCATTAGCTGGCAGCACAGACATTCATCTCCAGATGTTGGCAGCTGGACTTCACTGGGGGAAGCAGCAATTTGACCCCAAATGTCCTCCATCTCCATCAAGCACTTGCACCACAGGTCCTTCCATGCTGGTTTTTTGGTTTGCTTTTTTTTTTTTTTTGCTTAGTTCACCATGAAAATCATTGAAAAACTTTGATTTTCATCCTCATAATGATAAATTCGAATGTTTAATCCTTGAAGCTTTGCAAGAAATGAAAACTCATGATAAATTCCTGAGCCAAACCCTCTGACAAGCATAATTTTTTTGCTGGGGTCCCGCTGGTCTCAAAGACTAGAAAAAATCCCTACTTCTGAATTCAATTTATTAAAAATAAAAAGCCTCTGTCACATTAGACTTTGCCTTTTGCACATCAATCTTCAGAATGTCTATGCAGGCAACATTTTGGATATTTTTTCAGGGCTCCTATGTTCTAATTAGAGGATATTCCAGAATCAATCACAACTGATTTGTGGCTGATCACAGAAAGTATCACAGCTGAGTTCAACTCCACAGCATAATAAAATAAACACAAAATAAATTGTGCCATGGAAGTGTTTGATATTGAACAGAGTTCTCACTGCAGCACATGGCCACTGAAAGTTCCAGCTGATGTCTCTGCAGTGACAGCACTGACACTGCTCCATCAATATTCTACAGAATCCCCACACAGGGATGTGATGGGAGGGGACAGAGGGAGAGCAGAGGGATTTAGGGGCTCTGAGAAAGCCCCAGGAGGGCTCTCACCACACACAAATCATGAGGTGTGAGTGGAACAGCCACGGGGAAGATGGAAACCTGCACTCCCAACTCCAGCTACGGAGAATCTCCCAAAATCCCACCGTGACACCTCTTCAAATACTCCTGGGAAAGGCTTTGCTGACCAAGGGGTTTTTCCTGACAAGGCTGCACTCAAAACCCAGAACTGAAGCGCTCTGACAGTGTGTGAACCATGGAAACAGAAGATTATCAGTGGCCAGAGTCATTTGTGCAAGGAGCCAGGATCTGTTTAATCCCTGGGGTGACTCAAAGTTCATTGACTGAGCTGTGCTTGAGTCCAGGCTGGAGCACCAAATTTGGGGGGCTGGGAAAAAATCCAGAAAGGAGCCTGAGCCTCTCCTCCTTACCCCTTCAGAAAATGCAGTTTCTCAACCTAAAGCAAACAGCAGAGACACCAATACAGTGCAATAGAAAGGCTTAATTTGAGTTTAGCAGAAATAGAGATTCAGAAATACAGCAATCAGAGCTGGGAACTCCAGTCCCCAGCATTGCTCCAGATTTACTCCGCGGTCCATTTAGGACACCTTGTCCTAAAGCTCAATTTTTGTCCTACAGCTCAGTTTTTGTCCTGTTGCTGATTACAGTGACTTCACACTAAAACTGCATCAATTATGGCAATTTATTCCAGTTTGTGTGAGAATGGAGCCCATTCCGTCAGGTATTTTACATGTGTTGGGCTCAAGTGTTGAGAAATGGAACAAAGGAAAAGCATTTCTCCAGTAACCTGTCCTTGAGATCCCAGTGTCTTGTTTCTACCAATATCAGGTGTAAAAATGGGAGTGAATTCAGGATGATAAACCAGCAATTAGCAAACAAATGGTGAAATTATTGTAGAAAAACATCACTGAAACCCAGGTCTGGTTTTATAACCTTCCCTGTGGATTCTACTGAAGATATCCTGGGATAAAGGAGAGCTTAGCCTGATCCATCACAGATAGTCTCATATTTTTCCTTGCAAATAAACCCTTAAAGGATGTAAAAGTGAAGCAAAGCAGAAATAGTCAAGAATTTTCTCTAACCTTGAAATTTCCAGCTCCTTAGACACTTAAATTAGTATCTAATTATGATTTTCCATACAGATCTGTATCCTGTACAGCAAACAACCCAACATTTTAAGGACTCTGAACCATGACTTGCAGCCCCTGATGCTGAGCTGCACTGAGTGAAACTTGGGAGGTTTCCAGGGCTCATCTCCATGCCTCAATTGATATTCTGATCCATGCAGCAGGAGCAGTAGTTAAATCTGTAATTTCCATTGCAGCCTTTGAACTGTTTATGACATACGACCCTGCTTGTTTATGGGTTTTTTAATTGCTGCCTTAAATTGAAAAAGTTAGCAAAGCCTGGCTGTCAGGAAGAGCGTGGCTGGGAGTCCACTCGCTCCTGAGGATGTGGAATGGAATCAGTGACGGTTTTTTCTGCGTAAATCTCTGTTATCCTTTCCCAAATGATGGCCACAGGCAGGAATCAGAGTGAGCCCAATGATTTAGGTGGCCATAAGGGAAGGTCACTGGCTTAGGAAGCAAGAGGGTTAAATTTCATCCCCATCACCTGCAAAGTCTCAGTGAATTGCTCTCTTTTGTTTTCTCTTCCATAAAAGCTACACCGAAGCCTTCACAAAACTGAGACCTCCTCCTTCAGTATCAGCTCAGCATCTTTTACTGATTTCAGGATGTTCACACCTGAGTTTTTGAATATTAACTCAGGTCTGGTTTCTTTGGGAATTCTTGCACTAACATCACATCAGAGCACAGCCTGCCACGGAATAATTTTACATTCAGCCAATTTTTCCATCCTCAGGTCTCTGGTCTTTTGGAGCAGCAGCTTTAGAAATACCAAGCATAAATCTTAACTCAGTCTGCCGTGAAGAGTCTTTCACAGCACAGTTAATTAAAGAAGTTTAAACTGTACTTCTTCTCCTTCCCCTGGCATTGGGCCTGCTCACTAATTCAAGCAGCAGATTCCCGAAATGCTGGAGGAGGGGAGCTGAAGTCTGTGTTCTCACCATTTAAATTCATTTTCATGCTGAATGTATCTTGTAACAATCTGGCCTTTGTTAGTGCTGCAAACACATCGAGATCCTCAGAGCCCATTCTTCCCCCTCTCCTTAATGTCATCCTACATAGGGGAGGTGGGGTATTTTCATTATGTAGGTGAGATTTAATGATCATTTCTGCTGACATTTCTATTGCTTCCCTGGAATGACTACTGTGAGTAAACACTCTTTTGTTCTCCTTTTCAGCAGCAGCCTTACAGACTCAGTATTCTGCTTCTGCAGTGGAAATGTAATTTATGAAAGAAACTGCCCTGCTCTGCCTCGCTGGGGTTTTCTTCCCTTCCCTGGCACGGTGACTTTGCCAAGGAGCTTTACATCTGCCTTGAATGCAGCTGGCACAGCTCTGCCACCTCTGCATCATCATCATGAATGCAGGGAGTGATCTCACATGTACCAGTCTGTGCTCCAAACCCTGGCGGTGAATAGAGGTAATTTATGCCCAGCCCCTCCCTGGCAGGTTCTGATTTACAGCAGATCTGTGCACCAGCAGCTCTTCCACTGGGGCACAGTTGTAGAGCACTTTAGAAAATCAAAGGTGCCTTCTACTCCTCTCTGAATCCTGATTGAATTTGCAGCTTTTACATTGCACCAGTAAATGAAAGAACTGATGGCAGAAGTGTTCTAATAACAGCAAATGTGCTTCAAAAGATGTGTGAGTTGGGTAAATCCCTCTAATACATTATCTGTACCATGTATTTTTTTTTTCTGGGTTTAGGAATTTGCATATATTAGCACTAAAATTCCTCTTGCTTTTGATAACAACCATGTTTGTAACCTCTCCATAAATTTGTTGCCATCCACTCCCAATGTATTTAATATCTACTTAAGCTACTCTAGACTGTTCTTCATTAAAAGCAAAAAATCTCCTCTCTGAATACAGATCCAATAATCCCAAATACAGACACCAACTCCTTGTTTTCCATCTTCTTTAGTTCAGTAGCAATGGAATATCAGAACATTCTGCTGCTGGAGCTACAAACATGACACTGAGCACTTTAACTCCTCTCAAATGTAATGAGTTCGAGATATTTTGCTTAAGAGAAGTTGTATTGACCTCACTGCCCTGCCCAGACCCCAAAGTCAAAAACTATGTCTGAAGTTTAACCGCATCACTCTCCTGTCCCTGCCTGAAACTCGAGCTGCCATCAGCTGCCCATCCTACCCTGTCAACAGTTCAATAAACCTCAGCTCGCTGTCCTAAAGCTTTCTGCAATTCTACTCTGCTCTGGAAAGCTCTTCCCTAAAACAGCTGCAAGGTGGTGGAGACTAACCCACAGAGCAACACCTGGAATGCTGCAAATTCCTCACCCAACACCAAGCTCTGGCATCAGGGATTGCTGTGTGGCACATTTCAACATTAAATAGATTTCCCAAGGAAAAAGAAATCCATAAAGCTGGATGGGAGGAAAATAAAGCATGTCTTTCATGGGGAGCACTCATAAAATACATTTACCTGGCAGCCTCAGCAGGTCCCTCCCAGGAACCCTCCCAGCCCTTGCAATGTCCTGGTTTCAATGTGCCCACAGCACCAGGACTCTCCCAAGCCTTGGCTGTGCCTGGAATGCTTCTCAGGATTATTTCCTATGCTGAAGACAGGACAAAAATGTTTATTCGTGTTTCTCATAGCCCATTTCATCTGCCAGAAGTGTTTTCTGTGCAAAAGCAGCCACCTCCTGTCACTGTGGGGCTGGGAAGGCTGTGGATGCATTCCCTGCCACATGGATTCCACCTGAGCACGGAGCTGTCAGATATTTCATAACAAAATACTGCAGGAGCTTGGAAATGCAAGATCTCATCTGAAAAAATCCACTGCACTGCTGCTTTTCTCCGTCTCTGCCACTGAACTGCATCATAAAACCTGCTTCAGGTTCTCACCCTGCTCCACCATGGAGCTGGGGGAGTTTCTTGTCCTTTCCACTCCCTCTGGGAAGATTCTGCTTCTGATTTTCCTCTTCTCAATCCTGAATTTAGAACCAAAATGTGTGCTCATATTCCAAACTACAGGTGATTAAATGGATTGGTACAAACCAGTTGTTTCAACTTTGGGACATGGTTGAATACTGAACCTGGCTGGGCTGGGTTAAGGGTTGGACTCTGATTTTAAGGGCTTTTTGCCAACCTTAATAATTCTTTGATTCTATCCATAAATTTCATGCCACTTCTACAAACCTGGTCCTTAATCCCTCATTTCCCTCTCTGCCCTTCCTCTGTGCTAATAAAGCACAAACTTCTAGGATCAGTAATTTTCCCTGCTTTATTTTTAAGCTTGTTTTTTATTCCAGCTCCAGGGTTTTATTCTTCTCCCCATCAGTATTTATCCCAAACCCTGAATGCTGCTGACATCAGATTAATGAACTCACAGCTGATCAAATCACTTCCCCTGGAGTTTTCAAACATTTGCATCCGTTGCTATTTTGCAGTAATAACCTGTGGGAGTTGATAGTTCAGTGGTCTGAAATCCTGCATCCAGATTTGGTTTCTGTCCTCAAAATCAGGAATTTAATTAAATTATTCCAAGAAGAAAATACCACTTTCTTCTTTGAATGTTCGTTGAATAACAAACAACTCATGTTTTGCCATGTGAGCTGGTTCTTTCCCATTTATTTTGAGGAAAGACAGCTCTCATCTTAATAATAAAAGTAATAATTACAAATTTCAACCAGAAATGAAGGCCTTACTTGGAACAATCAGCTCAATTTCCTCTGACATGGCAGTTCCCAGCACGTTGGATGCAAAGCAGCGATATTTCCCTTGGAAATTGTTGATGATTCCCCGGTTTTGGATCACAAAAGTTCCAGAGTTGTTGGATGTGACTATCCTGGGGTCAGATGATAAATCAAATGGTTTTCCATCCTTAGTCCAGTTAAAGCTGAAAAAGAAAAGGAATGTTACAGTGGGCAGGCCCCAGGACAGCATTTTGGTATTAATGAGGGGTAAAAGAGAGTTTTATCAAAATAAAAGGAAAAACTGGATGGAAGAGGAGATGGAAGAGGAGAGAGGTGAATGGCAGAGTGCCACTGTGCCCCTCTGCCTCGTGCTTGGGCACATCCCTCCTTCCACACTCTGCTTTTCTTGGCTGTGCCATGAGAGCAGAGCACAGAGCCCAGGGCAAGGACAGGGACAGACAGAACACCTGGGAAAGACATACACCCACAGCACCTGCAGGCTGGCAAAGGCTGTGGCTGTAGTGGAATTGTTGCTTTGGAATGGCAAAGATGCACAAGAGCTTTCCCACCCTCCACCAGGGCTGAATCAGAAGAAATTCAGATGATTCCATTGAGGTTCTCCTTGCCACAGATCCATTTGTAGTTGTGATGCTGCTGGGGGGGTGATTTTGATAAATGCTGTTCCTGTACCTGCAATTCTGGATTGAAATTTGCCTAAACCCATTTAAAACCAGACAGCTGGAAATTGCAGTAACATCAATTTAGTGACAGATGTACCTTTCTGTTTTGGTTTTAAGAGAATAAATCATTAACAACAAAACCATTGTTTTGGCACTTCAATGGTCTTGGTAAAACCACCTTGTTCCAGGATGGAGGGAATATGGGATCCTTGCTCCAGGATGGAGGGAATATGGGATCCTCCATGATGGAGGGAATACAGGATCCTTGCTCCAGGATGGAGGGAATATGGGATCCCCTCACCTAACAGGCACTACCACATCATTTAAATACACCAGGAAACTTTTCACTGATGCACTGACAAACAGTGGAACAAAGGGAATTTATGATCATGCTACAAATCCCCATTCAGAGCTCAATTAAAAATTACCAAATCGTCTTGATCTAAATAAAAGAATGCCTTTTAAAGTTTAAATTGTATTGCAAAGAAAGAAGAAGGGAAAGATTAAAGAGAAAAAAATGACATTCAAACCAGCTATTAATTTAGCCCAAACACCATTCAGTGGTGAAAGCCTCAGGAGGAGTTTTTACTGTGTTATTATTACACTCTTGTTAGTCACATTTTCATTAAAAGTCTTTCCTTTTTCCACACTGTGTAAAATGCACAGTGCTTATCTTTGGATATTTATCTGAATAACTTTCTGTGTCTGTTTGTATCATCACCATGGCCCTGCTGAGGTTAGGTACGGACAAGGCATCTGATAAAATGCAAATTGCTGTTTGAATACACAGCTTTATGTGGTTGGGATTTTTCGGGTTGCTGTGGAACAGGCAGAGGAACAGCTGGGCCCCTCTGATTGCCATGACACAGCCCATCTTTTGCAGCACAACCCAGACAAGGTTTTTTTAAAACCAGGGGGTGAATTTGGCACGTGCCAGAGAAATCAAACATCCCCCAGCAAGGAAAACCATGTTGATACCTATTGACAGGGTGAGGGGAAGTGATGGAGCAACAAAAGCTGAATGGCCTGAATGCAAAGCCAAACCTTAACCCTGCTGAGGATGATGAGCAGGTTTTTGTGCAGCAGCTCCTGACAGACACAGCAATGTTTGGCAAAGGTTAAAAGCAAACTCAGCTTCTGTTTGCTTCTCCAAGCAGTACTCACGTGGGCTGGGGGTTTCCTCTGGCTTCACATTTAATGGTGAAGTCCTCATCAAAGGGGTAGGCAACCTGGGCGTGGGATTGCTCCGTGATTGTTGGAAGCTGGGAAACTGAACACAAAGAGGAATTGGGTTAAAACAGAGTTCCAGCCAAACTGGGCTGCCCTCGAGTGGAGAGGGACAATGGCAGGATTGCATTATTCCTGCAGAAAGTGAGCCTTGCCTTGGGAAAAGGATGATCATCACCTCCCTGGCATGGACAATACCCTCTGGTCACTGTCACTGCCTCCATGGCCAACAAAAGGCCTGGCAGAGGGACAGTGCCCACCCTGATTCCCCTCCAAACCACCCAGGGCAGAGCAGAGCTGGGACCACGCCAGAGCCAGAGCACAGCGCTGTGGCCTGGCAAATTTATTCACAGTGAAGTCAGGAACTGGATTTAATCCAGACACAGATGCACACACATGAAGTAGCAAACTGCTGCCTCCATCCTGGATAAAATTGCCAGAAAAGCCCATGGACTGCTAGGCTGGTTTAATGCCTGCCCCAGGGTGCAGCTGCATGGTCACGCACCGAGGCTGCACCAACTTCTGGTTTTTTCTGAGGGAATTAAAGTGTTGCAAAAGCCCGTGTAACAGAGGAAGGAGAATGTTCCCTGCAGTGGAGCTGGGATAATAGGATCACCCCATTGTTATAAACAGCCAGGAAGAGAATTAAAATGCTCTTTGTGTGCTGCTTTAAGTGCAGGGAGCTCAAAGCTGGAGTGAAAATCAGTGTCTTGTCATATCACATGGTCTCAAAGCTGAACACTTCCAAGCCCACCAGCTCCACTGATCAGAAATAACTTTTTATTATGATATAAAATGCTTCATTACAGCTAATTAAGGGTTAGGTGGTTCCCTGGGGTAGGTTCATAAAAGTAGTGGATGCCCAGAGAGTTTGTCCTGTGCTTTACAGTCACAGCTCCACTTTGGCTTTATTGAAACACAACAAGCCAATGCAGTTCTTTCCGAAAAAAACCCCAAAAACCTCTACTTCTCAATACAAATTTGGATAGTTTTACAAAAATATCTTATAAACCTGCTTGGTTGGCTTCCTCTTTGCAGTCAGGGCTATTTGGCAGGCTCCAGAGTGCTAAGAGCTCATGGCAGATCCACGGGATGCCCTGAAACTGGCCCATGTCCTACTCTAAGACCCTGAAAAGAGCCTAAATTTATCCTTCCTTAGGTTTACTTCTTTATTTTTCCCCACCATAATTAATAAATCCTAATATGGTTGAGTTTTGCTTTTTTGTTTTTTGGTTTTTTTGCAATCAAAACACCAAAGCAAAATGCAGTTTTCAACCCTCCTGGTCCATTTATGTCTGAAAAATGCAAAGCTGGGGAGGTCTGGGCTGTACTCCAGGAAGAGGGGTCCTCTGGCTTTCCTTGGATTGCTCCCTGTGAGCCTCACGCCGTATTTTACACGTGTCCTGGAAGCTCACGATCCATGTAAAACAAGCAGTTTGAATTCATCCCAGCCGGTGAGGGACGCAGGAGCTGCTCCCCAGGGCAGGGCACAGAGTGTGAAATCCTCCTCTGGGGACCAACACTGGCCCTGAGACATCCACCTGCTCCTTCCCCAGGCTGGAATGGCAGCTTGCACGACAAGGGAGGAGGGATTTATGCACATCAAACAAGCTTCAGGGGGATTCAGAGCCAAAATGAGGAACTGAAGTGAAGGACGAACCCAAACCCCCGGAGCTAAGCGTTGTGTTGGATGGAAAACACCACAGAGATGTTATTAGACAAACTTTACTGCTCCATTTAAGCAGGCCCAAACAGGACAGCTTAGCTTTTGATCAGACCTGAATTTCCCAAAGGCCACATTGTGGCAAGATTAAATTCCAAATGGAACACAACTGGAAAGGAGGATTTAGTATTTTTCCTTCAGGGATAGCTGCAAAGGAATACCAAACAAAAACAGCAAAGTGCACAGCAAATAACTACAACTCACCTGATAATGGTATTTCAATAGCTGCTGCCAAACTCAATACAAAGAAAAACAGGCATATGGTGATGCCTTTTGTGCTTAATAGCATCTCCATCGCTCTTCTGTAAACAAGGAGTCCAAACAGAATGAGAGATACCTTATGCTTCTGCTCACTGTCACTTCAAATCAGGCACAGGGATGTGAGAGTGGGAGTCTGGTGAGGAGAACAAACAGCAATATTAGCCTGCAATATCAACCTGGGTCTGACACAGTTAGAAAATTAAAGCAATGCTTCAGGTTTGCAGCTAAATTGCACTAAATGGTCCATTTTCCTCCCGCCCCATCCCCTGGCTTCAGGAGCAACCTCTATTTAAATTCTAACAAAAAAAACACATGCACAAAAGTACAGCTCTATTGTAGCACTGAAATATTTTTTTTTCTGTTTGGCAATTAAAAGTAGAGATGGTTCAGAATATGGTGCATTTGTAATCATTCCAGTTCATAAATTTTTCTAATGAGAGTTATGTAAGTTGCAAAGTAATGTAACAGATCTAATGAGAGAAATTTGGTACACTAATGACCTTGTTCATAAATCTCATCTGTCTTTTATCTTTCATTTATGCTCAAAGAAGGACACAATCTCATTTAGCTCATTACTAGGAAGCAGAACATGAAACCTTTGCTTTTCCCTCCCAGTCCCAGAACTACTCTGTGTGGGTTTCACACATTCCATTGGACATCCTTAGGTTCTGAATGACAAGGCAAAAATGTTGTGTAGCTGCAGAAAGGAGACAGATCCAGCTCTAGGTGAAATTCACAGAGAAGATAAGGAGAGAAGTTTTGATGTAGGTCAAAAATCAGGAAGAAATCCTTCCCTGTGAGGGTGGGCAGGCCCTGGCACAGGTGCCCAGGGAAGCTGGGGCTGCCCCTGGATCCCTGGAAACGTCCAAGGCCAGGCTGGACATGGGGGCTTGGAACAGTCTGGGATAGTGGAAGGTGTCCCTGCCATGGCAGGGGGTGGGAGAAAACGATTTTTAAGGCTCATTCCAACCCAAAGCACCCTGGGATTCTGGGATTCTGCAAAAGTGGGTGCACGGAGGATTCTGATCACCAGCTTCATCCACAGTCCCTGAGTGAATTATCAACCAGCACAAGCTGTGCTCACCTGTGCACCCTCTCACAGTGCTAAGGGACATCAGTCCCAGGAGAATTTAACCTCCTCAGTTGTCAGGATACCTGTGAAAGAACAATTCTGAAGACAAGGCCACAGTGCAGCAGCCATGGATTCACCAGGCATGCTGGGCTGGCATGGCCTGGCCAGCTCTGCTCCATGGGCACAGCTCACCAGGGCAGTGCCCGGCCCAGCTGAGCCTGCCTCACACACAGCTCTGGTATCTTTGCACATCCCAGCCCGCTAATCCAGGGATCAGAAAAGCAATCCCGGGATCACAGGAGCAGTTGGCCTGTGGGGACAGCAGGAGGTGGCACTGTGCATGGCTGGGCTGGCCCGGCACAGCTGGGGCGGAGGCAGAGCTCAGCGCACAGCCACACCCGCCAGCCCATGGGGGCTTTTTCTCCTTTTCCCTGCAAACAGAGATGTTTTCCCCCAGCGCATTCCCTCTCACAGCTTGTGCTGTGGCCCTCCCTCTAGGGTGAGTTCTGTTCACACCAGCCCACAGAAAGTTCCTGGAAGTTCACATCTGTGAGACCAAAACCCCCAGCTGGGGATTGCAATTGGCCAACGAGGGGCGAGTGACAGACACCATAATCACATAAGCCTCATTTGTTTAGAAATGAGGCTAAAAACCAGATGTCTTTTAAGTATCTTAAGCCCAAAGTATTTGCTGATGGAAGAAGCTGACTAATCTGCTTAGGGCTCCGCTCTGCAGAAGGGCACTGGAGGGGACAGGGACAGGGGACAAGCTCAGCTGGCACCCCCAGGCCATCCTGGGTATAAATCAGCCAGAATCAGGCAACACCAGCAGTTCTCTTTCCTCAGTTTGAGTTCTCCTGGCTCTGAATTTTGAGCAGTGGAGCTTTCCAAAGCTCAGCCTGCCCAAACCTGGGCTGTGTGACAGCACAGGGGACACACAGGACACGCAGCAGCCCCAGCCAGCAGCCACCTGATGGCTGCTGTCACTGCAGGATGGGGCTGTCCCCCTCCTCACCTGCTCCTGGCACACGCTCAGCCCCGGATCTGTGTCATGGCAGTAAAACAGATGCTCTGACAGAAAACCCTCTGGATGCAGAATTGCAATTTAGGCTGATAAAAACCTGCCCAGCCTTGCTGCCTGCAGATGGCACGTTGGTGGCAGCGAGAGCCTCCTCTCCCCCATCTGCTGTCAGCTCTGGGGACAGGAGCAGGCAGGTCAGGATGGCAGCCAGAGGCAGGGGACCTGGGATTACACGAGGTGTGCAGCTTGCTAAGGTCACGGCAAGTTTCATTTTAGATTAATTTATACAAAGCATTGTATAAATTCAGATTAAATCCAAGAAAAGAAAAACAAGCGCACAGCTCAATTCTTTAACCAAACCAATTAGCTCACACCTTATTTTTTTTTCCCTTTTTTTTTTTTTTAATGAAGTGCCACAGCAGAACAGCAACATTCCAAGTAAACGGGATGTCCTTCATCATGTGGCACAGCCCGACTTGCCTCTGCAGGCTGCTGTAATTAGTCGGCCTGTCTAGCACCTCACTCCTGTTCCCTGGCTTGAATACTAATGCTGGGGGCTGCCAGCAGCAGCATTTGGGAGCAGGCAGCACAGGGGGACCAGCAGGGATGGACCTGTGCACACCCAGCAGGTAATTCCACCTGGGGACCTCCCTGCAGCTGCCTTGGACCTCGGCTGGTTTATTGGGAGGGGATTCCATGAGGAGCAGCCCTGGGGCGATGGGAATCAAGCAAGAGGCTCTTTGCAGAGATATTTACCTTGTGACAGCCTCCCAGCAAGATAAAACTCGTGCTCCTATGTCTGTTATCCCTGGCGGAGTAGCAGAGGCTGTGACAGTGATTACGGAATGCCAACACTTCACACACATCTCCCTGACCTGCCCCACTCCCTGCTCCCTGCCCTGGGCACTGCTGGTGCTCAGCCAGGTGAGGCTCATGCTCCCTGCAGAGACCTGGGCCAAGCTCTTCACCTGTTTGAGGTGACATTTAGGCGAGGCTGCCAAGCTGTGGGCATTCAGGAGGCCTGTCACGCCTTTGGCTGTCCCAGCAGGCCTCAATGAAACTGCAGAGACGCTGATTAAATCCCCAACCTTCCCTCTCACCTCCAGCACCCAAAACACCCGAGCCCCTTCCTTAATGAGCAATATCCCCCCGCAGCCCATCCATCCTGCCTTCAGACACAGCCACACACCCAAACTCCAGGCAGAACAATCTCTCACTCCAACCATGACTGAACTCCAAACCCAAACTTCTCAGCGTGTGCCACCTCCCAGCAAATGAACAATTTCACTGCCTAAGTAATTTGGAGAAATGACTGAGGGAGCTGTGCAGGCACTTGGCAGCCAGGGGCAGGTTTTGGTCTCGCTGGTGCCAAAGCACAGCTCTGTCCTTGGGGGAGGACAGAACCAGGGACCCACTTGCAAAATCCTGACCTTGGGAACAGCATCAGCCCTGCTGGGTCAGGCCCAGAGTCCTGCTTTTCATAGAATTACAGGATGGTTTGGGGTGGAAGGAGCCTTAAAAATCATCTTCTCCCACCCCTGCCATGGCACCTTCCACCATCCCAGGCTGCTCCAGCCCCAGTGTCCAGCCTGACCTTGTGCACTGCCAGGGATCCAGGGATTCAGCTGAGAATAATTCCTGCCACCCTCCCAGGGAACAATTCCCAATTCCCAATATCCCATCCATCCCTGTCCTCTGGCACTGGGGAGCCATTCCTGTGTCCTCTCCCTCCATGTCCTTGTCCAAAATCCCTCTCCAGCCTTCTTGTAACCCCTCTGCAAGTACTGGAAAAATTGGTAAGGTCTCCCCCAAGTCTTCTCTTCTTTTCCCCAGGAATTCCACATCCCCCTTTGCTCTCAGGTGGACTCACTGCAGCACCACTTGCACCAGGCATGGGGCCACCAGATTGCCCAGGAAAACCTTTCTTCTGCACCACAAATGAACACGGATTGCTACAACAAATGTTACATCTGCAGCCCCTCCTCTCCCTTCTTCTTCCCCCCTCCTCCTTCTCTTTCTGCCTTTCTATTTGCTTTTCTCTGCCTCAGGCTTAAGTCAAGTAATTTGAATTCACTGCAAATACTTATCTGTAGTTCCTTACCTGCAATTCATTATTTACTGTGCTGTTCAGTTAATAGTAAATACTGATTGCTCTAAGGACAGCTCATTTGTTTGTTTAATGAGCTGCCTTTAACTTACACTGAGCAAATCTTTCAAACTATCAGTATTTCCAAGGAGCAATGGAGTTCCAGATTCTTTTATTACATCCCCTTGCTTCCAGAAGGATGCCATAAAAATATTGGACAACCAAGCAAGAAAAAAAATTATTAAATTTCCATTTATCTCATCAACCTAGCGAAGAATTTCCCCTACATGTAATTACTGCATTAAAATTGCTCATAAATAGTAGCAGGATGACAGCCAAAATTCCCAGATTACTGGTCTGCCACTTGCAAGAGAAATTATAATGCACTACTAAATATGGCATCAACCTCAGCTCTTTGGTTCCCTCTTCAAATATTCCTTGTTTAAGTCCTGTACACACAAATCTTGAGGAAAGTAATGGATCCCCACAGCTGAACACTGGTGAATCCCCTGGCCAAGCTTTTCATTAGCTAGAACCAAGTGTAATTTCTCAGTGACATGGATGTTACAGGACTGGTAAATATTTGTGATTAGAAATTACAGCCTCCCACGTGGCCCCAGTTATGGAACCACAGGAAAAAAAATCTGGGGAAAAAAATGCTTTCTGGTAAGAAGAAATAAAAGTTTGGTTGTTTAATGATTCCACACGAAATTGTTCATTTTAAGAGAGAGAATTTTAAACTTTCTGTATAGAAAAACACAGACCCTCAAGAAAACACTACATTTAACCTGAAGCCGTAGAGAAGACTTCCAAAATTAAATAATAAAACTAAGATTATAAGTGTATAGTTTAAATAAAAGTGTGTAATAGCACATAATAGAAAACTTAAGATTTAAAGTTTTAAAATATAATAATAACAATATATAAAACTAAAATAGAAATTGTAAAACAATAGCGAGTCCTTCTTCTTCATAAGTTTAAGTAGTATTTTATAATTAAACAAAAAAGCCCACATTACAAGACATAAGTAATTAGTTATTAAGTTAAACGTAAAAATAAGTGTCATTTCTTAATTAAATGGGTTTTGCTTAAAAAAACCTTACAGAAATAAATACAAAACCATTTTATAGCTTGTGAATAAAATACCGTAAAACTCACAACTTATAAAACTGTAATATAAATAAGAAATAATAAACGTCTAAGTTCAAACACAAAATACCATCTGAAGAACTTAAGAACTTTCAATCCCAACCCCAACCCAAAAAAAAAAAAAATTAAAAAGAAAAATAAATCAACATTAATGTAGGGAGGAAAGATGAGTTCAGTGCTACAGAGCACAGGGGCTCCACTGCCAAGCTTTCCAGCAAGTGGGGCATGGAAAATTCAGCAGGTAAGGAAAGGAAATGTGCTCCAAATGTGCTCCAAAGTGTTCCCAGAGCAGCTCCCAGCAGAGGGGTGGCAGCCCTGGGAGCCAGGCAGGGAGCTCACAGCGGGAATCCATCACCTCAGAGCTTTTCCACACCTCAAGGATCTCCTTCCTTCACCAATTAGCTGGGAAATGTGGAGATTTCTGCTGCATTTCTGCTATAAGTGCTGCTCTAGTGCCAGTTTTTATTCAGCTATAGATCTTTTTATTCCCCCTGAAAACCCCCCAAAGTGCAGAGTCACTCAGGAGTCTGGAAAAGAGAGGGAATATTCATAAGGACCCCATTTTAGTTCAGGTGTCAATGCCACCCATTGCTTTTCCCCTGAAAGCTTTTTGACATGCCAGTGTCAGCGTGAGGATAACCTTCACTTGACTCTTCCCCAGCCATATATTCTGGGATGTTTTCAGTTCTTAAAAAAGCAGCCCATGCATATGCTGGAGGTGATTAAAATAATCACCCAAATCAGAAAGCTGCTCTTCCTTCCATGGCAAAGCATTTCCAAACCCACTGCAGCACACAACAGGCACAGAGATATTTTTGGTTTAGATGCAATTCCACTCTCAGGAGGTTTAGTGAGAAAAGTCCATGCATTATTTATCTTACCAAGGACTTCACAAACATTATTGGACAGCACATCTAAAGGAAAAGTTTTCAGTCTAGTTACGCAGCTTCAACATTATTTCACAAAATGTATGTGTTTCAACTGTGATTGCAACTATTGTGCCTCCCCAATTTTGTAATCCATCAGTCTTCCACTTTCCAAACCCAAAAAACCACTCTAAAAATAGAATGAACATAATCAACGACGAAATATGTACACAAGGCTGTAGCACAATGCAGCAGTAAAACATTCAATTCAATAAAGAGCACAATATAATTAATTCCCCTAGGCCAAAGTTTTAAGGAATAAACAAGGAATTTGGGAGGCCAGCTTGCCAGGTGCTGGCTGTCTGGGAGAGCAGCTCAGCCTTGGGCTGGGCAGGGTGACAGATGGTGCTGTCCCCTGGCTGCACTGATGCTGTGCAAACCCAATTTCTGGTGCTGGAGATCTGCCCTGAGCTGAGGGGAAGCAAGAGGTGCACGAGCACCTTGGAATCCAAGGGTGTGACCCCAGGAAAAGGCAGCCAGCACCAGCTCCCCATTCCCACAAACACTGCCTTACCTGCTCCCAGCAAAATCCTGGAGTGCGATCCCCTCAAGTCTCATCAGATCACAGCCTATGCTCTGAAATGGTTTAAATAAATGATTTCTCCTGGTCATATCTGTGCCCACATAATGGCCCAGCGCCTGGGAGAGCTGGTTTAATTGGTTTTGTCCATCTGGCAGCTGAAGCATTGAGCACAAGGACCACATTTCTTACAGCTTTGCATGGATTTTACACACACACAGGGATGGAGATGAGCAAACGGGGTCTGTAACCCTCAATGACACTCAGGGGCCCAGCTTTGCCAGCCCCATCAGACCTGCTGGAACCTCAAAATGCCTCTGAACAGCACCTGCAATAAGGACTCCCAAAAAAACCCAGAGTGGAAATCAACACCTGCTTTAACCCCTTCATGGCCCAAGGAATAAATGTGAGCTGTGGATGGGCTGTTGTTGCTGATCATGGCCACCTCATTAAACTTTAGCGATGACATTCCTGACATGGCACTTCCCAGAAAAGTGAGATAACCACCTGGTCACTCCTTCCAGCACGAGCACACAAACCTGCACCAAGTTCTGCCCTGGAAGTTCTCAAATAGGTGAGTAAACAGCAACATCTGGATTGATCTGAGGAGAACAGCTGGGACATGGGACACCAGGTGACCCCACAGTGGCTCAGAGGGAGAACAGAAATCCTCTGTCCTCCTGCAGCTGTCTGGGGACTTTCTGAGCCAGATCTGCTCTTTAATGCCAACACCTCTCCTCCATAAATTTAACTACCTTTTTATTTTAATTGATTGCTTCCCTGCCCATCCTCACTGCACACAAAACTGCTCCTTCTCCAGTTCATTTTGGACTGGGTTAACTGGGCAGCAGCTCTGAGCCCTGAGTCACTAGAGCAGCTCCTGTGACACACAACTTTAGGTCACTAGACACAATCTTTTCCTGAGTGGGAATTAATCCATATTTTTACATTCATCTCCTTTAATCCTTCTTCCAGTTCTACTCTGGCACCAACCTCTCTTTCAGGGGAAAATCTGGATTTAATGTAGTGTACTCGAGGTGGATGTACCACATCCTGCAGCGCAAATTGCTTGTGGAGATGTTGTGCAGCCTTCTGAGAAACCCACAAGTATTTAATTAGCAAGTTTCTGAGGTATTTAGAGTGGAATTAAAAGTACCATGCTGAAATTTTAGACTGTATTCCTTCACTGCACTATAAAGTGTATTTTGCATCATTCCTGTACAAGCCACCATAAAATAAGGGTCTGGCTTTACATGTGCACATTTACAGATGTAAGAGCAGCCTAATCCCCCCACGTGTCTGGTTTATCCCCTCCACCTGAAGGCCTGGCCACACATCATTCCTTCTTTAACCAGTGAAAACACAGAAATTACTCCAGCACGAGGAGATAACGCTGTGGCAGAGGAATGCCATGACCTACAAACACACAGTGACCATCACCCTCCCTGCTGGTCACAAACCAGCCCACATCTGAGCTTTGCAGACACCCCTGAAAGCACAGCCTGCTAAAAATTCAGCTGTTGTCTGAGGCTCTTGCCATCCTGCATTTCCTGGAGATGCTGCACCTCCTGAACGAGTTTAGCACATTTCTGGCTGAAACTAGGTTTATATTAATTGAGATTTTCAACAGCCATTAGCATTTCAGCTCATAGGTCAAGCATGAAGCAGAAAGCAAAGGACAGCAGCAGGTGGGGTGGGTGATGGGGATGAGGCAGTGGCAGCCAGGCACAAAGGGAAGGCAAGGAAAAGAAATAAAAGCAGGCTGCAGTTGGTGCTCAGATGAGACTGCCAGTGACAGCCTCTGCCAACAGAGGTGATGCAATTCCCCCAAAATTTCAACACGAATTTGCAAAGGTGCCTGCTTCTTGTACTCTCATCCTGCCTCTTTCAAAACACATAATAATGGGAAAATCATGAGCTTTCTCCTGTTAATACAAACACACATGAGTTCTAGTAGAGCAACACCTCCTTGAAGCAGCACTGCTTCGCCTGGAAAGGCTCTCCTGGAACCCAGCACATGCCAGAGCCAGTGTGAGCCATCCCAGCTCCTGCCTGGAGCACAGCCTTGGCACACACAGAGCCAGGAGAGCTGCACTGCCTGGGAATCGTGGGCAGGGATGTGCCAGGCAGGGCTCTGCCAGGCCCGGGGCTGGTGAGGATGTTCAGTCAGCAGAAAGCTCAGGGAGAACAGCACAAAACACACTCCAAAGGCACAGCCAAGGGCTCCCGGGGATCCTGCCACGGGAGGAGCCCTGCACTCGCTCAGGTGGCAAAGGAGGGGGAAAATTTACACACCCAGCACCTGATGGGCTCCAGTCCAGGCACAGGAACCATCCCAGTGCCAGGAAAATCACCTGGCAATGGCAGAAACCACTGCAGGGCACCGAGGGCTCCACTTGGTGAATCTCACAGCGTGGGTTTGTGTTTGCTGGAGAGCTCCCTGTGCTGCTAACGAGGTGACATGAGCGGGGGGAAAGGGGCTTTAATTGCAAATAAATTACCTCCATAGCAGAAAACAGCTATTATTCCCACTCAGTCCATTAAGGATCATCTTTTCCTGCTGCATCTCAGCCAGGTGAACTCACTCAGATGTACAACACTAGCAATACTGTCAGATGTCAAAACCCCCTAAATCTGAGCTCCCTGCTCCATCTGTGCCAGGACAAATGCAAAAATCCACACTCACAGAGCTTCTCTGCCTCAGGGAGTCAGGAGATGCTCAGTGGATTCCCAAGACCTCGAGAGAAAAATCCTGGCGAGCTTCACACAAGAAAAATCTCAAACCCCGAGAAAAACTGACCCCAAAAGTGCAGCAAAGGCCCTTTCTCAGTTTTACCCTGCACCTCAGCACAATGGCAGTGAAAGTCACTGGGACACTGATGTTCCTAATTTAAATTGCAGCCAGTGACTCGTGACCAGGGAGAGTTTCACAGCAGGCAGGCTCTGTGCTCCCTGCCTGCCTCTGATTCTCCTCCTCCTGTGTAATAACAGAGATTAGCTCTTGCAGCTTCCTGGAGCATCTCCCCACACTTGCTTCTCCTGAGAAGTCAAGGCCATTAAGCTTCCAACATTTGCTACGTTGCCAGAGGTACAAGGCGTTACTTAGAAAATAAAAAAAAAAAAAGAGTGAAAAGTAGTGATTTCTCCGAGACACTGCATGGGAGTGGAACACCACCCACATCACTCTGAAATCCTGATGTGCCTGTGTGGACAGCCAGCAGCATCTCTCACTTTGGGCATCCTGCTCTGATTCTACAAGAGGATCCTGTGGGGCTCAGTCTGCCAAGGCAGCAGCACCCCAGGAGCTGATTTATGGCAATAATTGTAGGGTTTGGCCCAGTTTGTGCATTAGGAATCCGAGTAGCTGAGCAAACAGGATGACATTAGAGATTCATGGATAATGCATCCTGATTCTGCACTTCCTACTTTCCTTGTTTTCACCTGGAATCTTCAACAATTTCCTTTTTCCATTAAGAACATCACAGCTCAACAAAACCCCCAATAAGGCTAAACAAAACCACACACTGAGCAGCCCAGCCCACCAGGGGAGACACTCTTGGTTCACCTGCATTTTTTAGGAGCTCGTTTTTACAGACTTATGAGGAAGATTTCTCAGGATTTCCAGGGAGGAAAGAGCTCAGAATCATACCAGGAGTGCCTGAGACATTCTCCTAAGCAGCATAATGCTGCCATTTATCTGGTCATCATTTTCTTCCTACACCTTCTGTTAATGGAAATGTTTTTTGGCAAAGCTTTCAGGGAAATCAAGTTGTTGATAAGGTGAGGATTATTTCTGAGCACAGCAGCAATTTTCTGCACTTGCTCTGGTAGTTTTACCATTGTAAGGGAAAAGCATCATTCAAAACACTCCAAACCCCAATGATTTTCTAGCTGCAACAGTTGCTTTTCTCCATTAATATATTTTTTTTTTCCAAGGCACTAAATCAAAACATCCATCAAGCACACTGAAGACAGCTGGCTGACAATATATTGAATATATATCTGCTGTAGCCGTGAAAGAAAGGGAAGAGACTCTGTAATTCTGCTTTTCTCTCCTTGGGATCCACATTCATCATCGCTTTCAGCACTGGCAGGGTGCAGAGCAGCAGCTGTCAGCACCTTCAGGTGATCACAGGAGATGTTCCATCAGGCACATCACAAGCCCAGGGTGTGTTTTAAGGCACAGTTGATCTTTAGAGCTACAATTTGACTCCAGCTAGGTGGCTGAGCAGAAAACAATGAGGAAGCAACACAGGCAGCAAAACACACTGTTCAAACAGCCTGAAAGCCTTGGAAAAATGGGATTGCTTGGGAAAAATATGATTTACCTGTTTACCCAGTACCTGGGGAAAATGTTTTGAAGGAAATTGAGCGAAACTAAATCTATTCCCTCAGCTCATGAGGGGTTGGTAAAATATCTCCCAAGAACATACAAGAAAGTTTAGAAACAATCTAGAGGAAATGCCCACTAACTGGAGGGCAATTTAGGTGCCTGATTTTCCTTTATTTTTGGTTTTTGCTTTCCATGGGGACAGCAAAATCCACCCACCTAAATCCCACCACCAATTATGAAATCTTTGCTTCAAAAGCTGGAGCTGCTGCTGGTTCCCCATGATGTGACTTTCTGAACACTGAACACAAACCCATTACCATCCCCAAGTTTTGGAAAAAACTTCACCTTGCTGGAAATGAAAGTAAACAAAATCAAATTAGAAATACAGCAAGTAAATATCAGGAGTGGAAAGTTCTGCATGAACAATTAAAATCTGCTGAAATAATGTGAAACTGCAAGGGGAAGACTCAAGTTGACTGTCAAACAGGCAGGACCAGGATTTCAGTGCCCATTCTGTCCATTACACCAAGTTCTTCAGAACAAGGGTGGCTTTTGCCCCCCAGCCCACGCGCAGAATCAATGATTTGCACAGTGGGAGAAGTTCTTTCCATGCCACATGCATGAAAACTGCATCACAGACTTCATCCAGAGCTTCTACAGCACCACAGACATTGCTCTTTTTCTTAAAAAAATTAAAGAAGAAATTGTCAATAAACTGTCAAATTGTTTAGATCTCATTTGTGTCACATCATGGATAAACTTAATGCCCTCTAATCATTATCTCACAAAAACTAATCCTGTTTCTTGAAAAGACAAACCAGAAAGTGGCTAAAAAAACCTAAAAATATCACAGAGAGGAGTCAGTTATGCACAAGTATATGTATACATTTGTGCTGAAATACCTCTGACTGAACTTCTGCTCCTTCCCTGCAGCCCTGAGCCTGGAAATGCCCCCAGAGCATGGCACAGACTGATGGATTCACTCCTCATGGACCTGGGCATTTCAAAGAGCTCTCCTGGCACTGACCATGCATGGACACCTCACATCCTTTCTCCTGCCCAGCCCAACTGGTTGGTCAAACAACATTTCTTACGGAGCTGAGCTGCAGCTGGGAGCCTGTGGGATGCTCTGAGGTATTCCCTAAGTCACTATAAATAACATTTCATGGTCAATAAATGGCATGAAGCCTTTAGAAGCCCAGGACACAATGCAGATGCAGAAGGTGCAAAAGGAACTCACCAGGGCTCTGGTATTAAATGCAGAAATCTCCCCATGGCTGGGGCAGCCAGGGCACAAGACAGGTTTTTCTAAGGAGCTGGAAAACCTTTGAGTTTCAAATGAAATATATTAATAGCTATGAATTTATGAGGTTAAAATTATCTGGAAAAGTCATGCATGTATAAATCCAGACTCTATGATGATGATGCTTCCTCCTTTACTCCTTATTCCAAAATAACCTGGTGTAGTTTATGCCCTGCTGCAGTGGAGACACACAGATATCTCTCCTTTAGTTCCCTGAAGCTAGAAAAGAGCTGATTCTGTACCTACCAAACTCTGATTTATTCTACATGGCAGAAAAGCCTTCCTCATGAGACCCTGTACACCTCAAATACAGCAGCATTGGCTTTCTTGACATTCTCCTCTGTAAAACTCCCAGAGCTTGAAGCATCCTGTGTTTCCAGACAGGCAGAGAAGGAGCTCATGGCCACTGAAGAACCAAAATGCAGAAATGAAACCCACTTCTGCAATTACAGCACAAGCCCTTGGAGCTTTCCCCTCCACCCTCCTTTTCCTCCTTTTATTGAGCTGAAGTTATTTAGAGGACAGATCTTTGTTTAAGCAGCTGCTGCCACAACTACTTGGCCCAAGCAGCTTTTTTTAATTAAATATTTGCTGCTGTGAGAGTTTTCTCCCCCCTCCCTGCTCTCCTTGTGGACAACATTTGTTCTTGCAAAGATAAGAGGAATCAGCCTCCGAGGCCTCCTGCACTCCAAGCCCCTGCAATGGTGTGAAATCCCCACAAAAATTAATTTTTATGATAGGCATCACGACATTTTCCTATCAAGGACAACCATCAACAATGAGGAAAAGAAATAAAGCTTGCTGGGATTTAATAATTATTATTAAATGATGTCATTTACATAATTAGACCTTACCACTAACTATGGCATCTCTCTTTTATGGCATGGTAAATTGGCAGAGCAGCTCATAAAGAGATTTTTGGGGTTTTTTTCCCTTCTCTCCCACCAATTACAGAGGAGTAGATCAAGTAAATGATATCACAGCCTAAACTAAGCAGGTTTACACAGAGGCAGGAAATGGAGGCGAGTTTCATGACGTGAATGAGAGAATTCTTGAGAAATACGGATTTCAAACAGGTTTCTTACACATTTGTTGCTCTCAGAATTTCTTCCTAGTCAGCAGGCAGGTCCAGCAATGCCTCTGGGATGTTTTTTGGTATTTCCCAACCAGGATCAGAGAAGCATTGGGTTCACTCTGCCAGAGGTGTGCACAGCACTGTTCCCTCTGCTCCTCCCAGCAGGTAACCCTGGGAACAGCATTAAAGGCAACTGCCCTGACCCAATGCCAGCAAAGCTTGACTTGCTTGGGGAAAAGCTCCAGCTGGTGTTTCATAAAGCAGGGGTGGCTTGACTCATTTTTACCTGGTCCAGGTGTGACTGAGATTCTGACCTGTTTCCATACTGGAAACAGCAGAGCCAAGTCAGTGTGAAGAAAACCCAAACACAAACTCCTCATGAGAGCCAGTTTGGCACTGGAGGCAGGAAAGGGAAACAAAAATGTGATGGTTTTTGAGCAAAGCTGTTTCAACAGACACTCGGGGTCCCCCTCCATGCAGAAATGAGGAAGCAGCAAGGGATGAGCTCCCTGTGCAGGGTGGGGAGGGGTTGGGATGGAATTCCCAGAGCAGCGGGGGCTGAGCCTGGATCCCTGAAATGCCCAAGGCCAGGTTGGACAGGGCTGGGAGCAGCCTGGGACAGTGGGAGGTGTCCCTGCCCATGGCTGGATGAGCTTTAAGGTCCCATCCAAGCCAAAACCACTCCAGGATTCCATGGGGCTGAAGGGATAAAAGTGCTGAGAAGCAGCAGCAGGGAGGAGCACAGGATCTGGAGAGTGAAATGGAGCTGGAGAGAGGGAGGTTTCAGGAGAAAGGAGGCAGCAGGAGGAGCAGACAAGGAAATGAGAGCAGCACCAAAGGAGGCTGGTGCAGCTACACCAGGCTGGGGTGTAAAGGGAGCTGGGAGCAGCTGCTGCTCCACATCTGTGAGCAAGGAACCCATCCTGGGAGAGGGATGGCTCTGGCAAAATCTGGGAATGCAGCTGGGCAGGGATCAGTGCTGAGCACAGACAGGCAGCACAGCGCCTTGGGGGAGTTTGTGAGGCTGGAACAGGAGGAACTCACTGGGGGAGAAATGAAAGAGAGTCTGGATCTCAGTCCCTGAGTAGGGAACTGGGGAGCCTGTGATGGCAGTGCCAGTCTGGGGGGACCAGAGAGCAAAGCAGCAAATTCTGCATTTGAGAGTATTTCAAACCTGCCTGGACTCCCCAGGCTGGAGCCACAGAGGGGATTTATTTCAAAAAGAAATACTAGTATCATATCACCAAGCAATTTAAAAATTATATATAAATAAGATACATTAAGGCAGACAAGACTGTACAAACTGCTCAGTACCTGGGCACAGGAGGGCTCAGCCCTCATTTACTCCCGTCTACACCAGGGTGTATCCTCTGAGGACAGCACAGATGCTCCTGACTGACATCAGCTTCTCTGGCAACGAAGAAATTAAAACCTGATCTTCTGTTTCCATGGGAAACCTGTCAAATTCCTCTCATGCACCACAGCACCTCGCTGCCTTTCCAGGAACAGAAGCAACTGGTGAAGGAAAACAGGGCTGGGGCCCCTCTCAGTTACCTGCCTCAGGAAAATCTTTCTTGGGGGGATTGATTAATATGATTTACATGTTTATAAATATCACCACAGAAGTGCAATGCTGTTTGCTTCCTACAGAAAACAGCAGGATCCCCATTCCCTCTGCTTCCCTCAGATCCATTCACCATAAACCAAGGTCACTGGCACTCTCCTGGGCACCCAAACAACCTATTAATGTTTTATTTACCAGGCAGGTAAATCCAAGCTGAGAACACACAGAGATCCTTCAGATCAGTGCAGGAATCAGGGAAGCCTGAGAGCTGTTCTAAAATGCCCTTCACATTATGGAGCAGCCAGAAAATTATTAAAAAAACAAAGAGTGAAATCTCCAGGTGGGCTTCCACCCCCAGGAGACCTCTCCAAAATCCAAGCACTGTCAGGCTGAACTCACCAAACAAAGACAAACAGGATTCCTCCTTTGCAGGTAATGCCTTCAGCAGCTCCTAATCCAGCTGCACATGAAGGTTCTGTTTCATAATTGTGTCTGCTTTTCTTCTGTAATAACAGCATTTCTAATTGTGCAACTTGGGCTTTATTAGAGTGAAAGTTGTTTCCATTCTCAACGTGGCTAATGTTTAAATGAAGCTTGCTGGGCACAAAGGATACCACTGTCACACTCAGGGAAATCAGTGTTCTCAACAAATACTTTAAGCTTCTATAATCCAGGACAAGTTTGGGCACCCCAAGCATCTGGGAGTGGCTCTCACCTGCTGCAGAATCAGCTCCAGAGCTGTGGAAGGAATCTGCAGGTGAGGAGGAACCATCTCAGGAGCTGGATGTTGTCTCTAGCACCACCTCTCCCTATCCAAAGGGACAACCCAGGACTCCAGAAAAGGCCCAGACTGGTGCAAAGTGGGGCGCATCTGTTGTTGGACCTGCTGGAGAAGCATTGGCAGCGGCTGCCCAGGGAGGTTTGCAGTGCCCATCCCTGGAGGTGTCACCTGGAGGTGGCACTGAGTGCTCTGGGCTGGGGACAGGGTGGGCATGGGGCACAGCTGGGGCTCCATGATCCTGGAGGGCTTTTCCAAGCTCAGTGATTCTATAAGTGCTGTGTAGATGGGAATGGTGCTGCAGAGCATGTCCCAGAGCCTCACCAGCACCTGCTGCTCACCCCTACACCCCAAAATATTCATCTCAAACACATACCTGCCCTCTGGGGCTCACCTGTGTCATTGAAAAGCCCCTGAGCAGCAATTCAGCCATGAACAGTGAGAGGGTAGCTTGAATTTCACTAGAAATCTGGGTGAATTTCACTGGAAATCTGGGTGAATTTACTGGAAATCTGGGTGAATTTCACTGGAAATCTGGGTGAATTTCACTGGAAATCTGGGCGAATTTTACTGGAAATCTGGGTGAATTTCACTGGAAATCTGGCACTTCCTCTGCCCCAGGCTCCTCAGGGATCACAGGCTGGAGTGTCACCTGCAGGGAGGAGCGACACCAACCTGACCCCAAAGCCACCCCAGCTCCCCTGCAGGTGACAGAGCCAGGATCCCACTGTATCACCCACTCCAACAGCTCTGCCTGGGAACGTTTCACTAATCCTGAAGCACAAAAAGGCTTCAAATATCTGTCAGTCAGGCTGCTCCCTGCTGGCCTCACAGCCTTGCTGGGAGGATTGTTATTGAGATCAGCAGCGCTGCCAACGTGCTGAGGAAAATTAAACCCCAGCCGTGGAAACAATAGCTATTACAAAGTGTGTAACCAGCAGGAGATGGGATGAATGGTTGTAATTCCAAAGCATAAAAAGCTTTTTAAAAAATGTCTTTACTCTCATCCATGCTTCTTTAATATTTTGCTGCCTAATCGTGGCGTTTTATAGCCAGGCCGTAATTTCAGTGAGGTGCAAACTTGTGGAGTAGAATGTCAAGCGATGTGGTAGAGTCAAGTAAACATTTGTAGTAATTATATGCCCAGGAGATTTCATCACCTGGCAGAATTAACAAGCAGCTCAGTAAATCACATATCACTCCATCTGCATCTGCTGCATCCCCAGCAAAGAGCCGGGCTCCATCTCCAGCAGCCCTGACAGACATGTCAGAGCACAGAGCAGACCTGTCAGCCCGTTACTGTGTACTCCCATCAGCCAGCAGCTCACCTCACCAAGCTCCTTTCAAAGCTTTGGAGCACAATTCTCCTTGCAGAGAAAGCTCAGCCCTATCCAGTACAAAGCAGTTTGCTCACACCTTGTGCTTCACGCTACAATTTGTTTCCACTCTGGTTTTGCCATGGAGCAACGTTCAAAGGGATGAGCTCGAGGTTGTTGCAGACATCTTTTATGAAAAATCCTTTTGCTAGGATTTTACCTCCTGAGAAGCTGAGAGGCCTCAGGAACAAAATGTAAACAATGGTTATCTGCTGCTGTGGAATGCAACAGGTGAATCTGGGATTGGCCCATGTTGGTTGTTTCTAATTAATGGCCAATCACAGCTTGGACTCTCTGTCTGAGCCACATTCCTTCTTATTCTATTCTTAGCTAGCCTACTGATGAAATCCTCTCTTCTATTCTTTTAGTATAGTTTTAATGTAATATCGATCATAAAATAATAAATCAGCCTTCTGGAACATGGAGTCAGATCCTCGTCTCTTCCCTCAACCGGAGACCCCTGTGAACACGGTCACACGAGGTGGTGGTGATCAGCCCTAATTCCCAATGGCTGTCTGGGAACACTGAAATGCTCCAAGGCTCAGGAGAGGCAGGCTGCCTGTGGAGCTGCTGCCCAGGTTCTCAGTGCACACATATGTTCTCAAAGTGCTGGCTCTGCACAAAGCTCATTAAGCACCCTGACAATCATCCTGATGGAGCAGGAGCCAGCAGCTACTGCCTCTCCTGCTGCAAACTCAGGCAATGAGAACGGCTCTGAAGATTTCCAAGGCAGAAAATGCAGATTGCTTTTAAATGTCTCTTCCTAGGCTCCCCCAGCCATGCCAGCGTTACCAGGCAGTGATTACAAACAAGCTCCTCGATTAGGAAGTTGAGCACAGCACTAGATTGCCCAAGCAGCTGCTGCTCTCTGGCTCAGAATGAGTGCCCTTTAGTGTTTGCTAAAGTGATTTCCTGCAAAATCCCTGCCATTTGTCAGGCCACTACCTGCAAGGTGGAATACACTTACAGAACGCACAGATTCATCACCAGCTAATTCTGTTCTCTGAACAGCACAAAGCAAAAAGGAGACAATGCTCAGCCATCAACTTCTTTCATGTCTTACATCAGTTTTAAGACAGTGGTTACAGAGAATCGCAGAAGGGTTTGGGTTGGAAGGGACATTAAAATCCATCTTGATCCCCTGCCATGGCAGGGACACCTTCCACTGCCCCAGATTGCTCCAAGCCCTGTCCAGCCTGGCCTTGGGCACTTCCAGGGATCCAGGGGCAGCCACAGCTGCTCTGCGCACCTGTGCCAGGGCCTCCCCAGGAGAATTTTTTCCTAATGTCCCTCTAAACCTTCTCTCCTTCAGTCTGAAGTCATTCCCTCCTCTCCTGTCCCTGCAGGCTCTTGCAGAAATCCTTCTCCAGCTCTCTTGGAGCCCATTTAGCACCAAAAGGCACAGTTAAGGTATCCCAAAGCCTTTTCCAGGCTGAGCATCCCACTTCTCTCAGCCTTTCCTCCCAGCAGAGCTGCTCCATCCCTCACATCCACCACACTTGCGGCTCACAGCCCTGGGGCTCCACGGGGGAGATGCTGCTCCCCTCCAACCCTCCAGGGATGGATGAACTGAGCCCAGCCTTGGCTTTGCACCATCTGACCTCTGCAGGGACAGGAGCTAAAAGACAGGGACACAGCCAGGGATGTGAACAAGCTGTAACCACAGCGAGCTCCTTTCTCACACAAGAGTTATGTGTTCATTTATTTCATTTCCCTGGCAAATTTAATCCTGCTTCTAACCTTGCTGGCTGCAGGAGTGATGTGCTGGAACCACATCTCTGAGCACAGCCAACGTTAGCACTCAAGCATTGTTTTCTTTCCCTAAATGACTAATTTATATTGTGCATTCTCTAATACCACAGCCCATCTGCCAAAAGGTGTTCAAACCATCCACATTGCAAAAGACTCTATTAATATGTATTAAAAATCACATTACAGTTGACACAAGCCATTTCTGTACATGCATATGAAAAATACGACTATTATGTTTAAAACTTTCAACTAATCATGCATCACTGGCTTTTCTCCCTCTGAGTTTATAATTTAAATCTTTAAATGTTTCATAGCAGCCTCATCAAGCCAAGATTTCTGATAGCTGTGGAGCTGAGACAGCCCATTAGAGTAACAACAAGAAAAGGAAAAAAGAAAACAAATAGGAGCCTGGTTTTGGAGGGGGAAAAGAGAGAAATTATTTATAGATGGCAATAAAGTAATAATAATTAAGAAATAACGTGCATCTGCTTCCTGCATTGTTTCCTGTGACATTGGTCACGGTGCAGGGATGGGGTGTGACATAAATCTGCCCAGAAGGACATGGATGGCCAGCAGACAGAGCAGCTGGGACACATGACATGCCCAGAACAGACAATCAGAGGTGACTTTGTACAAGCCAGCCCAGGACCAGTCCTGCTGGAAGCTGTCTGAACGCCAGACCCCATCCAGCTCTGCCCTCTGCAGAGCACCAGAAACATTCCCTAATTTCTCTTTCACTCCCAATTTCAGTGCTTTCACTCAGCACAGCTCATTGCAAACCTCGGGACTCAGCAGCTCTGAGCAGCTGAAGCCCAGAGCAGGGCACAAAGTCCCCAAAATCCCTGCAGAACAATTCCTCCAGGCATCTGACATGATGGGGACCAACACTTCCAGGGATTTGGATGCTGTGCTCACAGTAAATACCACCAGTAATCTGTGAGCCCAATCTCCAGGGGTAATTTGAAAGTCCCAGAATGAGTTTTAGGTTTTCTTTTTGCGTATTTCCCCTCAAGAGCTATAGAGACAGATCCTCCTGTGGAAGCTGTTATTAGACTTGCTGAGCTTTTTCCCACCTGAATTACCTTTTGTGAATGTTAATCACTGTCATTACACGGTTTATTGTCTGTCAAACACTCACCTCCATTACCACGCATCCCCCCAATCATAAAAACAAATTAAAACAGAATTAAAACAAGATTAAAGCAGGTCAGGAGAGAAAACAAGGAACACAAAACTGGATGCCATTTCATAAAGAATTTTTTTTTTCCAGAGATTCAGATCGCTTCCCCCATTGCCACACTCCTCATTTCCAAACCATTTCAACCACCTTTTCCTATAAATGTCTTCCAGAACAACTCTCCAAGAAGGAGGGTAGTGCTCCTCTCCATGAGGTGGATAAAATCCTCCGGAGTCCAAATTTTGATCCCAGCCCTTCTTGCAGAGCCACTGAATAAAGCACCAAGTACTGGAAGCCAAAATGCTCCCAAATAAATTATTGCATTTAGAGTTGAAAGGTGAACTGGGAAAGGGGATGAGGACAACAGAAACAGGTTTTTCTAAGGAGTTGGAAAAGCTTTGATTTTCAAGACTGAAATGCATTAATTGCTATGAATTTATGAGGTTAAAACTATCTGGAAAAGTCATGCATGTATAAATCCAGAATTTAAGATTAAGATATTTCCTTTTTTACTTCTTATTCCAAAATAATCTGGTGTAGTTTATGCTCTGCTTCCTTTGGTGACCCGGTACCTACTGAATTTTCCAAAGCTGTTCATTGCCCTTAGCAAAAAAATCCGGTCCAGTGAGGAATTCTAACACCTACATTCAGGTTTGATGAATAAAATACACACCAAAATTCCAATCCTCCAGGGTTGTTTTTTTTTGCAGTGTTAGTCGAAGCAATTTACAGAATTGAAATAGTGCAAAGAAACTAATTTCAAATGAAAACCTGTGCTGAAGAACCTTTGGAGAAACAGCTGGAATGATCAAGACTTAGTAAAAAAAACAAAAAAAAAACCAAAAAACAAAACCCCCCTCCCATTTCTCAATCTCAATATTCCATTAAATTTTAAACACAGGGCTTGGAGCAGCCTGGGCCAGTGGAAGGTGTCCCTGCCATGGCACTGGATGGGGTTTAATGTCCCTTCCAGCCCAAGCCACGCCACGGTTCTGTGACTCTGAAACAAGCAGTGACTGACAAGGGGCCTTTAGGGAGGAGTGAGCCCAGAGCCAGAGCTCAGCCAGAAGTCAGGCAGGGCTCAGGATGCATCCCAGATCCCATCCATCATCAGGGCCAGCCCCAGGAGCTGCTGAGCCACGAGCAAAACCCTGGTGCCCTTCACACTCAGCAGCTAAAAGGGTAAAGTGGAGAGCAGGGAGAAGAGTTTTGGAGTTCCAGCACATCAAAGGCTTAGTGACATTGAAGTAATAAGAAATAATGAATATTTAACTCCCAGCTCATAGTAAAAAGCCTATTAATGTTTTATTTTGTCATCCATAATGAAACAAGAAATTGGGCCAGTGGTTCTTAATGATGTCTGTGGTGCACGAGGAAAATTGCTGGGCCAAAAGCAAGGCAGGAGTGGGGAGCTGAGGCCATGGCAGCCTGGGCTTGGACTCTGGCAGCCTCAGCCACAAACCAGAACCTCTCTGCCCTCTGGGGAAATTTGGGAAGGTGGAACAGGAGCTCAGGGCAGGATGATGTGGATTACAAATCTCAAATCTGACCCTGTCACTGCAGCTCTTCCCTTTCCCAAATCACTGTGGGCCATCCATCCATCCATCCATCCATCCATCCATCCATCCCTCCATCCATCCATCCATCCATCCATCCATCCATCCATCCATCCATCCATCCATCCATCCATCCATCCATCCCTCCATTTATCCATCATCCATCCATTAATCCATCATCCATCATCCATCCATCCATCCATCCATCCATCCATCCATCCATCCATCCATCCATCCATCCCTCCCTCCCTGCAGGATGCAGCAGTGTGTGTAACCAAGCCTGGGGACATGTCTGACTTTCAGAGAACACTTTTACCAGTCAGGTTTCACCTTCCCCTGCTGTAACTCCCTCATTCATTACATCCAGGCCCAAGCAGAGCAGAGCTGCTTTGCACATCCCATTCCTGATCCCATTCCTGATCAGAGCACTGGGCCCCAGGAGCGTCTGGAGAGGACATTACCAAAGATTAGGGGTAATTTGACCAAAGAGCTCCCTGGAGAGCAGCCGTGCTCCCCAACTGCTGCTTATCCAAGTGTCAGGGATGAGAAGGGAAAAGGTTAAATCTTCCTGCTTTGGGTTCGCTCCAGTTGAAACTGGCCACTAATCCCTAATAATTTAATTTATTTGTATTAATGGAGCAGGGAGTCAATATTTGCGTTAGCCTATTGCACAAAATAATTTGAAATATTTCTTCTAAATCTGGTTCAATTTCATTTCTTAATGCTAAGGCACCTTTATTTCACGAGATACCAGGAGCCTAATTAATATTTCATGCTTATTACTTAGGCTCAGCCTCACAATAATCAGTTCCTAAACCCAGCTTCCACAGGAGCATTTAATCTTTTGGTATCTGCAGCACACCTCTGATTTGCAATGAATTTACCTCAAGCTGATTTCTTTCTATTCTCATACCTGAACCCTTCCTGTTAATTAAAAGACAAAAATCAGTGTATTGTTGTCTCTGCAGTTTGGGGATTATTTCCTCTCCTCCTCCTCATGTTCTTCCTCTGCACTTTTTGGCTGCAAGGCACAAAGTACTGAGTGATTTCCAGACACAGAGTTCCTGAATTTAATCTAAATTAAGCCCCACATCCAATTTGATAACAAATCCCTGCAATGGAAGTATTCACACTTGGTAAATACTGCATGATTGTAATTACAAAGCTAAAAATCATAACATGAAAGTGTTGATTAATGCTTCAAAGCAGATTTCCCAGCATTCTGTACATGGAATCCATCTGATTCATCCTATATGTGATTGCTCTGTTTGGCCTCAGGCTAAAAAATCAAATTTTTCAAACTATTTCTTCCCACTATAAATGTTTCTGCTGGGAAAATTGGCCACATTCTTTCTTTCTTTCTTTCCCATTTAAAGATCTTTGAATTCAAGCCATACAGCCAATAAATACATTTTGAGTTCATTATGTTCTGGGAACACCAAGGTGGTTTTTACTGCAGCAGACATCAGCCCTGAGTGGGAATTGTGACTTTGGGAAGTTGAGTTGCTAAATTTCAAAGGATTCTCCTATAAGAAGGATCAACAAACAGCCATTTTTTTTTTCCTAGCTGAAAACAGCCTTTTCACCTGCTAGTGAGGAAGAAAAGTACAGCTGGAAATGCACCATTCCTACTCCCAAACACTCTGAGAAAGCTGGCTAAACCAGAGATACATTCAGATTGATTCCCAGTTCTAAAACAGAATAAAATCACCTTTCTGGAGCTGCAGTAGCATCCTTCCAACCCTCCCTCCTGGGAAGGAGCTGGATTCCCATGGACTCCTTTAGCAGGAGTGTGAGGCTGAGCTTTCCACCCTGCCAGAGCAGATCTGGGCAGCCTCAGCCCATCCCAAATGCTGCTCCTGGGAGGGCGTGGGACCTGCACTGCTGATAATGAACATCCCCTCAGAGCTGGAGCATCCCTGCTGACTTCCCCACCACAAGGTGCAGAATTTTAATATTAAACAGCCACAGGGGGGAAAAATAGGGAGGGGATGGGAGGAAAGAAAGGAAAAAAAAAAGGCTGTTAAATTCTTAAGTTTTGGTGCCTGAAGGGGATGAAATCCAGTCTGAAAATATCAGTTTGGACAGTTATGGACAGGGCTCTCACAGATGAGCTGAATATTCACAAACTCCTCACCCAGCACTCAGAAATGACTTTTCTTTAGCCCAGCAACCAGCAGCTCTGCAGGCAAACTGTGGGGGGAAATAAGATCCCACCTAAGCAGAGCTTTTCCTGCGCTTATTCCATGGATTCTGGGCAGAGTGTGCAGTGAGGGGGTGAGGAACCCAGGGTTTCAGTCGCTGCTTTCATCAAATTTCATATTTTTGCAGCTGCAAAAGCCTGCACCAGGAGAATTAAAGCTTCTTTTATAGAAGCAGGAGTGGAAAAAATCCCAATCACCCCAATGCTCATGGAAAACCCAATGCTCATGGAAAATAAGGTGAATTCTATTAGAAAAGCCAAATCCATAGGCACTAAAATTCCCCCCTCAGTGGTATTTCCCAGGCCCTCTACAGATAGATGGGAAAGTTCATTGATCTAATGCACCAAATTATTGTCATTAATATGAAAACCTAAACATGCCAATGTGGGGCATTCTGGAGCTTTAGCCTCCTGATATTCCTGTGGAGAATATTTATCCTGTTCTTCCTTTGGAGAAATGTCAGCAGAGGACTGAGCAGAAAGGAAAACTGGAGGACTGATTAAACCACATTTAAACCATGAGAACATGCACAACTGAGTATTTTCCAGGCTCATTAAAATAAACCTTAATTACAGAACCCAGTTTATCTGTGTCACCCAATGTCACAATACTTCAAGGCAGGTGATGAGGAGAAAAAGGCAAAAAATCCCCAACAACTGCACCCAGCGGCAGAGCAGCATCTGCATTATTCATTATCAGTCGTGCAGTGACAGATCCAAAATAATTAGTATTATTCACATTAACTTATGCAATTCCCCTGCCTAAAGAGAAGCCATAAAGAAATGTAAAGTAATTATAAAGCAGAGATGCTCTGGATGGGCTGGGAAGTTCCGGTGGAGCAAAGCTTGGAGGGAAGAGGAAGAACACAACTTGGAGAGGCAAAAAATACAATTGTCAAAGGAGGAAAGTAAATTAATTGAAAATTCTGGTGTGTACCTGACAGATTAGGGAAACCTGCAGCTTTGCAGTAAAAAGGGGGAAAAATAAAGAAAGGAGAAGAAACACAAAAGAAACAAAAAACAACATAATATAAAAAATAATATAGAAAATATTTTTTAAATATATATCCTATTTATGTTTTTTTTAGTCTGAGCTTTCATGACAAAAAGCTAGGACAGAGTCCTATTAAACATGGCACAGAATCTTGGAATGGTTTGGGTTGGAAGGGACCTTAAAGCCCATCCAGTGCCACCCCTGCCATGGCAGGGACACCTCCCACTGTCCCAGTGTCCAGCCTGGCCTTGGGCACTGCCAGGGATCCAGGGGCAGCCCCAGCTGCTCTGGGCACCTGTGCAGGGCCTGCCCACCCTCACAGGGAACAATTCCCACCCAATATCCCATTAACCCTCTTCTCTTTCAGCCTGAAGCATTTCCCCTTGTCCTATCACTGATGAAAATCAGGAACTTTTATCCCTACAAGGATCTGTGTCTGAAAAAATAATTGACATTTGCTTTCTGTCCATATAGAGCCAAAGGTAGAATCACCACTAAAGTCACATCAAAATCAGCAAGAGATCCCAGCAGAGTTTGACTCTCACCTCCAGCAGGAATTGCAGGAAACTCCAGCAGAGTTTGGGTAAATCTTCAGAATCTGGAAGGGCACAGCCTCGATGTGCAGCTGTCCCCATTTATTACAAAGACAGAAAGAAGCTGCTTTCCCTCAGAAGGAGCCAAAAAGAAAGGAAAAAAAAAAAAGCTGCCAGGCAAAACCTGGCACATCCCAGAGCAGCCAAATCTGGAGCTCATTAGCTGGGACTCTGCACAGCCCTGGGATGCACCTCCTCGTGCCAGCTGGGAATGTCCAAACTTCCAAATGCTTGTGGTGGGACACTGAAAATCCAAGCAGTGCTGGAGAGAATCTGAGGAAGTCAGAGTTTTCTGCAAGGTCCCCACAAAGCACCTGAATCTGAGTTTTTCAAAGCTCAAATCATCAGAAACACACTCAGCAAAGGAAACCTGGTGCACCTGGTCAGCAAACATGTAGCTAAAAATCTCATTCTTCTCTGAGCCAGAGGACAGAAAAGGTAAAATGAATGGTTCCAGTAAAGGTTGTTTTAGATGTGTTTTAAGAAGAAGAAAGTTCCAGGCACTTGAGAATAAACTCAGATGTCTCAGCTCTGCCCGTCAGCTCTGAGGGGACACCAGGCACAGCTGAGAGATTGAGAAAGCAGGGTTTGTTATGAGATAGAAGAAAAAAAAAAAAAGAAAAAAATCATAACAGCAGCAACAAAACCCACAAAACATCTGGGCTCAGACTGGAATTCAGAAATTCTGCCTTTTGCAGACAAAAATCCTGACCTTACCCCAAGATGTGCAATAACCAAGGCTCGGAGTTGCACAACAGCAAAGAGACCAAGGGAAGGCGGGGAGACACACAGAACCAAAAAACACCAACTCAGCCTTGTGGGGACACCTCACAAACATCTCCCCAAAGTGCTCTGACACCACCACAGCTGCCAGAGCCTGCCCTGCACAGCCTGAACCAGACAACACCTCACACCTGCCCCTTTCTGGTGTCACCCGTCACCAACCCGCCCTGAGACCCCCAAACCAGCCCAGAAATTCCAGACCTTCCTGGGGCAGCCTCTGTGCTCCTCCTCCTCCTCCTCCTCACTGCTCTGGATGGCTTTGGGACCTCTCTTGTCCCCTCATGCTCCTCCTGGGTCGATGGCACCTCCTTTCCTCCAAGATTTCCTGAGCAGCTTCCCCAAGGGATCCTGGCAATTCCAGGGAATTTAATCTGAGCTGCTCTGCAGATGCACTCAGTGGCCATTTAAGCAGTGACTCATTTTTTTTCTGGGAGCCTTTTAAGGAGCTGGGCTGGCACATTTTCAAGGCACATTTCTTAATCCCGAGTTTTGCAATTTGCAGGGTGATACATCCTGGAGCTGGGAATATGGATCAGATGGCAGCAGAGCCACTTTTATAGGGGAAAAATGTTTAGCACCAGATTTTCCTGTATGTGGCACTTGAAAAGGGTGATCCTAAAATATCTGAGCTTGTCCTTCTGCCCTATCTCAATTAATTCCTCTTTTAAAGGGAGTCAGCTGAACTTGGCCAAGAAATGCATAAATTCTATCTTCTGTTACAGCAGAGCAATGATATTTTAAATATTTTTTAAATTAATTCCTTAACTTGGCTCATTTCTGTCTCTGACTCTCAGAGTTATCAGAAACTTTTCCAAATATTTTTATTTGTTTGTTTTGGTGGGGTTTTTTTGCAATTACCAGCATCCTTCCCCTACACCTGCCTTCATTTTCTGGGAGGTTCTGTTAAGGTCAGCTTACCAATACATTTTATGCAGCCAAATCACTGCAAGTAACATCAAACTCTGAGTAATTAGTGTGTAAATAATTAACACTTGAGTAAGATCACTTCCAACAAGCCCATCCTAGGCTATGAAGGTCTCTCACACAATTTCTCTTAGATCATCATGAAATATTTCTACATTTTCATTTTTCCACCCCAAAACTACAAATTACAGAGAGCACCAGGTTCTTTCCTGGATGATCTCAGGATTCACCAGAATTCACCAGAAGACACCAATTTATGGTGTACGGCACCTTTTTTATCAATGGCATTTCCAAAGAGTAAATTGTTTTTGATTATTCTGAATTTTCTAGCAGAAGTCAGTGAGCACCTGCCTGTGCTACGTCACCAAGCTGCTGCTTCTCTGCAACTTCCTGGTGAGATAAACGCCTGCAAGTTCTTTTATCCATCTTTTCAATGGATTGCAGATGGGTGAAAGTGGCAGACTTGGAGACAAAAAAAAACCCAACCCAACTGAGTCAGAGAAATCTGATGATTCATCCAAACCCAAGGGAAGAGGAATGAAAGAGATTTGGTTCCATATCTTGCTGTAAAACAATAAATAAATGTCCACTGCATCCAGGTCAATAATTTGGACAACTCAGCAGGGAACTGCACAACCTCCTGCACAGAAAGAGTCACAAATTAACAATTCCTAATCACTAATTAAGCTAATGCCTTATGTTACACTTCTCAATGAGATGAGGTATGATGGAGTTCTGGAGGGATTAACACCAAAATAAGATTCCAAAAGGAACTCGGGGATGAGCAGCAGCTTGGTCCCTAAGGATCAGGGTTGTGCTCTGATATCAGAGCTCCTACCTGAGCACGTGGAACACCAGATTTATTCTTTCTACATATAAATACACACCTGTGATCTGCAAAGGACACTTAACTCACAGCAAGGTGAAGAATCAGTGGTATTAATTTGATATTTTAGTGTTGAAAATCTCTCTTCTTTGCAGTTCTGCCACTCTGCAGCAAAACAATCACTTGTTTTGCAAATCCCTTCCACACACACACAAAAAATCCCGATTCTTTTAACACACTGATCCTTTCCTGAGGTATTTCTCCCCAAAACAGTGGCACACACTCCTTTGCTGCCCCGTGGCACAATCATCCTCCATCAGCAGCACCCAGACCTTGGTTCTTGCCTCCTGTGGGATCCAGAGGAGGATCTGACCTCCCTCAGACACAGCTCTGAACTCCAGCTCACCTTTCTGTTCAAGATTTTGAACAGAACCAGTGCCACGAGAAACCCAAGCTCAGGTTAATCCTAACACCAGGCAAACTTCTCTCATTGATCCTTAATAATTCCTGCAAGAAGGGAAAATAAAGTTTCAGGGCTGGCCAATGCCAGCAATGCTCAGGGAGTCCAAAGGCTTCATGATGGGAGCTCCAAAAAAACCTGTCAAATGTCCATGTTCCAACCCCTGGCTAAGAAATCCTGTAATGAGGGGCAGCAAGAACTGCTCTTCATTGCAAAGCAAGCAGCAAGCAAAGGTTTTGCCAGTGCTTTCTGAATGGGGCTGTCTTGGAGTTCCACCAGTGCCTTCGCAAGGCTAAAATACAGAAAGATTTGGTAAAGCCACTCCTTGCCAAAAATGCTGGTTTTAAAAGTAAAAATGCCTCTGTTGGCATCTTCAGGGTGATATTATCATTTACTCAGTTCAAGGCTGGGCTTTCAGAGCTTTACTGAAAATGCTGAATTATCCAATCTCTGCCCCAGAGACTGACCCAGCCTCACCCACCAGCCCTGGGGACAGGGCAGCAGCACCCAGAGGTGTTGGGAGACCCCAAAACCACCCCTTTCCCAGGAAGTCACCGACATTCCTGAAAATAAAATCTCCAATATAAACCCTTCAGAGATGAAAATCCTGTGTGATGAGCAGGGGTTTGGCAAAACCTGCACATCTTGACTGGGGGAATAAAGGTTATAATGTTGAAATGGACTGGATTCATGAGAATTGTGGTTTGGGGTTTTTTGGGGTTTTTTTTTGGTTTGTATTTTTTGGGGTTTGTTTTGTTTTGTTTTGTTTGTTTTGTTTTCTTTTGTTTTGTTTTTTGGGTGTTTTTTTGGTTCTTTGGTTTGTTTTTTTGGTTTTTTTTTTTGTTTGTTTGTTTGTTTGTTTTTTGTTTTTTGGGTTTTTGTTGTTGTTGTTGTTGTTTGTTTTTTTCCCTTGGCAAAAGGGGAAAAAAAAAAAGAAATGCTTTTTTCTGGGACAGCCTGTTGAGGAACTGAGGCTCCTGCCGCTTGTCCCAGCTCTCCAAACCCCTCCACCACTGGCAAGCAGGGGAGCTGCAAAAGAAAGAAACTCCAGCCTGTGCTTCCAGTGAGGAAAAAAAAAACCATTTTGCAAATTCTGTTTGAGAGCAGCTGACTGGCAAATCTCAGGGCACTTGCTGGCAGCTCAGGGCTGTGAGTAACCCAGGAGTATCTCCTGCCTGCTGGGGAAGGCAGAGCAGGCACCAGCCCTGCCCTGTATAGGGACTGGGGATGGCAGGCAGGAGGAAACCAAGACAGCCCTTCAGGTTCACAGGTTACAGAATATCTTGTTTTGTAAGAAATTATCCACTTTTAATTACCTGGAGAGGGTTGCTTTCCCTGTTATTTTGTGCTCTAGGGTTATTATTAACTTTTTAACATAAATCTGCATTGTAGAACTGTAAACCCGAGTTGGTTAATGAAAACAACCACCCTGTGGGGGCACAGCAGCTCAACAGATGATCAAAAAGCCTTTTTTGCATCATTAATCTGCAGGATTTCATGAGAGGATTAAGAAAAATAAGGATTTCTCTAACACAGGCATGAAGCATCCTTGAAAATATCAACCCCTTCCCTAAAAACCAGTTTGCCCAGAACAACTGCACGGCAACAAAAAGCCCCTCCAACCCAAAATGAAATCATTAAGCAGCAAGAATTGAGTGGAGAGCTCTGCTTGCCCAGTGGAAGAGGTTTCACAGCCCTGGTGTCCCGTTCATTAATTCCCAAATGAGGGATGACGAGCACAGACAGTGTCCCTTTGTCTCCTGGGACTGTCCCTTTGTCTCCTGGCTCAGTCCCTTGTTAGTGGTGTCCCCTCAGCCCTGTCCCTGTTGTGGGCTGGTGACAGACACCTCGTGGGCAGCTCCAGCCAAGGCCAGAGAGAGCCCTGGACATTCCTCAGCAGCCTCCTCCCAGGGAAAATAAATCCTCAGCCCATGCAGGATCCCCCCAGGATTTCCCTGGGAACCCCCAAATTCAGGGAAAGGAGCCTTTGGGAAAGCTGTGCCTGGTAAATCTGGGAGAGCCACAACAGGACCCAAGTGCTTGAATTCAATGAGGCAACAGCAGTCAGGGCTGCCTCTTCCTAAATGTGTATATGGAAATAAAGAATTCCCTTGGGATGAACTCCTGTGGCTTTGCCCTTCTTGCTAATGAAAATAAATTCCATCCAAACCATTCCAGCCCCTGTCCTGTCTTTACCCTTAGCCCTGTGTAGGGACAGAGGAACAGCTTTTAAAAGTAAAAATGCCTCTGTTGGCATCTTCAGGGTGATATTATCATTTACTCAGTTCCAGGCTGGGCTTTCAGAGCTTTACTGAAAATGCTGAATTATCCAATCTCTGGCCCATCCACGCCCACCAGCCCTGGGGACAGGGCAGCAGCACCCAGAGGTGTTGGGACACCCCAAAATCACCCCTTTCCCAGGAAGTCACCAACATTCCTGAAGATAAAAACTCCAATATAAACCCCAAAAATCCTGTGTGATGAGCAGGAGTTTGACAACTGCACTGAGGGGAGAAGGCACATCAGGCAGGAACTCACTGTCCTGCCTTGGCGTGCTCACACACAACCAAGGATTTTGTTCTAGGCAGGATAAAAAAATGCTAAGCTTGGCATGGAAATGTTAAGAAAAAATTAATTTTTTTTTTCAAATGCAGTAGTGAGGAAATATGCAAAGTCAGAATTCTCCAAGAGACGGAAACCCTATTTGCAGGCAGCCACAGGAGATGGCAGAGCCAAATAAACAGATTAAAACCCACGGGCTGTCGGTACAACGGAGCAACGATCCATCTTAGAGCTGCTCAGGAATAACTTCTGCTGCAGCAATTTATGATGTGGCCTGACAGGAAAGGTTTGGGGGGAACATGTCATTAGCTCAGCAGCATTTAAAGAAAAGCCCCAAGTCATTTGTCACATCTCTGCCAGGGCAGGCTCCGTAAGGAGACAGCAACAGGAGCTGCAGTGACTCCCAATGTCCTGCTGCTGCCAGGGGCTGATCTGGGCAGCCAGGGCACAATCCTGGGAGTCTGCTCAGCCCACAATAATACATATAATATATATAATATATATAATATATATAATATATATAATATATGTAATATATGTATATATAATATATATTATATATATAATATATATAATATATATAATATATATAATATATATAATATATATAATACATATAATATATAATATATAATATGTAATATATAATATATAATATATATTATATATTATATATTATATATTATATATTATGTATTATATAATCTGTTAATTATATATTATAATTAAATAATTATATTTTAATTAAATTATCTTCATTATTCCAGATTGTTTTTCATTTCTCTGACAAAAAACTGGTTTTTATCTTTCTGACAAAATAATTATAATTATAATTATAATTATAATTATAATTATAATTATAATTATATCTATATTATAATATATAATATATATTATATAATATATATAATATATATTATATAATATCGATAATAAGGTCTTTTAAAATATATAAATATATAAATATATAAATATATACATATATACATATATAAATATATAAACATAGAAAATATTATATATATATAAATATTTTATATATTAAATATTTGTATATTAAATATATTATATATTAAATATTTATAAATATTTAATTATAACATATAATTTTATATTATATATTATATAATGCATTATATATTTAATTCATCTATATAATTAATATATATTTTTAATTTATATATATTAATTATTATATATAATAAAATATTTATATTCCCTACTTATTTTGGGCATAACCAAGGGCAAGCTTTAAAATATGGATTTTTTCAGACAGGCAGTGGGACCAAAGGTTGGAAAGGATAAAACCCAAGCGTGAGTCAGCAAGGAGAGGCTGCTGCCAGACACAAGTGGTGTTTGGGGAAATGTTACCAGATGTTAACCACAGGACACAGGAGGTAATTATCCATGTGAGATTCAGCAAACATGGCCTGGAAAGGAGGAGCTTTGCTCACTCCATGAACAGAGAGGGCTGGCAGAGGGACATGGCAGCAATATTCCAACACATGACAGGCTTTAATTAAGAAGGCTCCAATCAGTTGTACTTTGGGAACACCACCAGTGGCTGCCTTAATCTACCGAGAAGGACATTGAGGACAGATAGTATGGAAAGCTGTCTGAGCTTTACAATTAATCATTTTCATACATTATCTCCAAAAAAGCTCCCATTGCTGGGAGCTCCTACAATGACCTTGGCACGACCACCTCTGCTGGAGGCAGGGGTGCACTGGGCTCCAGGGGGCTCAGCTGGCTGACCCCTTAAAATTTGTGTCAGATTTGCATTCTACCCCTTATTTTTTAGTGTCAAAACCCAATAAATAACATCTTATAGAAATGGTATTATCTCCCCTGGAAGAAAATAATTTAATTTGGCACAATGAACAGCTGCAGCACCAGCCTTGGAATATCTTCATTTTCTAATTCATATTGGATACCTCCAAGCCAGATCAACTATGGACAAGAGGTTGTCCATCCCTGGGAGCTCCCAAAGCATCTCTTCCTAAAGGCAGCTTTTTGTCCCAGTGCTCCCAGTTTTCTCTTTTCCAAACAAACACAGTGACATAAAAACAAAAGAGGAAAAGCTCCCTTGTCACACTTCTGACCCTCCTGTGTGCATTGGGGTTTAACATGATCTTCTCCATATTATCCTCAGGGAAAAGCCTTCAGGAGGAAAAGGGTGCCATGCAATAAAATAAAAAACATCACACTTCACTGTGATGTTTGTATTCCATATTCTTACTCATTTTCCTTTATTTTCCATACCTTTGCTTGTCCCATATAGCTTTTTGCAGTAAAGCAAAATTTCAGCATCAAAGCAGAATTTTATACTTCGATTTACTGAAGTAACAGATGAGCTTTGCTGATGCTGAACCTAACTTTGTATTTTTACGTGATTTTATTAACTCGTTTATATAAAACTGGATTACACTCTATTACCAATCTATTTTCTCTGTGTCTACAAGTAGCTGGTAATACAGCAGATAAATCTGAAATAATAGGAATAACAAAAGTACTATTGTGCACAATTATAGCTTGTAGCACCCCAAATCAGACATCATTAGTAACAAATGACAATATTATATAAAAGAAATACCATCTGAAAAGTGATTTTACATGGCATATTAAAGACTTGATGGCTCAGGAGATGGGTAATAGAATAAAAAGCCTTTTATCTCAAGGTCATCAATTCAAATCCAAGTCAGACTGATAGCAACTGAAAGCCATTTGATGAGAGTGCTAATGAGCCCGGCCTCGTTACTGGAAATTTAAGAACACCTCAGCATTTAGCTCCTTGTGCTGCCCTGAGAGCAGAAGTTGGGAGGTTTGGAGGAGCAGATCCAGCCCAGCAGGCAGAGCTGTGCTTCCCTCCCCATCCACTGCCAGCCCCGGGCTGCCCCTGCCCTACTCCAAAATTCAGAATTCACTGCTCACTCTTTATTGTGGGAAGGCTGAAAAAAGTGAGAGGAATAGTGGATTTGTCTTTCCAAACAAGCTGTGGGTCTGCTGGTAGATCAAACCAGCTCTGGGAGAGAAAAGAAACCATGGGAAGGGTTCCACTGATTGATGAATGGAAAAAGATATTTGCTTTTACAAATAAACTTTAGGTTTGCCTATAAATTAAGTCAGACTTTGAAAGATGAAAGAAACAATGGGGAAGAAAAATCCCTAAATTCTGTAAGAATTAAAAATTAAAAGGAGGGTTATACATTTGAGGGAAATCTTCGGTATCAGGTGTTCTGGGAAGTCTGAGAACCTCTCAAGTACCTCAGAAATGGGGAAAGAGAAAAGGGAAATGTGGGAAATTGGGATAAAAATTGGCTGAGTCCTCCAAAAATTGGAGAGACCCCAGGAGAATGCCCCATGGCCTCTGCCTTTATTCCAATAAAATAAAAGGACTCCTCTGTCTCCTTTTTGGACATAAACCTCTGGTGTTTGTGGATTAATTTTCCTAGCAAAAGAGATTGCACTTCCAGCACCCTGAGTGACCACTTCAAATGTGCAGAGGCAACTCTGCTCTGAGCTGTAACAGTTCCAGCATTAGTGGATATCTCACTATTTTATTTGATATCTCACTATTTTCCCAGCGTGGATCCAATGATGCGCCAAAGCAAACCAGTGCAGGGAGAGGAAAGAATCCCTGTGCAAACTCCAGCCACTGCTCAGCTGCTCTGGCACCAGCCAGCAAACAAAGCAGAGCACGTATTGCATGGCTTGACAAGCAAACTCAAAATATTCTCTGATAAAATCCCTGGAATCATTTCCTTTGTTCTGGTATAATACCTGCACAACTCATTGCTGGCTCTGGTATTAACATGATGCAAAGCACTGATAAGAACCCCATTGATGCTGTCCTTTTGATGCTGAATGAGATTTTTATTAAAAAATACCCTTCCAATAAAAGCAACAAAACACTAGAGATGCATTTTCAATTATTTTCAAATTAAAAATAAAAAGCATCCCAGAAGGAATTTGCTTTCATGTCTTTCATAGGCAAAGCTCAGTGCTAAATCAACCCCTACAAATACCTGTTTGCAGTGTAACTGAGGACACAGAGAAGCACCAGTGTAACACAATCATTGTAAATTGAGCAACCTGGGCTGGGGGAAAATATCAATGAGATGATCTTTGAGGCCCCTTCAAACCCAAACCATTCCATGACTCTGTAGGAACAGGGCAAGTGTTCCCCATGATCTCTGGAACTCACAGATTCCTTTTTGAACCTCCCCAGGTCCCTTCCAGCCTCAATTATTTCAAGATTCTGAAAATTAACCACCTCATGGCTCATGTGAACTCCATCTTCAGCAGTGCCTGGGTTTGGAGGAGCAGGTTTGGGTTTCAGGAGTGAATAATGGATTAATTTTAAAGGTACCCAGGTGCCTAAAGATGCATTTTACAACCAGTTGTGTCTCACTATGTCTGGATAATCAATTCCCTTAATTCAATTTCTCCCTGGTGTAATAACCATTAGAAACTCAGCCCTTACCCAGGGGAGACTGCAGAAATCCCCAAACTCTCACTTCTCTGCTGTCTAGAGATGCCCCAGCACCCACAATTCCTCAACTAAACCACTATGGGTGCCTCTTATTTCAGTGCTGAATTCAGTAATTCCTAAATCCTGATGATCTCATATTTATGACAGTGGGAACAAACCCTTCAGATTTATGGAAGCTCCCCAGATGGAATCCTGGAATGGTTTGGGCTGGAAGAACATCAAAGCCCAACTCATCCCAGCCCTGCCATGGCAGGGACACCTCCCACTGTCCCAGGTGCTCCAGCCCCAATGTCCAGCCTGGCCTTGGGCACTGCCAGGGATCCAGGGGCAGCCACAGCTGCTCTGGGCACCTGTGCCAGGGCTGCCCACCCTCACAGAGAGGAATTAATTCCTAATATTTGATCTAAACATACTCTCTGTCAGTTCCATATAAATCCTGTACCCACATCAGCCCAGGATGTTCACCTCTGGTGCAGCTGTGCAGCCCCAGTCCTGGATTGCCAATTTTTCCGCTTCCAAGAGCTCAGGATTTCCCAGTTCTGATGACCTGAGGTTAAAACCAAAACTTCCTCCCCAGCTACAGCACCGCATGGCCCAACTTACTGCAAGTCTATCCAGCAAACTAACTGTCAAAAATTCAGAAATATGGGTTTGAGTGGATTTTGGAGTGTGGAAAAATCCCAAATCCATCAGTTAAGGCCATTAGCTCATGTGACACACCTCACTGAAGTCAATTTTCAAGGATAAGTGTGTGACAAGCTGACTGGAGGAATTCTCCTTTAATGCATTATTAATTCATTTATTATTACAGTTATTATAATCTTTATGCAGGGCACTGAAGTTTAATTTGTTCTCGATGAGCTAATCTTTTTAATGAGCCCTTTCTTCTCCTCAGGATGGGAGCTTCCTCAACCACTTATGTAGCTTTTAAGCAAGTAGAAAATGACAGGACCATGTACCCTCCTCATAAACACAGCCTCACATAGTATGCCCTGAATTTTAAATAAAAATGAACGATTACCAACTTTCCCACTGCCAAATATCTCTTAAAAGGTTTCAGATACAGATTTTAAAAGGTTTCAGAAAAGAAAATATTCACCAATAATGCTCTAAATATAGGGAGTTCATCACACAATCTTAATTACGATTGCTCTCTCTGACAAAGAGGAGAAACGCATTTAAATAAAAAGCCTCTGTGTGAGTAAATGCAGTTATTTGTGGGGCAGCACAGATTAATCCAGTCTGGAGCCCCATCTGAATGGCTCTGGGTTCATCCTCTGGTCACCCAGGGCAAGGAGGTCACGGGGCTGATCCCTGCCCTGGGGAATGGGTTCAGACAGAGAGGAAACGGCACAAAAACACAGACATGGGTGCTTGGAGTTGGGATGCAAAGGGAAAAACACTCCAATTCCAAACACCCACACTGCAGGCACAGCCAGGATCCAGCTCTAAATGCTACAGCACTTTGGAACACCCTTGATATTCAAAAACCACGTGGATGTGGCACTTGGGGACATGGGGACATGGGTGAGTGGTGGCCTCGGCAGTGCTGCAGCACTCAGTCAGATTTGATTTGATGGCCCTAAAGGTCTTTTCCAGCCTCAGTGATTCTGTGATTCCATGCAGGAAGCTGCTCAAGTCTGCACCTGGAATGCTGTGCCTGCATTTCCAGAGCTCATCCCTGGAAATGGAGCTGCTCAGCCCATGGGACACCCTCCCGGAGAGAAGGTTCTGGAGGTGTGCAAGAAGAAACAACACAGATCGGCCCCCAAGAAAAACAGAGTAAATCCTTCAGGAGAAGGTTTGAGGGATAAAAGGTGGGAGAAAGTTTTGGAGGTATGCAAGAAGAAACAACACAGATTGGCCTCCAGGAAAAACAGAATAAATCCTTCAGGAGAAGGTTTGAGGGATAAAAGGTAGAAGGTTCTGAAGGTGTGCAAGAAGAAACAAAAATTGTCCACTAAGAAAACCAGAATAAATCCTTCAAGAGAAGGTTTGGGGGATGAAAGGTAGCAGAAGGTTTTGGAGGTGCGCAAGAAGAAACAACAAATATTGTCCACTAAGAAAAACAGAATAAAACCTTCAGGAGAAGGTTTGGGGGATAAAAGGCAGAAGGTTCTGGAGGTGTGCAAGAAGAAGCTACAGAGATTGTCCACTAAGAAAAACAGAGTAAATCTTTCTTCTTTTTCATTCATACCCAAAAATCAGCTAGCTTTTCATGGTGGCCTTTCCAGCTGGATGGGCTGGAAAGAGGGAAAGTTTATCAGCTAACTCACAAGCACACAAGGAAGTCAGCTTTTCAGGTCAGAGCTGCTCCCACAGTGAGATAAATGAAAACATAACCAGATTTTATGGAGATCTGGACTCACACAGCAGCTGGATCTCACTGCCTGCCTGATTAGCTGGGGTTAATCAGAAATTAGTGAATTATTTTCTACTTGGAACAATTGCTGGTTGTAATGGAAAAAATCCATTTATCAGTGGGTATATGAAAAGAATTTTCAAAAATAATAATCCTTAAACATTTTAAATGCTATTCAGACAAACTACATTTTGTCAATAACTTTATCGTTCTGATTTGTACAGCCCACCAAAGTTCACAAAATTAAATTCAGCAGCAGATGCATAAGAAACCTGCTCTCTACAGTAGTCAAGGTCAGCAAGCAGAACACAAAATCCTAAAAAATGGCAGCTCAAAAGGAAGTTATGGTGTAAATAATTCCCATTATAGGCAAAGCTTTCACCTTGAAGCTCCTGTTAGTAAAAGTCCATGGGAAATGCACACATTGGTAGCCAAGACTCCCTTTTCAGCAGCCACAAACAGAAAGAAAACAGAATTACAGGAGGGTTGGGGTTTTTTTCTTTCTTTTTTCTGAATAGGATTTAAAAATAGTTAAATAAATAGACAGAACCCCCTTGCCAGTGTGATTATTTCCTCCAGGCACATCTCCCTACAGGAAGGGCCCATGGGCACTAAAATCCCGTGGAAACAAACTGTCCTGGAGAAGTCCAAGCCATAAATAACTCCAGGGCTCCAAAGCCTTTTTTTTCCCTGTGAACAGTTGTTGGCAGTGCCATCATGAAGTCCCTGCTCTTCCGCTATTTCTCTTCAACTTTTAGGAAATCCAAGGAAATCCATGCAGCCCCTCCCTGCCCTGTTGGCCACCAGCAGCTGCTGGGGAGCAGAATGGGACACTGACCTTGAAATAATCAGGGTGGAATGATCACAGCGCCTTTTTCTCCAGAACTGAGGGTGTTTTTTTTTTTTTTTTTAAATGTTAAATCACAATTTCCTCACCAATTAGTTGCTACAACAGGATAAAGCCTGGCTTAGGGCTCAGCTCCACACACAATAACAAATGAATGTTTGCTTGAGCTGCAAAAGGAGAAGACAAACAAGCTCCATCTGACCTCGGAGCTGTCGGGCTCTGGAAGCATGTCCACACCCTCCAGGGAATTAAAATCACAGGGAAGCATTCCAGAACCTGCCTACCTGCACAAACGCATACACACACACACACGTTTGTGTTTTTATAAAGAGCTTTTTCCAGACAGAAATGGTATCAAACACGTCCAAAATGGTTACAATGACTTTAACTGTGATCGTTCAGACAGAGAGGCAAATCAAATCGACATCCAAAACATTTAATTAAAATGAAAAATTTGCATTTCTAACCAGTACATGGGGCTGTTTCCTCATCAGTGCATGGTCAGGCTGTAGTTTTACATCTGAATCCTTCTCCCCCACTTTACTGCATCTAGAAATAAAAAAAAGAGTTGTGAGTTGTGTAATGGCATGTCATATGTTCAATTTATCTAAAACCAGCACCTTTATCAGTACAATTCCTTTTTATTTTTTTCCCCCTGTATGCTGAGTTTCTGTCTGATCTCATTCTCCTTGCCCTTCATTTACCTGGAAAAGGAGAAGTTTTTTCCATATTTAAATAACAGAAGCAACATACCCCACGGAATAGAGGAAAAAATGGGCTGAAGTGAGAAGATCTGATTTTTATTCTAAACCTGGATTTGTGGCCTTGGAACAAGGCACTTTTCTGCACATTTCCCCTCTCTGCCTTTCTTGTCTGCTTACATTACAAGCTCTCTGAAGCCTGTTAGGTGTTTATACAGCACCAAACAGATAAGATTCAGCTTTCCTCAGAATCAAAAGATAACACGAACCCAGAAACAATAAATCTTATCAATCACCACCTACGTTATTGCTCTCCTAACATGAAACACGTTTCAAAGTGATTTTCAATAGTTACTTTCCTTTAAAGGGAAAGAAATAAAAACAGCTCGTGGAAGAAAAGTGAATCCAAGAGGAAACAGATCCTTTAATTGTTTGTTTGGGTTTTTTTCCCAATACATTCCACCTGTTTTAACCACATTGCCCAAGAGCTGCATTTCTGTATCTTTACTACAAGGACAGGACACATCTCTGCCATTGACCTCGATATTCCCACCTAGAGCTGGGTCACAGGATGCTCCACAGGGTGCTGGGAGCAGCAAAAGTGTGGAACAGACTTTGGAGCTCGAATCCCACTTCTCCTGCTCTCCCAAATGTTACAACTCACACGGTGCAAGCACCACACCAACTCCTGTGTCACCCAGGAGCAGAAGGAGCACACAAGCACCATTTTGGTCTGGTTTTACCTCTGCGGGTCACCTTCAAAAGTGATTTTCTTTCCAGCCTCTCCATATGAATGACAAGATATTCAAGAGAGACGTCTTGAGGGAGAAGAAGTGATAAAGAGGAATTCAGCTAACCTATTTTATTTCTTGTCACTACTTGATAATCTCTTTATCTGCTCTCATCTCACCAGGTGCACACAGACTTATTTCCCCACGGACAGGGCCAATCCCTCTCCCAAAGTGCCCACGTGCACCTGGACTTCCTTTCCCAGAGTGTTTCAAATTCATATGGCAAAGTGCCCCTGATCTTTTGGGGTAAGCAGAGCCAACTTCAGCACACACAGATGTAAACACATAAAATGCCAGTGCTTTTTGCCACACACACATCTTTAGCCTTTCCGGGAGTTTCTGTGGCCATGGGCACACAGGGAACATTTGTAAGAATCTCCCCATCAACAGAAGTTTGCAGTTTCACTGAAACACACCCCACTAGCACATATATTTTACAGTTTGACCCCTCTGTTGATAAATTATGCTTTTGGTGTGAACAGAAAACCTTTTCTAAAGCTCTGTGGTGATTTAGGAACCCCAGTTCTACTTTCAGCTGCACCTTAATCCTTCTTGACTCCTATTGAGGCTTCAGCTCCGCAATGTTTGCTCTCCTGCTGGCACTGCACTCGGCCTTTCAGAGAGCCTGCACCTCCCCAAAGCAATGTGACTGCAACTCGGAATGCCAAATGCAAATCTCCTCAGGCACAGCCTGTGCCAGCTGGGCACAGCCCAACCGAGCTGTGCCAGCCTGGCCCAGCTTTGCAAGACATGCCTGGGCTGGAAAAGAGAGCAAACCCCAACCCAGCCCCGTGCAGAATCACCAGGGCAGCAAAAAGAGTGGAAAAATCCTTCTGCCACCAACCAGGGCAGAACAGAGGCCATTTTCAGGGTTTCAGTTTGTCCTCAACTCCCTGGATCCAGCCCTGTGACAAGATGCTGTTATTACATCAGGTCCAGACTTCCTGCCATTACCCTGCCCCCTGTTAGCTCTGGATTAAGCCAATTCTCCTGCAATTGATTAAAAGCTCTCCTCCAAATAAAAAAAAAAAAATCTGTTTGTTTAGAGACATGGGAAGGAAAAGAAGAAATTCAGCACTATTTCAACCTGAGATTCTGAGGGAGGAGGGAATGATGATTTGTATCTCTCCCTCCTCCTACTTTTTAATCTCTCTCAGAAATCACAGCAGAGAACAGTAACTCAAATGCTTTATAGCTGAATTCATTTTCATCAGCTGTCTCCTATCTTTACCAGTTGTTTGTCTGCTTCTCCCATTTATACTGTGCAGCTTGGACTTATCGATCTTGTAAGCTTTAAATTACAGCTATCCATGGGAAAAAAATAAAAAAATAAAAAGGCAAGAGGAAAACCACAACAGGAAAAAGCAGGTCTGATGAAGGATTTCTGAAGGGCTGCTCACTTCTGCTAAGAGAAAATCTTAATGGCATTTCCTGGAGAGAAGGTCTGTGGGGCTGAAGTTATTAGTGGACTGTGTGGACAGAGGACAGGCAAAAATAGCTGTCAGATTGAAGGGTTTATATTAAAAATATTTCCAGTGAAAAGTGTAGGAAAACTTGGGGGGAAAAAATACAAGATTTGTACAAGTATCAATCAGCTGATTTATAGCCCTGGGTTTATTAGAACCAGCCAATTCATAGCAGTTCTTGTGGTTTCAGGCTGAGCTTAAACAATAAGAATTCCCTGCTCCCCAAAACCCTGGAAATATTTCCCATGACAAAGGCAGAGCAGGGGCAGAGCTGATTTCTGTGCCCAAGTGCACCCACTGCAGCTCAGAGCCTGCTCAGGGCTCCCTCCAGAATTCTGGGGCTGTCAGAGAATCATGGAATCACAGAATGCTGGAAACAGACCTTAAAATCATCTCATTGCAACGCTCCTTCCACGGGCAGGGACACCTTCCACTGCCTTCCTAAAGAATTCCATGAATCCCCAGGATCCTCCTGCACCCCCAACCCAATATTCCTGCAGGGATCCTGCAACTCCCCAGGGAAGATTTTCCAGTACTTTGCCCAAGACTTTTCTACAACATGAAGGGAAAATTGTGACTCAGAGGCCTCTGTTCCAGGTGTTCCCACCTGGGAAGGGAAAGGGGAAAAGGGAAAGGGGAAAGGAAAAGGGAAGGGGGAAAAGGGAAAGGGGAAAAGGGAAAAGGGGAAAAAGGGAAAGGGGAAAGGGGAAAGGGGAAAAAGGGAAAGGGGAAAGGGAAAGGGGAAAGGGGAAAGGGGAAAGGGAAAAGGGGAAAGGGGAAAAGGGAAAGGGGGAAAGGGGGAAAGGGAAAGGGGGAAGGGAAAGGGGAAAAGAAGAAAGGGGAAAGGGGAGAGGGGAAAAGGGAAAGGGGAAAGGGGAAAAGGGAAAAGGGAAAAGGAAAGACCATCATTCTTCCTGTGGAACAACCAGGCACAGCCAGCTCTGGCCTCCCTGGCTGCAGCAAGTTCCTTAAGTTTAAAATTCAACCCCAGGGTTTATTTCACTGAGGAATAACTGAAACCAGGTCTGTCTTAATGAGGAAACCTGTCTCCAGTCTGCACTGAAAACTCAGCCTGTTGTTGGGTTTTCATGCCTTGAGTACAAGGGAAAAACCTGCACCCTTCCTAACTGGGATTTCTGACTGTCCTAGAAACCTTGTGGCCTGAATCCAAGTGAGCTGCCCTGGTATGGTAAATCTGTTGGGATTTTAAAAAATTAAAATCTAATTTTTCCTCTGTGGGTATGGGCAAAGTGTCTGCATGTCTGGGTTCCTGCAGTAGCATTTTATTGCCCTGATGTTCCGCAAGGACAGTCACTCTGTCTTTCAGTTCCCCAAAGGTCAGAGGAGCTGAAAGTGCCCCAGCGAGGGACTGCAGGTGACAATTCCCTGCACTCAGCTGGTCACTCCTGCCTGGCAGTGTGGCACAGAGAGGCAGCAGGGCACAGAGGTGGTTTCAGGCTGAATTTAAACAAGAAAAATTCACTGCTCCCCAAAACCCACTGGAAATATTTCCCATGACAAAGAGCAGGGGCAGAGCTGATCTGTGTGCCCAAGGGCACCCACTGCAGCTCAGAGCCTGCTCAGGGGCTCCCTCCAGAATTCTGGGGCTGTCAGAGATCCCTGATCCCCGTGTCCAGCTGGGGCTGCTCGGTGTCTGAGCATCACCCCCTGCCCCTGGCCATGCCACAGATGGCACCAGCAGCTTCCCAGGCTCCTGCACCTCCAGCTGGCACAGGAGGAGCAAACAAAGAGGGATGAGCAGTCCCTGCTGCAATGTGACCTTCACATTACACCCATGCATTGCTCCTCGACAGACACACACGAATGACAAAGGCAGAACCTGCCAGTCAGCCTCAGATAATGCTCTGGAAATGACAAATAAATATTTAAATATCACTTGAGCTGTGCCTGCTGCAGATCCCTGCAGAACAGAGGAAGGTAATTCACAGATTTGTCCTGGAGGACTTGAGAAAGAAGAGTGGCATCAAAGGAGGGAATTCTGGCCAGGATGGAGCTCTGGCACTGCTCTGGCTGCTCCTGAAGCCAACCTGCTCCCCCAGCACTGCTCTCACATCAAACCTGCCTTGACTCTGCTCTCAGGGCACTCCACCAAGGCTGATCCTATTTCAGGGACCTGTGGGTGGCAAAGGGAGGAAAGGACCCAAATCTCAGCACTCAGGGCTGGGCACTGTCCCCATCCATTGTCCCCATGAGCGCCACCAGTGAGGCATGAGCTGCCCTCGTGCATGTTAACAGCTGAAGGGTTTTCAAGGAGGAGGTTCTGTCAAGCAATAAAAAGATGCTTTAACCAGCTTGGAAAATAGCACAGGGTGAAGTGGATAAACTTTCCCAGCAAAAGGTCAAGGTCCTTACAGCTTATGGATGCCACAGCAATGCAAATGTGCTAAGGGGAGCATTTACAGTGATGTCTGACTAACAGCAAGTACATTAAATTAATACAGGCTGAGAAAAACAACAAGAGAAAAAAAGAAACTCTTTAATAAAGAAATAAACATCCTTGATGTAATTTTACCCATGTGCATTTTGAACACAACCAGCAAAGATGCAGTGTGCTGAGAAGAGTCAGCGCAAGCATTTTTCTGTTCCTTAAATGATATGATTATTTTCTTTTTAGCAACAGTAGGAGATATTAATTGTACAGGAATAAAATTAAGAAGTCTGGTTTAGTAGACATGCTTTGCCCATACTTCAACTTTTCCCACCAGGAAAATGAAATTAATAAAAACATGTTTGTACTCTGTGGGACATATAGAATAAGGTGGCTCATAATTACTCCAAGCTCAGTGCTCCAAGTTGCTCAAACAACTGTTTATTTATTACTGGAATATGAAGAATATGAAGAGAGCCTTGCAATACTAATCACAGCTGTCTGGGCCCCCACATGATGCTGGCTGACAATTGCTGTGATTCACTGCACCAGTAAAAGAAGGCAGCCATGAACACATTTTTGTAAATCAAGTCTGTTGGGCCAGATTTGGGTCCTCGACTGCTCGGGCATAAGAAATGTAATAGCTCTTTGCCAGTACATAATTCAGGTGCTGAGCTTAATAATATGGATATGTGGCATTAAAAGCTGTTAAAATAGTTACCAGGAGAAAATCGCCTTGGCTCCAGCACCCGGGCAAAGGCTCGTTGCTGCACAGTCTCTCTCTGAGCCTTGTCATTACCCAGCCACAGCAGAGCCATTTTTTCCCTTAAGAAAATGTCAAGGTCTGTGCAGAATCACCCAGGTTTCATGTTCACACCTCCAGTGAGTGCTCAGCAGTTAAACCCCGTGCCACGACATGAACGAGTTGAGTTTAAATTTACAGAGCACACCAGGTGTTCTTATTGCCCCTTGAGGGCACCTGGGACTGGGGCAGAATCACCTCTGTCAGTGTTCCCCTGCTGGCTCGATAAATCCTGAGAGTCCATAAAAGTCAGCGAGCAAAACCGACAGCACCAGCAGCCCTGCCAGCAGTTTGGGGTAAAACTCGGCGCGTTCAGCACCTGCCCATTAGTCAGAATGATTCTGCATTTAATGGCCCCGAGGTTCAGGCAGCGCTCACACTGGTTTTAACAACCTCCTAGTGCTCAAAGCTGCGTTACTTTGAGCTCCTCACCATGGAGGATGTGCAAACCCGACAGCACGTGGGCTGAAAAAAGGATTTCCCCAAGCGAAGGCAGCATCCTGAGTGTTTGCACAGCAGCTGAGAAATAGCCAGCATTTTCCAGGAGACCCTTGGAAGCTTAGCACAATATTGGGGTTTCAGGAATGAAAGCAGCCAGAAAACTTTGCCCTGTATTTTTGAAGATATACTAATTTTTCAGCTATTCACACCCAAAGTTATTGTCATTCTCAGGCACAATGGAGCAACTCTCAGCACAGAGAAACAGAATCCCCAAAAGATTTGGGTTGGAAGGGACCTTAAAGCCAATCCAGCCCCACCCTGCCATGGCAGGGACACCTTCCACCATCCCAGGATGCTCCAGCCCCAATGTCCAGCCTGGCCTTGGGCACTGCCAGGGATCCAGGGGCAGCCACAGCCTCCCTGCCCTCACAGGGAGGAATTAATTCCCAATATCCCATCTAAACCTTCTCTCAGTTTGACGTTCTTCAACTCAAATAATCAGTGTAGGCTTTTGAAGTTAAAATTTTTTTACCCCACCCGACAAACCATTTCCTTATGTTTCCTGGTTAAAAATTGTATGCAAATAGAACTGAGGATGTTTTTTTCACTCTACAAATCATAAGTCAATGTCATACAAGCTGTCATGAGCATGAACTCTGAAAGATCACAAGGACCTAACCCATGGCATTGAGTTAAAATAACAGGCAAAGAAGTTTGAAAGTTTTTTAAATGATCTGTTTTCTGCTGCCCTTTTCATAACAGATTTAGAGCACAGTTTTAATGAAGGATGATTTTTTTTCCTGTTATAAAGATAGTTCACTGTTAAACTATAATTTTCACTTTTCTTTTCCCCCAGGAAATGCCCTTTAAATGCACTTGAAAATTGTCCAATATTGAAATTGGAAATTGAACCCTATAATATGTGATTCTGTGCTGAGATTGCTAATGATCACACAAACTAATAAGTAACTTATTTGGCATCTAAAATGATAAGCAAATGACGAAAGAAGCGAATTAAAAGATTTCTACACCAACTGGCAAATAATTTACAGACTAAAAAATCCTCTACAGACAGACATAAAAAAGGGAATGACTTTCAAGCAGAAGGAAAAAATGAAGTCTATAGTCTGAAGTTGCTCATTATCCCTCATTTGTTCAATTCTTATCTTGATTTGGTCATCAACTCCCTGCTTGCTTGTTAAGATGGTCAAGCCATGCAAACAAAGTGATATTTGTTCCCATAACAACATTGAACCCTTATATAGCATTTTTCATCATCAAATCTCCGAGCCTTCTGCGAAGAAGGAGAGCTTTGTTATTCATCCCCAATCCAGATAAGGAAATTACAGCAGTGGGATAATTGCAGAGCCAGAAATAAAACTTCCGAGTCCCAGCTAATGGCCCAAGTAGCAGCACAGGGCATTTGATTAACACAGGAGACAGCCGAGGTCAAGATGGGCAATTTGAGCATCCCAACTTGTGCACTGCTGAAAGCACAAGGAGGAAAGTGCAACTGAAAAAAAGTCATCAATTCAAGGAGTGCTTTACACTGGCACTCCAGGCTTCAAGTGTGCTGTTAACTCCTTCTGCCCACAGACATGCACCAAGACATCACACCAACAATCCCTCGGCAAGAAAGGTCATCAAGAAAATGACTAATTTATTATGGTACTCCAAGTACTTGGAGCCCAATAGGATTTTTTTTTCTACTAGAAAAAAATACAGGTTTCTGCTGGAAAAGGAATTGTATAGGAGTAAATGGAGTTTAAAACAATGCCAAGACAACAGAATTTTCCTCAGAAGAGATTACTGAGTCAGAACTATTTCTCAGGGATGTTATGCTGTGAAACAGGGTTGTTGGGAGTAAATTCTTGGAGGCCAGAGTGAGAGGCCATCAAGGAGGGGGGTTTGCTGCCCATCACCCAGTTAAGAACTGGAAGTGGATAAAACTTGAGTCAGCCTTCACCAAATGTGCCCACAGGCGACTGAAATCTCCTGACAACACTGAAATTCAGGGAGCAGTTTGGCTTGCTCGAGGAGGTGAGTGTTGCAAGGCCATGGTGGCTGCCCTGGGGGCAGAAGGGCACAGGAAAGCTCCCTGATCCTCATGGAAAACCTTCTCAAAGTACGAGAACAACCCACCCCAGTGAGTGGGAAGCAGAGCAGACGTGGCAGAAGGCTGGCTTGGCTGGACATGGGATCCCTGAGCAAGCTCCAGCACAGAAGGAAAGTGAACAGAAGGTGGGACTGGGGACTGCCCAGGAGAGCTACAGAAACCTGGCCCAAACTGCAGGGAAAAAAGGAGGAAAAGCAAATCAAATCCCAGGTGGAGATGAAGGTCTGTGGTTTTTAACACAGAAGTTTAAAATTCTTGGTATCTAGGGTTCTAATAATGCAGCACATAACTTAGGAGAAGAGCTGGGAGAACTGGGCTTGTCCAGCATGGAGAGAGAAGCCCAATTCCTATTTTCAACCCAACAAAGGCCAGAGCAACCAGATTTAAGTTCAAAGTCAGCATTAAGTTCAATGCCTGATTTAAGTTCAAAGCCAACATTAAGTTCAACGCCAATGTTCAACAAGAGGATCTCCAAAGGTCCTTCCCTACTTATATTCTTCCACAACTTTAATGGTTTCTCCTGCTCCCTGAATTTCAGTGTTGTCAGGAGATCTCAGTCACTGGTGCATCACCAGTGGCCACATTTTGTGAAGGCTGACTCAAGTTTTATCCACTTCCATTTCTTAACTGGGTGATGGGCAGCAAACCCCCCTCCTTCTGGTCAAGGAGAAGGTTTCTCCTTCTTTCTTCACTTCACTCTGCTCATCAGAGTGCATTCACTGCAAACTCTCATTTTAAATAATTATTCTGACTTGGTGCAATGCTTTCAAAGGCAATACAAAATTCCATACATATTTGAGAAGTGTCCAACCGCAGGTGAGCAACAGCATGGCCCAAAAGCCAGTCAGCTGGAGCCAATTAAAGCCTGATCAACCTCCCCTGACACCAGAAGGCCTAATTGAACTTCTCCCCTCTGTGCAAGATGGAGATTTTTGCCTTTTGCACAGAAGCCCAGAATGAAGGGTTTGCTGCTCTGAGCCTCTGCAAAGCATGATCATTATCAGAACATAACCATCAAAACAGGAGATGTCTGCACTGATTAAAATGATGCTGCTCCACCTTCTCAGAAAAGGAAAAAAAACCAAACCACTTCCTCTGCAAAGACCTCAGATGTTTAGTCCCAGACACCCATTTTTACCCCCCTGGCAAGCAGAAAATGTGAGCAGGAGCAAGTGACACACAGGCAGATTTAGAATTAAACTTCAAAAGCAAGTGGTTCATTAAGGAAACCAAGACATGTCCGAATGACTGTTAGCTACAGTCTAATAAAACCTGAGCCTGGTTTTAAAGAGGAGAAAAAAATAAGGCTAAAAATGCATGTTGACTGAAATATGTAAACTTACAGTGGAAATCAATTGGTATTTATAGCTGCTGAATAATGCACTCATTACTATTCATTCTCATTACTGTGCATTTTGCAACTGTCACAAAAAATTCAGTGACTGACTGACAGCTTTTAAAATATTTTTATGCCTCAAGAACCAAAATAGCTGAAAGAGAGCTGGAATTACAAATTCAAAAAGACTGGACAAACTGCCAGTAGTGCAGCAATCTAACCATGTCTTAATTCCTGGTTTTAAGTTCAAATCTCCCCAACATTCTATATTAATTAGAATAATCATTTTGCTTTTCTCCCTTTTTGGGAGGGGGTTGAATCATGTTTCACTTCTATGTGCCTTTGTTGTTTGAAAAATCTCTGTATATCAGGAAGGGTACCAGCAACATTTTCCCCTAATTAGTCCATAAAAATGCTAATTTCTCTAATGAATCAGATTGAAATATCACAGGAGTAGGTAATAGCACAAATACAGAGTTTGCTTATGGGGTAGGCTTTTGCTAATCACTGCCACAGCACTGGGCAGCTCACAAAGCCAGCACTCTAATGAGGTTAGAGAGGCAAGACATGCTCATCTGAATTTTTTTGGTATAAAAAAGAGACAGTTACTTGCCTGTGCAGTCACAGCATCCTTGAATTTGTGTCTGTATGTGAAGAAAACCAGATCCCCAGCATTTACAGCCCAGCTTTTCCATCCCCACACACTCAGGTCCTCTGCCTGTTTACTCAAGCTGAGGATGGGGCCATAAATCTTTATCCTGCCCAATTTCATTGTTAACATAATCCATTTCTGAGACAGATAAAATAATACTGCCCTTTTTTTCATGGACCAGTAGCTAATAATGTCACCAGTTTGAATGATACAAGACTGAGATCATTGTCTGTCTGCCCCACAGCATCTTTCTCTCTAATTTTTTTCCTGCCCTTACACTTTGGCTCCTGCCTTCAGTGCTGGCACATACTGAGGCACTTGTATCCAAGCTGCAGATCTAGGAAGGACTGGTCTCTCTCCTAGTCAAAAATCTAAGAGAATCAATGAGCTCTTAGAGGAAATCTCCTAGGGTTTGACCTTCAGGGTGGCCTTTTACTCTTTAAACCTCATGTAAAACAGCGATTCTGCCAGTCAATCCTTAGTAAAAGATTTAAAGAAAGGGACTGTTGCCTATTGGTGACACCAGAAATCTAAGCAGGAATTAAGCAGCTTGAAAAAGCCTTTAAATTCAACTCACCATTCTCCCTGAGCTCTCCATATATTCTTTATGGGCCTGTGTTCCCCCAGCCCTTTGATCATTTTATATTGAAGCAGTCTCTTGTTTAATACGCAGCTAAGATGACTGCAGGATAACATCAAAACAGGGGGGAACAGAAAGAACATGAAAGAATATGAAGTCAATGGCTTTGCCAATCACAATCCACAAACAGGGCTGGTTAAAAGGCTCAGCATTACAGAGCTGCCTTTATGCTCTCACAAAGCTTCACGCAGCGTTAAGGCCAACGACAAACTGAGACTAATGATTAAAACTACACTGGGCTGCCTTTCTCCTGCTTTAATTGTTGCTTGCTTTGCTCAGAGGTAGCAGATCTGCAAACACAGCACCTGTCTTTGTCCCACAGGTTCTCTGCACCAGCTGGTCTCACCATCTTTCTGTCAGGAATTAGAGTTTCCAAGCCAGGGTTTCCAATAAAACGTGGTCTATCATCCTTGTGCCATCACAGATTGGTTTTGTTTGGAACCGACCTTAAAGTTCATCTTGTTCCAAGCCCCTGCCATGGGCAAGGACGCCTTCTACTAGACCAGGTTGCTCCAATCCCATCCAAGCTGGTCTTGAACACCTTACAAAGGAGCTCCTCTAACAAGTTCCAAAGGTATTTTTGACAAGAAGCGAAAAGGGAGAAGGGTGTTCACTGAAATCTTCCTCAAGAACATCAACCCACTTTGACAAAAAAATAAAGAAACAAATCCTAGTTACACAAGACTTTGACTTCTTGATCCCAAACAACTTCCTGGTGCAGAATTAACATAACAACTTCCTGGTGCAGTATTTACACAAAAATCCACAGCATGCTTTGGACGCCAGACAGACGGAAAAGTTGATGTCTTCTGTCTAGAACTCCTCTCACACTTGGTTTTCATGCCATATTTCTTGGCTGCCTACACTCATGTTAATCTGCTAAAATCACTTTACCCACTTGGAAGGCAACATTTCAGTTCTATTATTCATCAGACAAGCAGCTCCATGACTGACTGACTGCTAATGATCCTTCCAGTGCACTGCACTGACAGTCGCAGTCACGGCAGCAATTTATTCCTCCTCCCAAGGAGCCACGAGGTGGGAGCTGAGCCCCATTGAAGTTGGTGACAAAGGTTTCAGTTGTGCTGGGAATTCATCTTTTAATGGGAAGAGACCTGCCTTAAGTGTTGTTTAGTGTGTGATGTCACCAGCCCCAGATAAGAGCTGACGGGAGGAAAAGGTGCACGCTGCCAGCGGGGCCAGGAGGGGACACAGCTCTGGGGGCTCTGCTCGCTGTCACATCCCTGTCACAGGGCCAGACAGGATTGTCCCACATTCCCTCCCAACAGGGAACAGCCTCAGGTCTGCTCAAGCCCAGCGTGCAGTTGCTGGAAACTTGGGGTGATGGAGAAATCCCATTTACATTTTCAATTTTTCAGACCCAGGGAGATGCAATCCCTGCTGCAAAAGGAGTTTGGGACAGTTGTGGCAATGTAAATTCCCAGTGTAAATTCCCACTACTCCTGAATTTCTTTAATAGAAGCAAGAGCTAAAAAGACAATAAATGAGATGGCAAAGCAAACTTTCCCTGACTTCTTTTCTATTCACCATCCTAGACATGCTGGCAAAGGGGGGAACACAGAGAAGATGAACATTGTCCAAAATGCTCACTTCTTCCACAAAAAGTTGTAGTTTTCACTGGAAAATGTTTTGTGTATGTAAATGAGAAACAGAAGATGAAATCCTAGTGTTACCACATTTTCCTGAATCACAACAGGCTTTTGAGGATAATTTTACTGCTTTGTTTGGGTTTTTATGCCTTCCAAATAAGCTATCCTGACTTGTCCTTTCTCTCACCTTGTCCTACTGCCTCAGTCTCCCTCACTTACATAAACCAAAGTGTCTCATTTCTGCATCTTTTCATTCCTATTCCCTCGGGAAGGGGAAGGGGAGGGAAAGGGAAGGGAAAGGGAAGGGGAAGGGAAAGGGAAAGGGAAAGGGAAGGGGAAGGGAAAGGGAAAGGGAAAGGGAAAGGGAAAGGGAAGGGGAAGGGAAAGGGGAAGGGAATCTGTCTCCTGAGGGCAGAAGAATGAGGAGCCAAGCAGTTTGGAGCAGGTATTTGGGAGCAGCAGGTTTTTAGCAGCCACCCTGGCCAAAGCAAGCTGAGGGATATTGTGAGTAAATCCATCTTTCTCATGTGGTTAAAACCACAGGCAGTAAGTTCAACTTGATGATCCTGAAGGTCTTTGTGAACCTGAATCATTCTCTGGTTCTAATGCAAAAATCCTCTGTGCAAGTTACATTTCAAGAACTTTACCTTAAAACAGATCCTCCAAATATATTAAAAAACTATTCAAGCCAAATTCACAGCCCAGACCATGCCATTTTATTCAAATGAATTTTTCTGTGCTTCTGTATCAACTGATTTCCTGTTGCTGGTCCTTTGTTCTGGGCAAGGCTCATTTTCCCTGTGCTATTCCAGTGCCACCAAAGCAGCCAGGTGACCTCTGAGGACGAGGAAAATCCAAGCTCCTCATTCAGGATCAGTCTCTGGAGCATCTAAACCACTGAAGCCTTAAACAATCTGAATTTCCTTTTCTGAAACCTCCTTGGTTTTTTGAATGCAAAAAATCATTGCTTAAATTACCAGCAATTTTTATATAGTGGAAGGACAAAAAGAAGAATGATAAAAATAAATAATGATTCCTATTGATATGGGCTATAAAAAAGTGGTGTAAATAGAGATGGGTTGTAAAAACTACCTTGAATTACAAAGCAGAATCCACAAGAGCAACACACCAGATGAAAAGTAGACAGCGAAATAAATAAATAAATAAAAATCAATGTGCACTGTACTGGTTGTTTGCGAAATTAGACAATTAATTCTGTGTAAACTAACCTATCAGGAAGGCACACTGTGGGGATTCAGAGAGCTGATATTGCAGTACACTGGATTAGGAAAGAATGCTTTAATGAGATCCCTGGAGAGTCTCCATGGACTTGGACCATCCTCTCCAAAAGATCATTTTTACCCCATTTAACTGCCAGTGTGTTGTGTCTCTGATACACACATGAACAAAAAGAAAAAAAAAAAAAAAAAACCCTGAAGAAAACCTACAAATAAAGGGCACTGTTAACACAATGACCAGGACCAATGAGAATGGTGCTTTTCAGGCTCAAAAATGACATTATGTCATTTTCAACACATAGGAGCCATCAGAAAGAACATCTGTGTATTAAACCCACTGCACTTAAATCCATTTACAGCCTGAGTAGCAGCAGCATAAAGAAAGCTTTTACACACAGGAGGGTGTAAAAAAACCCTGTAATAACAATAATAAAAAAATAAAATCACATTGTGCTCGCCAGAACAATCTGCAACCTGGCTTTTATTAAAATTTGATTTTTCTTTAAGTAAAGACCTAGTGTGGAGCTTGCCAAGTGCAATAAATGCCCCAGTTTAACGTGATTTTTTCAAATAAACTGGAGAAAACAACCTTGAGCCCCAAACCCAAAATGGCTGTATTTCAAAATGATCACTTGCTGTAAAATAACAGCTGGAAAACAGCAAGGCAGAATGTTTTGGTGAGGAGCTGAGCAGTAGGGTTAGAAGCTGTTCTTCTATTTGCAGATTCTCTGTAAAGACTTGTATAACCACATTTACGCCTTCAATCTCAGCAATCAATACTCTCAGCTTTCCGAAAGCTTTTCCAGGGAAGCCTGTGGGTTTTTCTTACTCTTGTCTGTTTTACACAGATGTTTCTGCTACTGAGGCCTGAGATCAGAGGGGAAAACACCCTGAAAATTTGAAATGAAGCGCAAATAAATAAACAAGCCAATAGAGAAATGGAAATAAACCCTTGGAAACATTTAAGCCAGCCTGTAAATTAAGATGAATTCTTTTCTCTCCAACTCCACTATTGGACTTCATGCAAGGACCAAGTCTCTGCCTCAGCAGCAGAAGGTGCTGGACAGCTCTGACTGTGAGACCAATGTTTATTTCCAACAGGGCCATTCTTTGGAAAATCAGCAGGTTTGGGAGTTAGTGGGTTAAGGAGTTGATAGGAACACTCACGGCTGAAGCACGAATGAATGCAAAGCACCTGAATTCTCATTGTGCTGCTCCCATTTTACCTGGCCAGCTGATGACACCCCCTCCATGGGACACCCCAAAAGCCAGGCTGGGAGAAGCCAACAGGAGAATTCCCATGGACAGCCACCTCCAGAGCCTGCCCTCCACAGGGGAGCGCACTCCAGCCTGCTCTAATCGCCCCTAATTGATTTTACACCACCAGGAAACCCAGAAACAGTTCAAATACAGTCTTTGAGTCCTAATATTTACACGGGCAAACATTTGTTTATCTGTCAGCTGTGTAATCCCAGGGCCTCTGCAGAGCCTGGGACAGGCTCTTAAGTAGCTTTCTCCAGTTTTGATTAGCTGGCTGCAGAGCCAGGCCTATAAATATTCCTAACATTTGCACCCAATGGACCGAGTGTTTTGTTGAGCAGACTAATTGGTTCACAACCCCTGCTAAGTATCAGCGCTATCATCCCCCACTGCCAGGGGCTACGATCATCATTAGCCAAGTGACAATCTCCTGGAGAATTTGGGCTCCTTAATCTCCCTTCTCCCCGAGGACATCAGACTTATTATGGGTTAAAGCTCTCCGAGTTGGCTCTGCTCCTTTCCGAGCCTGGATGCTCAGCACTGAAGGAAAAACCACCCGAATGTGGGGGCACAAAGGAAATTCGTGGCCACATCTCAAAAAAGGTGATCCAGAGGGAGAGATTTTGGTGCAGGGAGACAGACCCTGCCTGCACACACATTTCTGCAATTTCATTATTTCCAAGAGATGTATGAATTAACAGATGCCTGATGAAAACAGTCCTTGATCAAGCACCAAACCACATTGACCCCAAAACATCCTGGCTGGGGAAATTCTGGGGGCTGCAGAACCCCTGAGAGCCAGCAGGGTTCAGGACAGGAGCATTAAACCACACTGACCCCAAATCATCCTGGAAGGGAAAGTTCTGGAGCTGCAGAACCCCTGAAAGCCAACGGGGCTGGGGACAGGAACATCAAACCACAGTAACCCCAAAACATCCTGGAAGGGAAAGTTCTGGAGCTGCAGGACCCCTGAAAGCCAGCAGAACTGGGGACAGGAACATCAAACCAACACTGGCCCCAAAACATCCTGGAAGGGAAAGTTCTGGAGCTGCAGGACCCCTGAGAGCCAGCAGAACTGGGGACAGGAGCACTGCAGAGGGAGGAGCAGAGCAAGAGGTGAAACACAGGCCAGCTGCTGGAACAAAAGGTAAAAAGGAGAATAAAGGTGGGGAAATGAAAGGCAAACTGTGAGGAGATGGCATGTCCTCAGTCAGGCAGAGCCCACACAGAGAGGAGCAGCTCCAGATAATGCAAACCTGACCTTGTCTGGGCTGGGACTGGGAAATGGAGATTTAGGCAAGGAGCACGGAGATTCCTCTGTGCTCTGTTTCATCAGGAACAAAGTTCTGCTCTTAAACTTGGGACATCCTTTCACACTTTGGATCCTTTCATGTTTTTCATCCTTTCATGTTTTAGATCTGGAGAGTTAAGGTTTTTTTTTTCCTTCCAAAGCCACACAAATCACCGACACCAATTTCCTGGAATAGCTGAAAAAACCCCACCACGATGAAGAGGAACATCCTCTCCTCATTGCACCTCTCCCCATCCAAAATGAGAGCAAACACCTTGGCAGGCACAAAAAGCCCTTCCTGGCCCTCTGAATTCCTGCTTTGGCACCAAATTCTTCCTCTTAAGAACACCTGTGCTCACTGATGCTGGAGACTCACCTGATAAATAAGATGTTAAAGCACCAGTCACCATCTGGAAGTGAAGGGGAAAAGGTAGAAGGGAAAAATCCTGCTTGGCCTTTCTGAGGTTTCCAGAAGGGAAGGGGTTGTTAAAGAGTGAATGGAAGCAGCTCAGTGATGGACAGGACCTCTCTCGTGTCCAAATTTGTACAAGGCAATGAACTCAGGCTTTGGTACCAGAGCTGCCCCCTCCCACCACAGCAGCCCATCTGCATGGAGAGCTTTATTTCTCCTTGAGCCACACTGAGAAATCTCTGCAGTTTGGAGCTTTGGAAAGCCTCCACATTCACATTTAATTTGAAATTATATCCTCCCTGTCAAAAAATGCCTGGGGGGCAAGTCACTTATGAAAAAAAAAAAAAAAAAGAAAATATAAATCTGAATCTTCTCGTCTGCTCTGAGTGATAACATCTGCCACTGAGAGGGCCAGTGCCAAAGACAGGATGAAGTTGTTCCTCAGAGAGGAGCACCCAAATAAAAAATATCCCAAAACAGAAGGAATCTGAACCACCTCCCAGGCAACACCTAATTATTAATTATTAGGAAGAAATAAACTTTAGTGTAGGAGCTTTCCAGCACTTCTCATGTGCCCACACCAGGCAGAAACCTGATTATCCTTATTTATAAATAGAAGGTATAACTGCATTTGTATGGGAACATTCATGAAAACACATTACAGGTGTGTAATATCAAATTTCAAAGTTCATAGCTCAGGAATAATTCGAAACATTTCATATGCTCCACATTGAGCTGCTTCACTTGTGTTTGTTTCCCTCTCAGGCACATCAGATATTGATGTACTCTGATTATTTTCAGGGAAGATAAATGTGATATCAGATTCAAGAGCCCAAGGCTAAAGCTACTGCCTGTTGCACAAAATGGTTTTGAAAAAAAACAAAAATATATCTATAGATACATCTCCCAGATGATTTTATTTTCCACGGACTGCCACCATGGTTAAACCATGCAAATACAGTAATTTAACTTATTGTGTGCACACACACATATAAAAACATAAATATATAACCATAAATATGTTTATATATTTATGTTTTTATATATATTTATTTATACTTTATATATATAAAATATATAAAAATCTATATTTATAATTTATATAAAATTTATATTTATATTTTATAGAAATATATTTTATTCGTATATATAAATATATGTGAATATATAAATTTTATATAAAATATTGTTATGTAAATATATTTTATATAAAATTTCTATATTCATAAATAAATATTTTATAAACACTTTATGCACTCAAATTTCAGCCTGTTTAGAAATGACCAGGCCACTCATTTCAAAGCAAACAGTGAAAACCCTTGCAGGAGACAGTTACAGGATCATCCATCCAGGGAGACATTAATTTCCCATCCCTCTATTTAGAAGCAACCTATGATCTAAAACATGAGGCTTCCTCAAGGGTCAGAATGGATTTGTTTCATTTGATGTAACTGAAGTTAAATTCACCAAATAGCCCCTGGCCTTCGGGAGGCTGAAGGAGAGGGATTCAATTGGATTCTCTGCTTTTCACAAAGATGAATAAAAATCACTTCAATAGGAAGCATCTGCTCAGCAGCCCAAGGTGCTCAAGATGCAACTGAGATGAGGATTCTGTACAGAATGCCTTAGAAAGGGCTAAAAGAATTATTAATAATAATTATTAGCATTTTAGATGCGCTGATTTATTTTTGCCTTTGATACAAAGCAGAACTGCATTAAAAATTAGAGATGTAAAAAGGACTAAATAAAAAAAAAAAAAGGGAAATATTAAAAGTCCCTTTAAGAAAGGAATGTGAAGAATCCTCAGGATTTCATGTACAGATGAAATGTTTCAAGGAATGGACATGACAGACACAGGTATTTATGAAAACAGGTGAGACAAGGTCAAAGAGCCACTCCAATGATCACACTGGAATTGAGACACAGCACGTTTAAAACAAGAGAGAAAATCACCATAATTACCTCTGTGACCTGTCTGACACGGGAAAAGTTATTGATACAAAGGGCAGGATGATTAGGAGAATGATTAGGTATTTCAAGTGCTAATAATGATACTTTCCCAAGGCAGAAGAATTTATAAGGGCTATTGATCTCATGTTTCAGGATGGGAGTCAAGCTGGGAGTGCTTGGGAAGAAGGGAAAATAAAATAAAATGATAAATAAAATAAAGTGATAAATAAAATAAAAATAAAATAAAAAATAAAATAAAAATAAAAATTGGAAAATAAAATAAAAATAAAATAAATAAAAATAAATAAAATAAAATAATGAAATGAAATGAAATGAAATGAAATGAAATGAAATAAAATAAAATAAAATAATGAAATGAAATGAAATGAAATGAAATGAAATAAAATAAAATAAAATAAAACAAAACAAAATAAAATAAAATAAAATAAAATCTTTAAGGGACAATTTGCTCCCTAATTGTGATGAGGGTTCAGGGGAGGAGAGAGGAAGGTTTGGGGCTTTTCCCAGGGTGTTGAGTCATGTGGTATTGGTTACTAACAGAGAGAGGGATTCCAACTTAATTGGATCTTTAATCGGATTGAATAGGGTAATTCCTACCTCTCTGCATTCCTAATGGATGTCACAATGGCAGGAGTTAAATGCTGAGGGGCTGCTCTGATTTGAGAGCAGCTTCCAGGAGATCCTGGGCAAGGACAGTTATTGGGATGTCCACTGAGAGAAAATGATCATCAGGGTGGATAGATTGCAGCAGGATTTTGGAATAATTACTGCCCACTCAGCCAGCTCTTACAGATAGGACACACATCCTTTGCTTTGCATTTTTTTCCCCAATAAATCAGTTTATTCCCATTTAGCAGCTTTCCTAATTCCAAGCACAATATGGCCGTAACCAGCCCAATTCCACACTCAGGTACTCAGTGCAAAATGTCCAAGGCAGAAACAGAGCTGCAGGTAATTGGAGCTCTAATTATCCCAAAGAGTTGATGGGTTTGTTAAATAGTCCAAAGAAACCACGTTCCTATTTCCACTGAAAAGATCCTAAAACAGTGACTCTCTTCCAGTCCCAAAACAATGCAGGGAGCGCTGCTAAACAAAGGTAACACCTTTGGGATGGAGTTGTAAAAATCCAGCATTATGTGAGTGATTTCCCTCCACATAACCATGGCAGAATATTCTCTGCTGTGGAGGTAAAGAAGGGTTTTGGAAATTTTTCTGGAGAAGTGATTTCCAGTCCTGGCTAAAGAGCTCCCATGATAGCAAAATTACTGACAGAGTTTAAGGCATCTGTTTCACTTCCCTTATAGCTGAAGAGCCACAGGAAAAAAAACAGCAACGAAGTCACCTGGAGCATGACTGCACTGCCCCACAGAAAATACACAACATTAGGTGTAAATTAATGATTATCTCATTATTAGGCACTGTAAGCAGTTGCAATGGAGTTATGTTTCTTGGAAAAAAGAAGTCTCAATCACTGCTCTGGTGAAACAACTGCAGAGAACAGACAGACAAAGAGAACACATCAAAAATCCTGATACCACTGAGATTTTCCTGTGGTGCCTTCAGTTTCAGCTTTCACATTTCCCAGACTCTGCACTGTATTCTGTGATCTGAACTCCAGATAAAATGTCAGCAGTTCTCTCCCAGCTCAGTCCCACAGAACAATCCTTTCCCAGCCCCAGAACCAAGGACACCGCTGCAGCTTCAGCCCCAAAAGTGCAAACAACAGGGAATGGAGGGGAGCAAACTGGGAGGGTGGGACTGCATCACCTGGAGCTGGAACTGGACAATGAACCCCAACATGGAAATGGACCAAAACTGATAAAAGTGAGAGAACTCCTGACCAGGAGTCCATCTGGGGTGGAGCCATGGCTGGTCTCCTGTACTGCCCAAGGGACACACCTTCATTTATTTATTTTAATAAATCCTATTATTTTAATAAATAAATTATTTATTTACACCTATTTATTTTAATAAATCCCTACTTTATTCCTTTAATTCTGTTCCAGGGAGCCTCTTTTCATTCTGAAAATTTGGTTCAGTGGCAGAATTATAAAGTTCTTCATTTCCTTTAACTCTTGTGTGTGCAACACTGATGGCAGCAAAGTGGGGGCACTCAGGAGACCCCAGTGACACCTCAGTGATGGATGGGACATCCCACCAATGCCCAGGGACACAGGACGTGCCCTTTGCTCCAGGGGAGGGTGGCACAGCCTTGGTGGGATCCCACCCTCGGGTCCATCCCTGCTTTTGGCAGCACCATCCTCTCCCCCAGCACCACAGCACTGCCAAAAGCCCAGACCACAAATAGGAGGTTTCTTTATCATCATTAACAAAGCCCAGAATCCAAAATTGCTGTTTTGACTGGGAGACAGATGACTCCAGCTCTGCCAACACCCAAGGTGCTCCCAATGCCAAAACTCACTTTGCTCACACATATGCTGCAATACTCTGAAACAGAAGCTCTGAAACTCCTTTCTTTGTCCTTTCAGTGCTTCTATTCCTCCTTTTTGTGCTTCCCATGTCAGTTCCTCCCTTTTCTTTCTTCTTCCTTGACTGCCCTTTCAATGCTCACACATTTTAAGGCCTTTGCACCTTTCTGTGCAGCACATTCTGTTGTGTTTTTTCCTATCCTCTGCAAATCATATCCAGCAACTCATGTTTGATTGTGTCACACGAGGTATCCAGTCTCTATCTGAACACATCCCAGTTCATTACAGTGGTTAATCACAGTTAAAAAAAAAAGTCTTTAATGTCTAATTTAAAATTGTCTGGCTCCAGCTTGCAGCCATTGGATCTGATTTTTCTTTTCTCTTCTTGATTAAAAAGCTGGATATGCTTTCCCCATGAAAATACTTGTCCCTGTAATCAAGTCCCCTCTCAATCCTCTTTTTGATGAGCTAAGCAGATTGAGCTCTAAATCTCTCACTGCAGGGAATTTCCTCCACTCTTCAAATCAATATTGTGGTTATTTCCTTGACTCTCCAGGTTTGTAAACCCTTTCTTTCAGCTGTTGACACCACAACTGACCCTGGCTTTCCAGCACTCTCATGGATTCAGATAAAATCCGTGTGTGAAAGGATCGTATTTGTCCTTCATCCTGCTGGGCTGCCCTTGCATCCCTGAAGTGTCCGAGGCCAGGCTGGGCAGGGCTTGGAGCAGCCTGGGACAGTGAAGGTGTCCCTGCCATGGCACTGGGTGGCATTTAAGGTCCTTTCCAATTGAAACCATTCCATGTTTCTGTGAAACAAGATTGCTGCCAGTTCCACACACCGGCTTTGCTGGGGTTGTTTGGTTTTGGCTGAGGTTTCACAGCACACCACCTCCAACAGCAGGAAACCCTGACACAAACCTCACTTATCCACATTTATCAAACCTGTAACTCCTCCCTTTCCAGAGAAGCCTAAATTATCTCTATTCATTATTTTAATTCATTCCTCTATCAACTTTTCCATTATTTTTCTGGGATTGGTGCCAAGCTCTCCAGACAATCATCTCTGACCTCTTCTGCTTTCCCCCTTTTCACATGGGCTTCTCCTGTATTCCTACAGAAGATACACAGGATAATGGAGCCAAAACCACACTGCCAACCTTGTATGACCCAACCTTTCCCAAAGATCATAACCAAGACTTTTTCCAACAGCTATTGACAGTCTCACCTCTGCCTCCCACCCCACTCCTGCCCACCCATCCCAGTTCAGCCGTCACAAAGGTACAGAGATGCCAAATCCACGGGCTGAGAACAAAAAACCATCGCACCAAACACCAACACATCAAACCAACACACCAAAAAGCCATCACCAGAGCCTGCTCAGAAAAACACTTCCAGAAGCTTCAGTGCTCTTCTTTAGCAAAAAATTTGTAAATTTGATAAAATTTTGTAAAGTTTTATTTTTAGGAGAATTCAGCTTTGACCCACCTATGTATTTGATCGGAAGCTGTAGTGATAGGGTTCAAATTGAAAGAGTAATGGGTTAAAATTAAAAAAGGGGGAAATTTAGGTGAAATTGTTCCCTATGAGGCTGGGGAGCCCTGGCACAGAGAAGCTGTGGCTGCCCCATCCCTGGAAATGTCCAAGGAGAGGTTGGACATGGCTTAGCTACAACAAGAAGATCTTTAAGGTCCCTTCCACCCCAAACCCCCTTTGGAATTCTGTATGACATCAGCTCAGTGAGAAGTTTGTTTCCCAGGAATTCCCTCCCTCCACCGCATCCCTTGGAGTGATATGGTTCAAATTGAAGGAATAATGGATTCAAACTGAAAAGAGGGGAAATTTAGGTGAGATATCAGGAAGGAATTGTTCCCTGTGAGGGTGGGGAGCCCTGGCACAGAGAAGCTGTGGTTGCCCCATCCCTGGAAATGTCTGAGGCCATGTTGGACAGGGCTTGGGTGCACCAAGATCTTTAAGGTCTCTTCCACCCCAAACCCCTTCGGAATTCTGTACAACATCAGCTCAGTGAGAAGTTTGTTTCCCAGGAATTCCTTCCCTCCACTGCATCCTTTGGAGTGATAGGGTTCAAATTGAAGGAGTAATGGATTCAAACTGAAAAGAGGGAAAATTTAGGTGAAATTGTTCCCTGTGAGGGTGGGGAGACCCTGGCACAGAGCAGCTGTGGCTGCCCCATCCCTGGAAATGTCCAAGGCCAGGTTGGACATGGCTTAGCTACAATGAGAAGATCTTTAAGGTCCCTTCCAGCCCAAATCCCCTTTGGAATTCTGTACGACATCAGCTCAGTGAGAAGTTGGTTTCCCAGGAATTCCCTGCCCCCAGGAGCACATTTAGGATCAGGAATTGATTGAACTTTCAGTGGCAGCCCCTGGCTGGGTGATGCTAAGTGGCCTGGACAGGCTCCCCTCTCCAAGGTGTGCTGCAAATCGCGGATTAGCGGCTCCGGCAGCGCCCGCAGCCTCGCCTGTCTGACATCATTTACCTGGCCTGAAATTACAGTTCAATTACTGCAGCAATATCTCATTCAGGCAGAACAAAGAAAGGGAAAATATGCAAATGAGCACATTTAAATTCACTTAATTTAAAGGCTTAAAATTTTTAAGGGCACGTTCTCTCTCCGGGGACATTTGGGTTCAGGGATTATAAAATACATAAAGCTATAAATGGTTAAATGGGTTGTCATAGCCTGAGCATCCAAACTTTGCATACATTATTCTTTTCAATGAGTGCATTATGTAATTAGCAGGGAAAATACACAACATTCCTGACTATATCCTATCCAGGGATAAAAAAATTGGTCAAACCACCCATTTCAGGGAGCTTTGTGCACAGACAAGCTCAGCATACATTTTGGAGGATCACAGTGGAAGAGGTTTGTAGGGAGAATACTGCTTATCTGCTGAATGCAAAGATTATTCCATTTTTTTTTTTGTGGTACACATGATAAGATTGTGAATAACCCTCCAGGTTTGTTGCCTGTTGTGGTTTTCATGGTTGTTTTTTCTTTAATGAACACTGAGGCATAATTTAATGCACCAGAGATGAAATTTTCCTCTTGCTATGCAGCTGGAATTCTGGGAGGTTTCACTGCACAGGGATGTCTGACAGGGGGAATGGCTGACAGGGAAAATGTGCTGCTCTGGCAGGATAATGAGGTACAATGCTCCAAAAGGCAGCATCCTGCTCACGGGGAAGGCGATGGGAGAAAATCCCTTTTCTTTAGGCGCTGCATCACCAAATAATTATTACAAAAAAGATAGAGAGGGACTACTTACAAGGGCATGTAGTGACAGAACAAGGGGGAATGGATTCAAACTGAAGCAGCAGGTTTGGATGGGATATTGGGAAGGAATTCCTCCCTGGGAGGGTGGGCAGGCCCTGGCACAGGTGCCCAGAGCAGCTGGGGCTGCCCCTGGATCCCTGGCAGTGCCCAAGGCCAGGCTGGACAGGGCTTGGAGCAACCTGGGACAGTGTCCTGAAAGTGTCCCTATCATGGCAAGGGGGTGGGAGGAGATGATCCTTAATGTCCCTTCCACCCCAAGCCACTCTGTCCCTCTGTGATTACTTTCTGGTGCCGCCACAGTGACTGCACTTCACCTTTAGTAAAGCTTTGTTCTGTAATACCCCTCAAACAGCTCCATTTTCAGCAATTCCCTGGGATATCATGCAGAGCTGAAGAGGCAAGCCTGGGCCTCTCCCAGCAGGTGAGCACTGTCTGGACAGGAATTAGCCAAAAATCAGGGTGAGCAGAGCCCTGGGCTGAGCTCTGCACGCACACAGACAGCAGGGAGGCTGCAATTCCACAGGCTCAGCAGAGATCATAAAAATCCCAGATTTAGGAGGAAGCCTGAGTCCAGCCCCACGCAGTCAATAACAGAAAGGTGCATTTGTCATGCAGGTGGTAAACCCTGAGCAATTACTGTGGATTTCAGCGCTAACCCTGTCAGTTTAATGGAGCAGGTATGGCTTAGCTCTGTACAGCTGGGACAGCCCTTTAATCACTGCTCCTCCTTACCCTTCACACCACTCTTGGCATTTGTGTGGCTCAGAAAACAGGAATATTCAGGGCTGTTTGCTGGGTGTTTGCTCCCAGTCCAACCAGAAGAGACTTGAGAGGAGGCAGCGTCACAGAGCTCCCAACTCTGCTGCCTGCAGAGCCCACGTGGATGGCGGAGTCTCCAAAATCCCAGATGGCTCCAGCCAGGGAAACTCAATCACCCTCAGCTGAAGCAGCCTCATTTGTATCAGTCAAGGACCTGAGCCATTACACCTCCTCCTCGAACTGCTTAGGCTGTAAATGAGATTTTCATCACTCCTGGGACAACAAGCTGACTCTGCTGAGGTCACTGGGAGTTTGAGCATCCATTTCAGCGGCGCCATGACTTCACCAGTGCTCTGCCTGGGCAACGTCCAGCCTGGAAGTCACCATGGATCATCCTGAAAATATGGTAATAAAATCTGCCACTAGAACTGGCAGATAGCAGCAGTTCAGCTCTGTGCCATTGTCTTCTGCCCAGATGCAACAAAAGGAATATTTATCTCAAAGGAATGGGGATGGTAATGACCAATATTACTACAGTTTTGACCAATGCCTTGGCAGAACTCAAAGCAAAACTGAATACAGCTTATTCCTGTAAAACTAAATAATAAAAAAACTCAGACAGGACCTCCTCTGACTTACAAGAGAAATCCTCTAAAATCTGTCCTCTCAATGAAGTTTCACTGGAACAAATTCATTGGTGGAGTGATATGAAAGTGACAAATAAAACACTGGGCCCTTATTCAGTAGAGCACTTGAGCAACAACCCAAATTTTAGGTAATAAGTTCACTGAACTCAGCAAACAGATTGTGGTTTGGAGTATTTTGCTTACAAAGAAGTAAAACCAACAAAATTATACAAACAACCATGGATTCAAGTGTACATACAGACCTGGATCAACCAACACAAACTGCCCAGAGGGAAGGATCTCAGTGATGGACAGACAGACACACGAGATCAACCTTGGGAAAAACATGTGGCTGCTTCCAAACCTACAATCTCTTCTTATTAACCATTCTCTGTTTTCAGTAAACTGCAAAAATAATGGTGCATTCTGTAAAAAGGCATGTGTTAAAAAAAACCCCATTGAGTTAATCACTCCTTCAGCTGAAAGAATTGTTGGGGATTTTTCTAACAGAAAAAAAACCTGCTCCCCAATAATAATTTCCCTTTCCCTATCAGCAGAGCAACCTTTCATCAGGACTGATTTTATCTGAAGCACTGGGGGTGCACACTGGCACCAGGCATCTTTTCCTGAGACATTGTTCCAGGTTTCCATCGGGTTTAATGCTGGAGCAGCACGTGACAGGACGGAGAGCTGCATTTTTCAAATCTCCTTTAAAGCTGTGGGAAGACTCTCCTTAAAGGCAGCCCTCTCTCCTTTCAAGTGCCACACAAGCACAGCAGGCAGCATTCAAAGCCACCTCTTCTGTGTCAGCCAGCAGGGGAAGCTGACAGGGAATTGCTTGTGTCACACTCCAGAAGTCACCAAAGCAGACACACACTGAAAGGTGGATGGGCCCAATCCTGCCTTTTTTTCTTTTTTTTTTTTTCCTACTCCTCTGAGTAGATTTCTGCCTTTCCCATTCACTCCAGCCAGGATGCTGCTCTGAATAGTGACTTAAACCTTGCAGAGTCATCCCACGGGCCTCCCAAAAAACAGAGAGGCTTGAAATGAGATTTCTGAAAGCACCAAAATCATCCATCTAAGCTGTATTGGGAGGTCAGAGGGCTTTGGCTCGCTGCAGTGTTTAGAGTTCTTGGGGGCTGCAGCCTGGTGCTCTCACTGCTTGCCTTGTTTGCAGTTACACTTTGTATTCTGCAGGAGGGCACAGAGACTCCCCAGCCATCAGAGCCCCTTCACCTGGGTTCATCCCACCTTTAAAGCCCTCTCAGAAGCAGGAATGAACAGCACAGGTGCTGCCTTTGATGCTCTCAGGAGGAGGGAGAGGAGGAGGAAGCAAATGCAGCATCAGCAGGCAGGGACAGTGGCACAGACCAGGCTGGGGACCAAAAGCCCTCCCAGAGCAATGCAGAGGTGCTGCTCTGAGGATAGACACCATGGCAGTGTCACCTCTCCACCCGTCCCTGGCTGCAGACACGGGCAGGGCTCAGCAGGGACACTGCCAGCTGTGGTTTGGGCACAGGGACAGCCTGGGCTGTCTGCGGTCACCTGTCTGCAGCTTGGCCGGGGCTCTCTCAGCCAGACTGGGAAGCAGCTGGTGAAAATCTCCTCCAAAGCTGCTCCCTCCCAGACACAGCCCTGCCCAGGCTCCAGCACTGCCTCAGGCCAGCATCCAGACATCTCAATTCTGCTGGGCCACAGACCAGGAGCGAAGGTGGGGAGGGATCCAAGCAGGTTCGTCCCTGTCGTCCCCAAACTCCTCTTCACCCTCCCTTAACCCAAATCACCACACCTCTGATTTAACCCTGTCTTGTTGCAAGACAGAAAAAAACAAACAAAAGGAGAAAATCACCCAAAGTTGGTAATTTTCTTCACAAATGGAGAAAAGAGAGGACTAGCAAGGGTCAAAAGAAAATAGGAAGAGAAGCCCTAATGAAGAAAGCAACAAAAGTTTTGTGCTTCTAACATGGAACAGGATCTGCACTTGGAAATCACACTGAAAACCACAAGCTAGTTAAGCTGTAACAATAATCACTACTTTTCATGATAAACTGTTCTCCATCTGCATTATTTTTGATCTTCACACATCCAGGTGCAATGAAGGAAGAAGGGAACATCTGCTAGGGAGTGCTGAAACCCCAGAAAATAACATCAGCCCAGGCATCACTCACTGTGTGCTTCATGCAGGGTGCCTGGACACGCTGGGAGGAGAAACCTCAGGCACCAAATACCACCAAGCACCTTCATCTGTTTATTGTGCAATCACTAATCAGCATCTGGGAATGCAAATGCACTTACACAGGTCAATGAATAAAACAGAAGAGAGTAGCTAAGGGAAATAAAAGATGCTAAATACAACAACCTTGAGTTTCGAGCGCCGACTTTGTTACACAGAAACAACAGGGGGAAAAACAACTCACAGCAAAGTCAGCCAAGCTCACAAGTCTTCACCTGAGCTCTTCACCTGAGTCTGTCTGAGCCTAGAAGGGCAATTAATTACAGGTACACAGACTATGAACTGCAATAATCTTAGCCTAGGAACAGTGACAACGAGCTGGGACTTGGTTCAGTGTGGTCTCAGCAGTTCCTGTGGGCACTGCCACAATCCCCCTCTAGTCCTACACACAGTGAAATATTCAATACTCAAGTTCTACAAAGAGAAGTACCTGGATTCCTTTTTCCCATCCAGAGGGAAGAAATCTTCCCTGCTATTTAAGCAGCATGAATGCCATGACACCCTGCAGCTCTCCCAGCCCTAGCAGCCTTTCCCTAGGCACACTTCCAGCAGGACGAGGATTTGTCTGTACGGACAGAGAGCAGAGCTCAGAAGGGTGGAGATAAGCAGAGCAAGAGGGTGCTGGGAGCCCCAGGTGCACCCACCACACTGCAGAGCTTTGCTCCAGCTCAGCATGGAAAGCCCATTAGCAGCTGCAGTGCACAGAGGGAGCTGCTGAAATATCCTGGCTCCTGACTTATCCAAACTCCCCCTGGGGGTTCCCTGGCCCTGGAACCCCAACAGAAGCACAGAGAGTGGGGATGGGATGCAGGATTCCCTCCCAAGGTGCAGCACAGGTGGAGCCAGGGGGAACAAAAAAGAGCCCACTGACCAAATTATAATTCATTGAAGCCCATGTTGGTACTTCGGGTAGGTAATCATGGTAACATCCATCTTCCTTCTGCTCTTTGAGTTATTCCCTTACCCAACAAGATCTGCTAAGGACCCAGGGTCTGCTGTGAGGAGAAGCCAGCAGAGCTGCCCAGCCCTGTGGGCCAGGGGATAACTCAGACCACAACCAAAGCACACATTCCTGGTTTCATTTCAAGTGGAGCTCAGGGGAACCCCACAGACCTTGCAGGATTTCACACCTCATGACAGCACATTCAAACAGCACCTAGTGGATGAATTGCTTTGATAGAACTTGTCCCACTAATGATTTGGGGGTTTTTAGGAGTCTAACCAAGAAAGGACAATTGAAACTTGTTATAAGACACGGAGCACATCACCACCAGAATATGGTACAAGATTCCTGCTCTGTTTTCATTGCCAGGCTGCTCCCACACCCTGTGCTGGGACATCAATTTTCATTCTCCACGATTTAGGGTTGTTCTAGGGTGGGCTTTGTGCTAGCAAAGAACCCATGATCTGTAACAAAACTGAATTTCTACTTTACTGGACAAATATACCAAAAGAAATTGTGGCATCTTGGTGGGTTGCTAAGCAACCAAGAGCTCCAGTGTCACTTGTTTGTGATCAATTCAAGTCATTCACAGGGCTCTGAAGCACCAGCTCAGGAATTCCAACAAAATCTGTGCCTTGGGAAAGCCAGGGGGACTTCCTGACACACAATAACACTTTCTTTCCTCGAAGATAAACTTTGTAGATGTTCTTTTGATCCGTGTGATATGTTAATCCATTATTCTTAACATACTGCTAATGAGAAAAGCTATAATTAACTAACTACAGCATTGTAATGCGTGCAAGATAAACTGATCTAATTAGTAGTGTTTAAAGTAGTCCCTGTCCTCTCCCACTGGGGAAAGGAGCAGATCCTTCCTGATCACAGGAGCAACTGTCCTCAGCATCGTTTCATGTAAAGAATAAATTCCTTTTTGTTCCATTTTTCCCTCCCAAACAGAAGTGATAAAGTGAATTTTTACTGGCAAACAAGGTGGCCCCAGTCCAAGCCTCTCGAGGTACACATGCAAGCTGTGAATAATGTAATCTTTCATTTAAATCAGGCTTATCTGTTGGCTTTCTTGGGGTGAAGAAGTGGACTGTTATATTTTCATGCATGAAGTTTAATTACTGAAGTAGCTCATACTAAATGCCCACAATAGTTGCACTCATTGAGTTAAATGTATATTGCCAAGTAATATACATTTATTCTGTATAAACAATAAAGTCTCTTTATTTCAGCCTTACATTCAAGATTCATCCCATCCCTATTTTGATAAAAAAACTATAATAAACAGGAAGAGTTTAAAACCAAATTGGTTTCCAAGCTGTGTGCTGCATATGGCAGAATTTCAACTCCTTGATTGCTGGCAGGTGGTTTTTTACTGAAGATACTTAATGATAATTTCATATACACTGGGCAGTATTTCTAAAGAAATTACCTTCTGCAAATCTCGGTGTCCTGTCCTGTGCATCTTATTTTAATGTCACATGATCTGGACTTGCAGTTCCCCTGCAAGCCAGACTCCACTGACAGCAGATGCTCAGCCTAAATGAGCACCAGAAACTGGTGAACCAGAATTTCCTAATTTTTAATGACCCATTGAGAGAAAGAGGGCTTTATTTGGCTTGGGTTTTTCAGAAACACAATGAAAATTTATTACTTTTAAGCAAGGGAGAAGTGTTAATACAGCAGGAGTTGTGCACTCTGGTATTTCTTATCAGAAGATAAGCAGAGGCACGTGGGAAGCAATGGCCAGAGGATGGCAAGCACAGCTCCAACGAGGTAACATTTCACATTCATAAATGGCCAAAAATATATATTTATTTAAAGTACAGCTTTTCACCTCCTCTCCTTTCCTCGGGCCTGGATCTAAAGTTGTAACATTTATTATTTATTGCTCATGGAATGGGATTTGGGGAGCTCCACAGCACATATCAACTTGGTCACACCAAACCCTTGGCAAGGACACAGAAGTGCCACCTGTCACCACTCTGGTGAAATATTTCAAAACCACATTTCAAGCAAAAGTATTCCCAGGTAGTGCTGAACACCTGTACATAACCCAACAAAACACAGCTCAGTTCCTTCCTACCCCAAAAGACGCCAAGTATCCCTAAGGATGGAAGCGGCAGATGCAAAGCCCACGTACATTTGCTGTGTCTGACTACAGGAAAACAAAATCTCCTTGGGCTGCGTTGCCAAGCTCCCCGATGCTCTCTGATCGTGCAACACAAATCGATAACGCACAGCCCAGACACCGAGCCCCAGCCATTCCAGCAGCTCTCCCGCAGCGCTACACGGGGAACTACATCGCTTCCCAGGGAAAAAACCAACCTGGGCACCTCGGGAATTGTTTAGGAACTGCAGCGAAACCAACCCCAAATCCTCTCTGAAACCGTTTGGGAAGCTGAAACAAGTGTTCGCCGAGATGCAGGACATCAGAATCGCAAACTTGAGCCCACCTAAAGCAGCACGGGACTGAGCCGGCAACCCCCAGCCGAGCCCCCGGTCCGTGGCTCTGTCCCCTGGCCCTGTCCTCTAGTCCGTGGATCTGTCCCCCGGCCCTTCCGCGCTGTGCCCCGGCTCCGCACCCCCGGAACTTCCCGCGGGCAGCGGCTCCTCCGCCCGGGGAGCCGAGTGCGGGGAGAAGGGGCCGGACCGGCTCCCCGGGACCCCTCGATCCCCCCGCTCGGGCTGAGCCCGGCTCCGCTTGCCCATCGCTCCGCAGGGCTCAGCCGCCGCTGCGGGACCAGGTGCGGTGCCGGCAGCAGGAAAAGCAGTTTTCAAACCAGAGCGATAATAATAATTAAAGAGCGCTTTGGGAGCCGGGCAGGGCGGCCCCGAGGCCGGACACCCCCGGAGCCCTCCCCGCTGCCCCGCCGTACCTTGAGCCCGGGCGGGCCGAGGGGTCCCGGTGGCGGCGGCGGCTCCGCAGCCCCGTCCCGGCGCTCCGGATTAATCGCTCCACCCCGAAAAAAAAAAAAAAAAAGGGGGAGGTAGGGGGGGAGGGAAGGAGGGGGAGCGGAAAAACCCAACGCAACCACCCCAAAGCCAGCCCCGCTCCACACCCACGAGGAGGGAGAGGGTCCCTCCGTGACTGGCATCGCTATCTCCTCCGGCGGAGCTTGCAGGCAGCCATGGCAACGAGCCCCGCGCTCCCCACGGCCTCCCCCGGGCCACAGCCACCCCCGCCCCGGCTCCGGCCCCGCTCCGGGTCCCACCTGCCCGATCCGAACCCCCTCGGCCGGAGCCGGCTGCCGGCGGCACCTCCGGCCCCGCTGCTCCGGGCGGCACCTGCGGATGCAGGGAGGGAGGAGAGGACGGAGCGAGGGCAGCCCCTGCCCGCCCCCAGCCCGGGGGGGCCGTCCCGCAGCCGGGCAGGTGCCCCCAGGGCCGGGCAGCCCAGAAGCGGGCCGGGAGGAGCGGAACGGAGCGGCCGAACCGAGGGCGCTGCCCCGGCGGAGCCGGGATGCTCTCGCTCCGGCGGGCAGCGGCTCCGCCGAAACCCAGGCGAGGAGGAGCGAGGCGCTGCCGGGGAAGGGACGGTCCCCGCCGGGTCTCACCCCTCTCAGGGCTGCAGAACTGTCGGTGCTTTTCAGAGAAAAGGATGGAGATTAAGAAAACTGCAACTGGGTTTAGCCCTTCCCCCTTTAGCCCTACTAAACCCTCATGCACCCCATCATCCCAACACCGAACCTCTTTTCGGTGGGAAGAGGGAAAACCCTCTTTTCCTCGGCTTTCTTTTTGGTTTTTTGGGGTTTTTTTGGGCAAATGCCCCCCTGTGTGCTGTACATGACCACAGAACCAGCTCAGGTTCGCGGGTGCGATTGAGCGCCCGGACTCCGCCTGGGCGCTTCATGCCCCGAGCCCTGTGTGGAATGCGCTAAATATTTAAGTGATTGGTAAAGACAGTCGTCACAAATCTGCCAGTCATTGTCTTAAGCACTCCGTCCCGAGCGGTGGGGAAGGTCGGACAGAATCATTTTCATGAGGGCTCGGACTCCTCAGACGTTTCTGTCTCGCTGCTGACCTTTGGGTGCTCGTCTTTTCCCTGAGCCTTGCCTAATGCAATGAACAATAATCACAAAGTAACATTCACGGACATTAAACCATAAACCCACCCTACCGAAGCACAGTGGCACTCCCGGGGATTATTAGCATTTGGGTTAAAGATTTTTGGGGCAGTGGCAATTGGAATTTGTGGATGTACTGGCCAACTGGTGGTGTTTATCTACTGCAGATTTAAGTAGGTGAGCTTGCCTTTTGGATGAGGAGTAAATAATTAAATTTAAGGGAAGGCATTATAAAGATGGCAGTAAAAGAAAAAAGATCTGAAAAGTAGAAGGGAAAAGGGCAGAATAGTTTAATATATTTGTTAAGTAAATGCAAAACAGTTCAAGCAATGGTAAGTTTGGAGTCATGCAAAGTCAGGCAATTAATAGATAGAATTTTTATATTCAACTATGCATGAGTGAGCTGGCACCAATATAAATGCATGGAGCAGAGCAGGGAAAGGTGCTGAGGAAGCTCTGAAGTTGGGCAGATTTCTGTGCGGCAAACACCCAGCACACCAGAGGACTGGGAATCCTCCCTTTGGATCCTGCCCTCCACGCCAGATCCTGAATTGAGTCACTGTTCCATCCAAAGACAGTGAAATGTTATATTTACAGCACATTGCTTTCCAAAGCAACCAACAGCTAAGCAACAGACCTGTGCCCTGTGAGGGGAAACTCAGGAAATAAATGGACAAGGAGGCAGCTCCAGAGGAATGTCTGAGGGCTGCCCATGGATTGAAAAGCCATTTGAGCCAGCAGAGATTCACTCCAGTCCAGAGGTCTGGAGATTCACTGGAGCCTTGGCAATAACTGGAAGCGCCGAGTGTGGGAAGCTTCTTGTCTGGGAGCAGAGATAAGAGAGCTGGGAGAGCCAGGGAGAGCTGGCATTGCCCCTGCTGCCATTGCCAGGAGGATGAAAAGTGAGGCCAGGGACTCTCACTCACCCTGTTGGAACCCTGGATGCTGAAAATTTTAGACTTTCTGTGTTGAAAGGCACTGAACCTCAGGAGAACACTGCATTTGACCTGGGGCCACGGAGCAGGCTTTCAAAATTGAATGATAGAACGGGGATTATGGGTGTGGAGTTCGAATAGAAGCGTGTAATATCACATGGTGGAAAACTCAGAGTTTAAGGTTTTAGAATGTAGTAATATATATATATAGAGCTAAGATGGAGGTTTTAGGGTGGTGGCTGGTCCTTTTTCTTCACCTTCTTTTCCATAGGTTTGGGTGGTATCTTGTAATTGGACAGAAAAGTCCGCATTGTGGAACATGGGTGATTAGTTATTGAGTTAAAAGTAAACATAATTTAGGTGTCATTTCTTAATTGGATAGTTTTTCCTTAAAAGACCTTGTAGAGATAGATATAGGGTCATTTTGTAGCTTGTAAGACTGTAATATAGATAAGAAATAACAGACACCTGAGTCTGAATGCAACATCGACATCACCCTGCCCAGGCAGTGCTGAGCTCCTCCCAGGGTGCCTCGGCAGCACCAGGAGTTTCCAGGCTGATTTTTGCAGGGCTCTGCTTTGGCAGAAGGAAGAGAGGCACCAATTCAATGACCTGCAGAGGCTGCTTGAGGCAGGGCTGCTGCCAAAATCCGCTTCCAGCTGCCCATCCCTACAGGGAGGGAAGCTGGGCTTGCAGAATGCAGCCATCCCTCAGACCTTCATTTCCCTGCTTAGCTGGCCCAGATTCTAGATCCTCCCTGTCAATGGGATTCTCTCATGTTCAGGTTTGAGGCCATAACATGGAAAGCATTGAATGGTTTTAAATTTTCACAGAGAATCATACACAAAGTTTTTCTTCTGCTAGGCAGCCAGCTGATGGCAAAGCTCAAGGACAGCAGCTTCCCCAGAGCTGCTCCTCAGTTGCAAAATAAAATAAAAATAAAATAATAAAATTAAATGTGTTCCTGTTAATAATAATAACATGACACTAGCTAAATCTATTTGAGAATAGGGTTTGCCTTAAGTAAAGTGTAAATAGACATATCGTGCCTCACATTTCACTGGGCTATGAAATGGGGCAAATGTCATGGCACTTAAGTCTGCACCAAACACAAATAAAGACAGAGAAGCTCAGTGTGGTCCTCTCTGGATCTCACAAAACTGCTCTTTATTTTGGGATTTCCTGCTGAAAATCAAGGGGCCTTTTCATCAGACCCTCTGCTCGATGTGAGAATGAGAGAGCAACACTGCTGAAAACATTGGAAAAAATTAATTCTCTCTAGGCTGGTACCGATCACATATTTAAAACACACATTAAATGCATAATATTATCTGAAATCAAGTGTGAGAGAAGCCCCTCAGAATATTTACCTCAGGCATTGTCTGAAGGAGTCAGGAGGAACACCAGGTGGGTTTTGCCAATCCCAAATGTAACTTGTTACCTGATTCCTGAGTGTTCTCCCTCAAGACACAGCCACCATCTTAAACCCAGCTCTGGAGTCTGGTGGCAGCCTCAGAAGATTCCCAATCCTACTCCAAATGTCATTTAAGACACATGAAATACTCAGGACAAAAGAACAGATTGGCCAGATTTTCTGTGGAGGAAATTAATTTGCTTGTAATTGCCAGCACATATCCCATCAGCAGAGCTCGTTAATAAAGATGCTGTAATTTTCTGAAAAGGTAGATATGCAAAAAAGGGGAATGTATTTGAATATCAAGAACCACCATTTAATATGGACAGAAAAAAAATAAATAGGATAAGCTTCTGGGATCTGGTTTGGTCCTGGACAAATAAAGTGGCTAAAATAATTGACATGATGCCATCTAAATTTTGAAATTATGCCCTGCTGCAAGATTTTGCAGTATTTTCCTTAACTTTTAAATTTTTAGAGTATTTAAGTCATACCAGCTGAGATGCAGCTTGAGAAGCACTGAGCTTCTTTAGGAGAGTGAATTCATAGGAGAAGATTTGGACCATTAAGGGAAAAACACAGATGAGAAAGAGGGTGATGCACATGCTGCTAATGGTTTATTAAACACAGATCTGAGTAATCTGATTGTAAACACACCTCATCAACACTCAGCTTTGAAATGCTGAAAGTTGGATGGGTCCTGACCAGAGAGAAACTCCAGATGTGCCAGAAAATTCTCATCTATCCCTTCCTAATGAGAGTCCAGGAGAAATCCATGTGATCAAAGGACAGCAAATTTAAAGAGAATTAAAGGAACTACCACTTTGCATAGTTCAAAGCAATCTCAGGAATTCAGGCTTTGAAGGACCTGGAGTGAAATGTTGGGATTTTTTTTTTTCCTAATCTGATTTTTTTTTAAGGCTGGATAATTTTATGACTGCTAATAACATTTGTAACTATGCTAGCTAAGATAATAACAATGGTAATCAAATCTCATGCTTCAGGGCATAAATTGATTGCTTGGAGGGGTTATGGAGAATTTTCTGGTTTTCCCACCACTGAGTCCATGATTTCACAACTGAATAAGTGCATTACAAAGGGGGAATTTGCTGCTGGAGCCAGACAATTGATCTAATCTGTAATAACAAATCTGACACCAAAATACAGCGAGCTGCCTGTCTGCTGTGCAAACACCAAGAGATTTAGGCTCAAATTCAGGGAAATATTTGGTTCTTATTTTCCAGTTGGTTTCCTACAGTCCTCCTGAAGGAAAGCAGCAAGATCTAGGCGGAAAACAAATAAATTAAAAAAAAAACAACCAAACAACTCCACAACATTGAAGAGCAGGAACGTAGCAGTGCATCTGAAAGATCATTTAGGCAAGGAGGCTCATCCACAGGTTCAGGTCCAAAGATCAGGGTGGAAAACAATTCACAGAGTGGGCTGACTCGTGTATCCTATGGCCAAGCACATATTTCCATATGTTTCCATCAAAAAAGGAGGTCGTGGTCTCTTTTCCTTGAAAAACAGGCACAGCAGGAGATGAGAGAGCTCAGCCTGGGGATGGGGATTAGGTTTAATTCCCAGCTGGAGCAGCAAGCTCCACACAAGTTTGTACTCTGCTTCAGGACAGACAGACCGAGCTCTGGAGAACATTTCATCCAGCAGAAATTGAAGAATTGAACAAACAGCAGAATTGAAGGTTCCCTTGAGCCAAGCTGGGACAAAACTGGGCCTCACTTTTGTTACAGAATTTATGGAAGGACCGTTTGAGCTCCAGTGATGCCACAAATCAGAGTATTCCTGATTTTCCATAGAAGCCCAGAGTGGTTTGGGTTGGAAGGGACTTAGAGCTCATCCAGTCCATGGGCAGGGACACTTTTCACTATCCCAGGGTGCTGTCCAACCATTTCCAGAGATCCAGGGGCAGCCACAGCTGCTCTGGGCACCCTCCAGATCCTCCCAGGGAAAGGTGGAGAGCAGTCCCTGTCCAGGGCTCTGCCATGCAGAGGAATGAGCTATTTATTAGGAAAAGTGAGTGAGGCTCACAAAAACAGCTGTGTGAAAACACATCTTTGGTCCCTGCAAGAGCTGGCACAAAGCCCAGGAGGAGGAAGCTGCAATATTTAGAGAAATGGAAGCGTGACTCACGTCAGGACAACGGCATCGACCTCATTCGTTTGTGGAAGAGATTAAAGGGGCCCAGGAATAAAGATTTCCTATTCCTCAACAAAAGCTGCTGCTCACTGGACAAAACCTCAGCAGAGAGGTCCTGCAGTTGCTGTGATCCCTGCCCAGTGTGGAGGTGGGATTTGGAGAGTGCAGCCTTTGCCTGGGCAATCCATGAGCACAGCGGTGTTTTTGCAGCGATGTGGATGAGACCTATTGCTCACCAGCTGCTGAATAAAATGCTTTGTGGTAATTTTCCTTTTTTCTTTCTTCCTGTCAAGATCAACTGATGTAAGTTCCACAAAATTTCTGCTGCAAACACCCTATGCTGTTAAAACACAAAAAATAAAGGCAAGGATTGTAAGAAATGGTTTGTGCAGGTTTTTAGCTGAGAATCAAACCTGTTTGGACTGCAGTAACAGACATTTACAGAATTACTCTAGCTGCCCTTGAACCCCAGCAGTCACAGTTCTGAACACAAACAGCTAAACCAGAATTACCAGGCACCCCCTCCCAAACTGGACAGGATGATTGCCTTGGGCTTCATTTGCTTTTCATGAGAGAAGAGGAAATGGCCCTGATCTCAGGCAGGCACACACAGTGGGCTTGGCTAATGCTGCCATTTCTATTCCCCCATTTTTTACATCCATGGAGCTGATTTTATGACAATAACCTGCATTAAAACCCACATAAAAGCCCCCAAAACAATAGATGGGTGTTTGCTGAAGCAGTTGGTGCTGCCTGTGCTCCTGTACCAATTTAATGTGGCTCGCAGGGTGTTCAATAGGTCACCTGCATCAGCAATTTCAGCCCAGACAATTTGCCTCTAAATACTGCAAGCTATGATACACATTTTCCAATTACAACTCAGCCTGCTTTTAAATTCCACCAGACAGACAAAGTTCTAGAAGTCTAGAGGGCTCAGGAAAAAACAGCATACAAATAATTCAATATTAAAGCAATTTTTCTGCACAGTCAGGCTATGAGCAATTATAAAAAATTATTATGCAAGCAGGGAAAGTGATAGCTTGACCAACAGTGTGAGGCTTCTTTAAAAATATTGGCAATTCTCACGTAACAGAGCACATGAATGATTTATCCCTCTTCAGTGTCCTTCAGACAAGACATTCAATGAGAAAAAAAAACCTAGTAATGGGAATATCAAATAGAATAATTGGGAAAACACTGTTAAAAAAGCAAACCCTTCAACCTTTTATGTATATATATATATATATATATATATATTCATGTTATGGAAAACCAAGAAATTTTATTAAAAACAAGAATCACTGAAAATGATGTCACTAAGGCAGGTGATGAGTGTGGGTCAAAAATGATATCCTTGCAGGAATGACAGTAAGGACTTAAAGTGCTGGGGATTACCCAAATAAATTATATATATATATATATATATAATTCAGAATTAATTTATAACAAATGCTAATATATAGTAATAATTTCAATAGACTGTGCAGGCAGTCAAGCTTTTTTTTTTTCAGTATTTAAACAAAAGATAAATATTTCCAAAACTTTCAGATCAAACCTAAGAGGAAATGAGGTGGTGCAGGGTGACTTTAACCCCTTGGTCAGCTGGTGTGAGCAAGCAGGTGATTCTCCCAGAATATCCAGAAAATGCAATGAGATGGAGCAAGGACAAGAAATTCAAGTCCTGGGCTTGGGATCCCTACAGAGATCCTACACTCTGAGTGGGACATAAATCAGAGGGATTTAAAAGCCACAGGTTTAACCTTATCTCTTTGAAGGCTACAAAATCCAAAACTGAATGAGCAGAGAATATGAAATAGGTATAAAAAGTCTAAAAAGTCTCTATTGCTTTTGTATTTTGTGACTTTTTTTTTCAAAGCAGAGAGTTAATTAAACTCTCTGTTTTGAAAAAAATTGCGTTAGCAAACTTTTCTTACTTGTGGTAAATCATTTGTGATGGGCCATTATGACAGCAAGACCAGATATTTTTCTTTAAAATACTTTTTAGCTTGAGAAAAAAGATTGGATTGGGGATGTAGAACATGAGAAGTTCCTGTCAGTTGATCACAAAGGTTGATGCTCAGCAGTGGCAAAAGCCCAGCTCAGCACAAGATCCAGGCCAAGAGGAGCCAGGAATGAGCCAAGGATGCACAAAGGTGACCTCAAAAGAAACCCATTAATCCAAGTCCTGTCAGCAAAAGGAAACTGGGTTTGAGACTTTCCTAACCCTGAAAGCAAAGCCCACATCTTATCCCTGCTGCATTGTCCAGCTCTGGGATGCAGCAGGAAAAATCCTGTTACAGCAGCCACATCCTGCTTGGGGGCTTCAAAATTCCTCAAGGAGGTGATTTGCTCGCTCAGAAATCAACAGCAAAAAGAGATAGATGTCATCCTACAAATGCATCCTTGTTTGGGTAATCCCAGCAGGGAGGGAAGGCAAAACCAGGGAAAAAGCCCTGCCAAATCCAACCTCCAAATCTGTCAAACCCAGGAGTCTCTGTGTTGAGTTCCTGCTAAAACACACAATTATTTAATGATATAAAGTTTCCATGAAGTCCAAGCTGAGCTGATTTCCAGCTCCTTGAAGTTAATCTGCCTCTGACACTTCTCATCAGCTGGAAATTCATCCTGGATCCTTTTCTAAGTGTCTCTATCACCTCTAACAGCTCCCAGATTTCAGCTTTGGTGAATCTGCCCTCTCAGTCCTTCTGCCACCTGCTTTTTTTGCCGGGCTCACAGGAGTTTCTCTGGCAGTGGCTCTGTAGAACGCACTGAAGCAGTGAAATGCACACCAAAATGATATTTTAAAAGTGTCCTGCTAAATGCACATGTAACACAAATGGGTATCCATTGAAAAATGGCAGATCCGATAATCTATGTTTTAACCGCAAATTTCCCTGCCTGCTGACAGAACCAAGCCTTCCCAAGGCCCATGGCACTGCCCTGCAGATAATCCACACTGAGGAGTCACACACATCCCTCAGAGAAGCAGCAGAGAAAGAAATCCCCATGCCAACATCCAACCTCTGGGCAGGAATGCGAGCCAGGCATCATTTCCCCAGGATGACAGCAATCACCACTGTACCGAAGGAACTTCTCTGAAAGGAATTGCTCCCAGACAGAGATATTCACTGCTCTGAAAACCTCTGAACACTCAAACTGTTGGTGTTTCTCTTACCTTTGCTAAAATGAGTTTCCTTCCCTGTGCCATCTCAAAGACATTGGAAGCCTTACACGTTTTCTTGGTGGGGGGAGCAGGAAGGGTGAAGTTACCATTCTCTTTCAAATTATAAATAAAACAAAAAACTCTTTCAAATTTGACTTTTTTCTGACTTTTCTACCTGGCTACATCTCATTCCACTCTAAATAGTTGCAGCATTCACTTGTTAATTATCTCCTAATTTATAAGGGACTCAGGGACTCTATTTTGTCTCCTTGCAATAGTCAGTCATATAATCTTATATATTTCTTGAAAATCAATTTGTTCTCCACCCTTGTTGCCAAGAGATTGAACTGACTGAAAATAAAGAGAAGGATGTTAAATAATGCAGCTGCAGCAAAAGCAAAGCCAAAACCCCCTGACACAAACCACTGAGAAAGGAAATCCTTGCAAGCTAACCTGTCTCTCCAAAGCTGGAGTAATCAGGGATGAAAAGACAAAATGAGACCTCAGAATAAGCAGATCCCTCTGATCAGAAATGTTTCACTCATACAAGTTTTAATTCCACACGAAGATGCCTTTCTGCAGACCCAGCAGCTGAAACACTGCAGGGCCCTTAGGTGGAAAATTAGAATATAAAGGCAATTAACTGCCAATTAATCTTGTGAGGTCAGTGGGAGCCAGCCTGAATTGCTGTTTCCAGATGGGCAGAGGGACACGCTGGAATTTAATTTCTGCTGTCGCCGCTGCTCCCTGGCACAGCTCCGAGCTCTCAGAACAAGGCAATGAGTTGGCAAAATTTGGGGATGTTTCAGCTTCTTCTGGTGCCAGACTGGAGATGTAAATCCACCCCAGATTGATTTTTTATTCTGTTTTCCCCCACTGTGCCACCCTTAGCATGGCCTGAAAAAGTGTCACTGCATGTCCAAAGGTGACGTGTTGATGGCACAAGAAATCCACCAGAGAATGATTTGCTGTTTAATGTCATTTAACTTTCAATTAAATATAAGCAGTGCTGGTTAAAAAGCCCTAAACAGTTAGAAATAGACTCAAATTTCTAAGCAGGTTATGTATTTAAAGAGAAGACAGTATTGACTTACCCTTTTGACACACTTTTAATGTTCCACGTTGAAATGTAAAATGGGATAGGGAGTTGTGTTTATCACAAGCAGCTGAGAGAGAAGAAAATTTAAAAAATCATGTCTTCAAATAAAAAAAAAAATCCCTGAAATATTCAAAGCAATGGTTGGAGGTGTGAATGCTGCCAGTGATTCATTCACTGGGGAAGAGAAAAAAACCAAAACCCAGTGAGAAATACTCACACTTCAGTGTTTTGACTCATGTTTTCTCATTAAAAGATGTTATTTGGATTTAAAACACTGAGCAAGCTGCAGATTTATGGCTGGGGATCTCCAGAGAGGGTTTTGAGGGCTGTGACAAGCCCAGTGCTGACAAAGCCTCCTTTAAACCAGGCCTAGATGTGATCACAGACCACTCAGTTAAGGCTGGGTTTAAATCCTGCTGTAATAAAGCCAAGATAACCCCTGGGGGCACCTCTGATGGTTCCTAACACATTAATTGACCAATGTAGCTCAAAATTGAGTAGTTTTAAATAGGAACTATGTTTTCTCTTTAAAATATATCATGTATTAGCTCATTAGAAACTGACCATGACAATGGTAGAGGTGAAATGCAATATTTTCCCTGCAGTTTTATGGCAAATATTTGTCCTTCGATAGAAATAATTATCTTTGTCCTAAGCATTAGTTCCCTTCATGACCAGGGAAACTTTACTTATGTGCCTCCCAGAAAATCTACTTTTGGTCCACCAAAGAAAATGAGGTAATTAGGTGGAAAAGTGAGACTTCCACTCACTCTGTGGGGTGACTGCAGAGTCAGTGGGATAAGTTGTGCAAGGCCATGGAGGAACTGCAAGTTCAGCATGCAAAAGGCAAGAGAAAGTAAAATATGGCTTAAAGTGTGATGAAGGGGATAAGGAAGCTTAAGGGTGTTTAGGCTGATGAGGTTATTGGCTTGGAGTGTGACCCAAGGAGAGGATAAATGGATTGCTGCCACTGCAGGGCTCTGTCTGGGCTGGGAAGGACCATGGATTACAGGGAGTTAATCAGCAGCTGCCTCCTCACCTGTGCTGAGTAAGTGCTCTCACTGGTGCCTCTGGAGTTATGGATGCCAGAAAGGGCAAAGACAAGCTGGAATGAATAAAAAAAGACAGCTGAGTAAGGGAGGAGCATGGTTGGAGTGCTGGGATAAATCAGGAGTGATAGCCTGTGAAACTGGGATACATTGATCAGAACGAGACCCGTGCTCATTAAGTGAGCAATTCACTTCTGAACCAGGGAAAAAAAACACCAAACTGCCTTAAATTAAAGCTGCTAGAGAGGCATCTTCACTGCCCAATCTGCACAGGGTTTGTTTTGCTTGCAGAATCATTTATTATTATTTCTGTTGCAGTAATGACCACGAGTTCAGCGTTGTGTGGGCTGTGTGCTCGCTCCTGAGACAAGATCCAAAAATACAGAAATCAGGCTGGGGCTGGTGCAAACGATGACAGTGGAATGGGGAGTGTTGGCAATACAAACGTGTGGTTTATAGAATAAAGAGGGGTTTTTACAATGCTGTGGTTCTGTTCTGTAATTGGCACTCAGAAGGTCTCACTGGCCAGGGAGGTTTGTCCCTGGGGCTCCCAGACACCTCCTGGGTGCTCCTTAAACACAACTCGGGGTCCCCAGGGAGCAGGGGGTGCCTGGAGGGTCTGCACGGGGGGACTGAGTCAATATTGCCCTGGGGAAGAGGGGGGAAGGAGGATGCACAGCAGGAGGATAATGGATAAAAATTAACTGATGGAGCTGAAAGGCATCAGCCCCTATGTGAGGGTCAGAGCTGAGCTGCTCGTTCCAGTTCCCACCTCCGCAGAGCTGAAGTTTCCCTCAAGGGAGGCGGGAGGAGAAGGGAATTCTCTGGGGTCTCCTCCCAGCCTGGGGGGGTTCAGGAGCCTGGTGCCCCTCTGGAGGCCGCTCCAACCAGCCCTCCATGCAATCACTGAGTAGTTCTCAGGTTTTTCCTCCTCTGTTGTTATGGAAACAGGCTGTCCAAGGGCTGCTGAATCCTGGATGTGCAAGGAGGGCAGGTAGACAGGGAATCCCTCTGTGCAGCTTCAAAGCTCAATCAAGATGAGGATGTTATTTTGGAGATTAAATAAGCACAGAGAGCCAAAAGCACTCTCACAGAGGCGTTCCTAGGATGGAATAGGAATATAGGAATGGATGGAAATTCCATTTCCTGTGGAATATCCATAGGAAAGCTGCTGGTGTGAATTCCTGTACCCACCTGTGGGCATGTGCAGCATCACCCTGCTGAATGAATGCCAGAGGTTTTGCCTGAGGGAATGCCTCGTTACACCCCATTTTCCCTGGTGCACATTTGGTTAGGACATTCCTTGTGTTTCTCCATTTCATTTTCTTAAATTCCATCTCATTCATTTCCTGAAGTTGCAGGATCAAAGACCTGAAGACACAAACCCGTGCCAGGATGACAGTGGTGATTTGGAGGACACCTGAGGAAATTCAACAAATCTCAGTGCTCTAAGGCTGGGGATAATAACTCCAAGTGTGTTATTTCATCTGGGGTAACATGCATCCTTCAAACCTCTGCTTCCAGCTCCTTGCTTGGCAGATCAGCGTGGTTTTCTTGGAGCTGCAGCCCTGTGTGGAGTCAGTCTGATGTTCTGAGCCCGTGAGCCAAGGCAGTTTTCTCAGAGAGACTCAATGACTTCTTTCAGAGCTTGCAAGAGGCAGCTGGCAGACACATGGACTCGTGTGAGCAGGCCAGGAAAATGTGTCTGATTGCAAAAAGGGCAAAAGAGATGATTAATGCCTCTGGGGGCTTTCTACGCCACCTTCTCTGCAGTCCATGCATGGAGCAGCTCCTCTCTGCTTCTCCCCAGCTCCCTCGCTTCACTTGCTGCTCCCTCCCTCTGTATTCAGCTGCACAGTTTGCCTCAGCCCGCTCAAAGGCTGTAAATCAGATTGCAGGATTCAAGCAGGGAACAAAACCATCACAAGCCAATTCACACAGCCTCGGCAGGAGCGAAGAGGAAAGGCAAATTCCCCGGCTAATGAAGCTCACACCTTTGTGCAGGAGCAGGATTGTCTGTGCTCCCTCCTCTCAAGGAGCTCTTCAGCTCTCTCCTAAAGCTGCTAATCAATGCTCTGGTAATGCCAGCCTGGAATGGCAGCCTCTGGAGGAGCATTTGGCCACTCATAATACCTGCAGGAAAGTCTAACTGGCTCAGGATGCTGCAAGCTCTCATAGGTAAAACCCCAGTACTTCCAGTCAGGTCGTGGGGTGCTGCTGGACATGGGAACGAAGGAAGAGAAAGGGTTGGAGTGTAGGAAATTCCTCCCCTGGGCCACACTGGGACAGAGTCAGTGTCACCATGATATTTCCTGAAAAATCTTCTTCTTTTCTGAAAAATCTTCTCAGGATTTTTCTCATGAGAAGCTGAGCAGCCTGAGTAAAGAAATGCAAACAATAATTATCCGATTGCTTGGGAATGTGGTCTGGAGGTTGCTCACCAACAGGTGCCTCTTTGATTGGTTCCATGTCAATTGTGTTGACTTAATGACCAATCCCAGTCCATCTGGTCAGTGACAGGTTTTTTATTATTCATTATTTTCTAGCCTTCTGATGTCTCCTTTCTATTTCTTTAGTATAGTTTTAGTATATCATTCTATATCATATCATATCATATCATTCCATATCATATCATAATATAATATATCAGCCTTCTGAGAACATAGAGTCAAATTCTCATCTCTCAGCTCGTCCTGGGGAACCTCACAACACCACAAGTCAGGGCTTGTGGTGCCCTCTCCTGGTGCCAGAGCCTCTCCATGGCAGTGGCACCACCAGTAGGGTCCCTGGTGCTGGACTGACACCAGGTGCTGATGCTTGTTTATGTGTCTGTGACAATCCTGAATTCAGACAGCAAAGCTCCCACACTGCAAGAGAAGGATGTGACCAATCCACCAAGTGTGTCACCATGCCAGGGCTGACCAAGCCCTGAGTGGTGCTGCAGTGACACAGGAGCTCATTGTTTCTTCTGGAAGTATCACAGCCACACGTTCTGCTCTGTGAAATGATCCTGGGGTTTTTTAGCTGGCCCAAATTCTTTGGATGTCCAGCTGGATTCTTCCAGGTTGGTTTTGTGCTGCTCTGCACTGCCTGAGGTGGATAAAACCAAAAGCCCTTTCCAGGTCCTGTGGAAGGAGTCTCATGAACAGCAGACCTGCTCCATGGGTGAAGTCACTGTGGGAGATTCCCAAATAAATCAATCCACACTCATCAGACACTCAGAATAGATAGCAGCGTCAGAGTTGTCCTGGGAACATAAAACAAAAGCCAGAGAAGACCTTTCTTTGCAAAGGTTGTCCTTCCCTACAGGATACACAAGCTCTTTCCTTGAGCAGAGTTCTCAGTCTGGAGAAGACACAAAGGTTTGGTGAGGTCAGCTAAGAACTTGACCATAACTCCTAAATTCACAAGAGAAGCATTGGGTCCCTGTGGCACAGTGACAGAACAAAACCCTGTGATGAACAGACAGCTTTTTATTACTGAAAACTGCATCAGACCTCCAATTTCAGTGCAGAAAAGGGGAAATCTGGAATTCTACTCTCTGTCCCTCCACCTAAAGATTAAATTACATGGTATTTTTGGACCAGTATTTGCTCCTGAAGGTTACCTCACTTCCAGTTACCCTGAAGTCAACTGGGAGCCAGTTCTCTTCTAAGTGCAATTCTCAGAGCTGGCAGCAGCTTGGAGAAAAGATTATCATGCAGGAGCAAGACTGCACTAATTGCAGAAATAGGTGTTTCAGCTGCTGCTCGTTTGCAATATTGGAGTGAATTAAAACAAATGAAGCTGACATTAAATAGATATATAGAAAAAGTACCAAGGCTGGGGAAGCAGAGCTGTGCAGGAGATGAAGGAGGTGTTTTATGATGTGCAGTGTTTCGTGAGCTCATGGCTGTTCGTGTCACTGAGGGCACAAAGTGACCTGAGCCTTTCCAAGGACCTGCTGGAAGACATGGGATGAATGTCCTGCTGTCCTTCTGCTGCAGGTACCATGGACAATCAGCCAGTCCTTGGGTCAGCAAGACACCTGGAAGAGAGCAGGGTCAGAGAATTCCAGAGTGGTTTGGGTTGGGAGGACTTTAAAGATCATCCAGTCCCACCTCCCACTGTCCCAGGTGCTCCCAGCCCTGTCCAACCTGGCCTTGGGCACTGCCAGGGATCCAGGGGCAGCCCCAGCTGGGAACAAAACCATCACAGGCCTGCCCACCCTGCCAGGGAGGAATTCCCTTCTCCTAACCTCTGGTCTAAATCCCTCCCCTTTTAGTTTAAACCCATTCCTGTTATCCATCAGTGCCTGCCTGTGTAAAAAATCACTCTCAGGTCTCATCCCCTCCCCATGTGCAGCTCCCTCCAGCCCTCCTCACACACACAGCCACCCTCAGAGTCCACGAGGAGCTCTCATCACCCTGAACAAGTTTCATGCCCCAGCTGGAGCTTTCTTCCTCTGCAGGGCAGTGCCTCACCCTCCAGCACACCCAGCCTCACATGCACCACTCAGGAGATGCAGATTCAGTCTCCAGCCTACAGCTGCTCCAACAAAAGCTGTGTGGATGCAGGAAAGAAATAAACTGGCAAAGCAGAAATCCAAGATGATGCAGAGCATTTTTCCCCTCCACAGGGCTCTGAAAGGCCATGACTACTAAGCTGCATCTCTAGCAAATACTTATTTTTGCCTTTATCACTCAGTCTTGAAGCAAAACAAACACACAGACTGGTGTTGCATGTAAACTCCTTTTTGTATCAAGGGTAAATTCAGTTGTGGGCATTTTCCAGAAAACACTGATAAAATAAAAGCATCCTCAGGGAGCCCTATCCCCTTCCTTCAGCTGCTCATTACACATCTTGCTCTAACAGTTTATCCAACTGAATTCTCAATCCCAGGTGTTGATGAGGACTGAGAAATTTTGCCAAAACCCAACTGTTTTAAAATCAGTGCCCAGAAATTTTTCATCAGTGTGTAACATTTGTGAGGCCCAGTGAGGTAAAGGCTGAACTGGATCCAAGCAGGTTGAAAGGTGTTACATGAAAAGATTCAGAGGATAAGTTGTTAATAGGGTGGGGGAGAGGGGTTTTCTCAGCGTTCTTGCTTATAACCTTCCATTTACATAGTGGAATAATCTCAAAATAGGGATTATTATAATGTAGGAAGGCCTAATTGAAAGAAGGTGCTGTGGTTAACTCAGGAACCATTTAATTTCAAATGCTTTTATCATCCCCTGATGTGAATCCACATTTAAACATGGAGGAAAAATACGTGGTATATTCAGGAACAAACAAAGGTATTGTCTGACATAAGAAGCTTATGTAAATGTGGGATGGCAGAGCTCCTTTTGCCATAAACCTTTCAAATACCTCAATAAATCATGAAAAAAAAAATCTGTATTTTAAGGAGGTTTGCCATGAGATTTCACCTGTCCACGACTAAGGGCAGCAATCTTCAGGGTAAAAAAAATTTAAAAAGATATTTGCTAGAATCTTCCTAGAAAGCAAATTGCAAATAAAATATCAACTGTTGTGTGCTTCCATTATGGATCCACTGACAATTTGCTGATTTTCAAAGCCAGGTGACATCATGCAGGGCTGGATGCACCTTTCAGTCCCCCTTTACAAGCCAGTAGATTTAGTTTTGCTTTTAAAGGCAGAGAGACATAAAAAATAAATTAAAAGATGCCTGTACTCCAGTGGCTTAAAGCCTTTGAATGTAACACAGAAAGAAAAAAGCAGAACCAGAAATCCTGGATATTTCCATTCTACCCAGTACAGCAGCTATCCTGATATAATCTCAGGAAAATCTTTCACCTGCTTCTCTCCCTTGCTGTTCTCACCTTTTAATTTTCCTTTTAGACCAGGAGTACTTTGGAGAAGGAACCATGTGCTCCTAAATATGAGCAGAATCCTTTAGTTGCCAGTGTTCTGCTCCCAGTTGGAAAACCAACAATTCTAATTACATGGAGGCAGGATGCATGTGGATGCAACATTACTTTGTTCAGCCTAATCAGCTCAATTCCATCACTGGAATCTCTCTCAATTATAGGAGAATCCATGTGTGCCTCAGAGACAGCAGGAATCAATCCTAATTAATCCCCACTGCCTGCACCATTCTCCTGTGCAAACAGAGAAAGGACGTGAGGTGTTCCCAACATGGGTGGGAATTGTGAGTTCCTTCTTCTGGGAATCTCTTACTGCCCCATCAGGAAAGGCTTGTGCTGTGCCAAGCAGGAATACCAGCACTAAGAGCAATAAAATGGGTGCTTCAAGCAGAAAAAGAAGTGGACGAATCATCAGAGGCTTTTCTAGAGAGAGCAGGGTATGACCCACCTCACTTCTGAGCAACAGATCCGTGGATTCATTCTGGTCTAAGAAAAAATAAAGAAATGGAGTTCCCTGGGTTCTATACCAAGTGAGAACTTCATAAAATCATTTCCTCTTCCTGACAGAAAAGATGAAATTTTGTGTCCTCAGTCAATCACATCACAAATGGGTACCAAACCAAAATTCCCCTCAGGGTGAGCAGTGGGTTTCCCCAGCTCTCTTGGAGCAGGAGGGAGCTGTGACCACTGGGTGGAAGGGGCAGGATCAGGTCACCAGCAGTGCCCCACACCTGGCAGGAGCTCCTGGTTCACCCTACAGCCACCTCCAGGCTGCCCAGGGGGAACAGGGAGCTGGTTTGGTCCCAAGAGCATCAATGACGTGCACAGACAATTTTAGAGTGCTCTAAGCACCTCTTGAGCATCCCTGACAATCAAGCTTCAAGTCTGTGTGTACTCTTACAAAATGAGGGAGTGAATGGGTTGCAGTTGCTCCCTTTAATCATCTTTATTTGGATATTAGGCTCCTGAATGTGCAACTTCCTGCACTGAAGTCAATTTGAGCTGCAAAAGGCACGGAGCACTGGCTCCCCAAGAGGGCCATGGAAAGGGGTCTGTGCTCCCAGCTCTGACCCCAGCACACAAACCTGCTCTCAGTTTTATCCTCCCAGCTCTGAGTGTCTTATCTGCCACAAACCCACACAGGAATTAAAAAGCTGCTGCATCTCAGAGAAGGATTTTTGTCCGCAGCGTTGAGACAAATCAGAAACGAGTGAAATTATTCAGCAGAGTTGAAAAGTCAGGAGAAGAGGGCAATGAACCAGAATGGCACCCAAAACCCTCCTGCAGCACAGCACCCTCCCTTTATTCGGTGCAAAGACAGAATGCTGCTTATTCCTGACAGGAATTGCACTTCCAGGAGTCACACCCATATATCAAAGAACACAGAAGGAAATATAAAACAGAACTGGAGGAGACAATCAGCAAGATTTTGTTTCAAACTTACAGCTGAGATCAAAAGGTCAATTCAGATTTCCAGCTCTCCTTGCCCTAAGCATAAGCTGAATGATGCCACTCTTCTTCAGGGCCAGATCTGGAAAATATACAAATCCTTTGTTATAATTTGACCTTGCAAAGATCTTTCACAATGGGGATTATGGTGTTGGCAGAAGATTATTCTGCACCTGTTTCCCTGACATTTGTCCCTCTCAGAGGAAGTGCAAATACTGGTGACATCAACCCTCAGCAGTGCCCTGTCACTCCTGTGGAGACAGAGCTGGGATGCAGACAGAAAGAAGGGAAAAGGTGATGAAGAAATAAAACCAGGAGCAGAAACTGGAAAGCTTTTTTCCCCATCCACTGCTTCTACCAACAAAGCAAAACAAAAGATGCACAGGAAAAATCAATACCAGCCAGTAAAAAGAAAGCCACGTTGGAAACGTGCACAGGGAGAGGCAGGAACGCCCTGGCATTTATTCTAAAGTCATATAAAAACCTGCATCTCTCTTTAAAATATTGGGAAAGCCTGGATGAAACACGTCTGATATAAAGGGTTGCTGAGATGGAAGTGACTGACAGCATCCAGGGGGAAAAGAGACAGATGAAATCCAGGCTGTTGCAGCTGGATGCTCTGACTGAAGTTAGATGTTTCTTAGCAGGAGAGAAATGTAATAACTTTGGGAAGAAAAATGAATAAAGCTGGAAAATGTCCTCTGAGGAATGAGTGAGAGGCTGGTGTCACAAGCACTGACAACAAAGCTGGAAGCCAGCCTGGAATCCCAGGTTTCAAGTGGGATGAAGCTCTTCCTTTCCTCCCTGTTAACTTCCAACCAATCATAAATGGGATTAAAGGACCTAATAAAATGATTACCATCCTCTGGGTTTGTTACCTGTATTTTCATACCAGGCTATTCCTGGTAGTGCAATATTAAGTTCTGTCATCCCTTGGCTGCTGATGGGAGTGGGAACTCCTAACAAGTAATTTTGCAGGGCTGTTATTAAAATCTCAGCCTGTCTCTAATAAATACTGTCATTAATATGGATCACATCTGTAACTCTCCAAAAAAAAGAGTTCTTCTATGAAAAAAGTGGCTTTTATTGACTCAACAACACAGTGTGCCACCAGCAAATCTCTAGTTTAAAATTCTGAAATGGACATATTTCTTTTAAATAACCCTGAGCCTTTTAATCCCATCTCAATAACAGCAATATGAAAAGAAATAAATCTAAGTTTTGTACCTATGTGATACCAAAATCTCCTTGATTTCAGCTAGACCATAAAAACATCAGTGACCCAAATCCCTGTTTCTGAAAAGACAGGTTGAGATTGAATTTACAAAAAAAAAAAATAAGCTATTTTTTTAAAATGCTCCCCAGTTTTTCATCTTCATTCATTCTGGTGCACATATTTAAGCAGTTTCCAGTTTTTCAGTTTTCTTGGCCAAGCAGAAATATTTATTATACTTGTAAAGTTTATATTACCCTGTAGCAAAGCAATTTATCATTACTATACATGGGTGACTTTGCTGATTATTAAAATACTGTTAAAGTGAAAACTGTTCAGCTCACCACTCTTCTCTAATTTATTCCCGTTGTTTGACTTCAATTGGAATAATTCTGAAAAATAATACATCAGAGTCAGAAATTGAGACAGGGGATGGGTAGACAGGACTGTGAGAAGTGCCTGGTTGGTGAAGCTGAGGTGCTCTGAGAGGTTTGGGGGCTGGTTTGAAATGGAAAATGGGAAAATGAGGCTCAAGGGGGACCTTGTGGCTCTGCCCAAATCCCTGAAAGGAGAGGGGGGTTTGGGCTGTGCTCCCAGGAACAGGGACAGGAGGAGAGGGAATGGCCTCAGGCTGGGCCAGGGGAGCTCAGGGTGGACATCAGGAGGAATTTCTCCATGGAAAGGGTGCTCAGGAATTGGAACTGCCCAGGGAGGTCTCCAAGGAAGGGCTGGAGGTGGAACTCACTCCTCAACGTGGGCATCAGGCACACTTGGGCTCGATGGTCCTGGAGGGATCTTCCAACCTCAGTGAGTCTGGGAAGAGTTACCCAGGGATGAGGGAACAGGGAGGGACTTAGAGCTCAAAGTGTATAAAGAAGAAAAGAGTATAAATATTCTAGATCTTTTTTCCAATCCAGTAATATCAAGGAGTCCTTAAAGCTAGGAAAGCCCTCTGAGATCATTGAGTCCAACCACCCTGCAGCACTGCCAGGGCCACCACTGACCCATGTCCCCAAGTGCCACATCCACACATTTGTTATATCCCTCCAGGGATGGTGATTCCACCACTTCCCTGGCAGGCTGTGTCAATGCCTGGCCACCCTTTAAGTGAAGAAATTTTTCCTAATATCTAAAATTCCCCTGGTGGAACTTGAGGCCGTAACAAAATGTGTTAGGTTCCCATATCCCCACTGAATGCAGGAATAGATAGCACAAGTTCTTATTGTTTAAACACCTCCTTTACAGCCCCTCTCATTTTACAGCCCCTGAGGCTGAATTTGAGCTGGAATTTTGCACTCCAGGTTTCCAACCAGCAGGGATTATTTATGGCTGAACCAACAACTTCTCCATGCAAGGGGCTGTGATGGCAGCCCTGAGAGAATGGCCCCCAAAAGCTGCAGCAGGTTCTGCTGTAAGTTTTGGGTTAAGCACTGTCCCTCCTTTGGTCTGGAGATCTTGTAAAATTAAAACATGACAAAATCCAAATGCTGGTAAGCTGATAAGAGCACTGAGCTCATTATTCTGGCCTTTTCATTCCCCAGCAGTTACATTTTCCTCTATCGTTTGCTGTCTTTGTAGTGATAACTCACATCGTTTTTGAGTTGCACAAAATGAGATTTTCAACAAAACACTTATTTCTCAATCTGAATTAACCATGTTTTAGGTAATATTTCCACATCCTCTCTTTTTCCTGGAGTTGAACCTCAGGTCAAGTTGTAGACTGCTCTTCTCTGACAACAATTGCCCCAATCAGAGTGGTCGCTTTACTTCTTAATGAGCTGATTTTTGTTCTGTTTCTTCCTCTGCCTTATCTTAAAATGCAGAAGATGGTAATTTACTTTAGTGCACAGCAAATCCCCTCCAGTAAGAAATACATTCTTCTGAAGCCAGAGTGGCCAATAGCAAATAAAGTTCAGTTCTTTGGGTGATGTCAAAACAATGCCTGATGGAAACAAAGGCAGCTGCTTTGATTTATATTGCCTTCCCCCAGCACTACAAGCCAGCGCTCTGCTTGCCCTTTTCTCTGCAGTTGCACATTAAGCTGAATGCTTTAGAGACTTTCCCCAACAACTCCCAGATCTCTTTCCTAATCAGTATTCGGCACATCTTTCCCTCAGCAGATGCGCTGAGATTTCCCCCCTTTGTTCCAGGATTCATTGTTCTCCATTAACTGCAGTTGCCATTTATTAGTCCAGATGCAGGAATGATCCAACGACCCCGTGTGAGTCAGGGTGTTCACACCCACCCATCCACCCTCCTGTGCTCCTGGGATCATCACATATTTAAATGTATGCACCCAAACCAGGGGCTGCTTTAGCGAGATTTATGATGTTCCCCAAACGCGCATATGATGGCAAAATGGGATTTTTCAGCTCAAAGGGAGCCATCTTCAAAGATGGGTTTTGAAGATCTGCTCTTCCCTGGCTTTGAGAACACAAAAATCCACAGGAGCAGATCCTCAGCTGGTGAGAAATCTTGTTAGGATTAATGCTGCTTGGGTTCATTTACACCAGGTAAGGGTGTGATCAATTAAATCTGTGCTGTGGACTATATAATTTTATAATGAAAATTTATATGTAGTCATGTTAGGCCACCATATTCATTTTAGGGGGAAAAAGGAGACAAAAAATTAAGTATAGAAACACTGGGAGAATCCATTCTGGAAATACAGACAAATTGGTAGGAAATGGAGTGTGTCATGCTTAAATATTCAAACTACTGATAATATAAACAGGTGGCAGCCATATAATATAAAGTACATTAGCTTGGAATTCTGCAGACACTTGGATGATAGGGAAATAGGATTTCACATCATATTAGCCCACTGGTCCATGAAATCCTATATCCTTCTTTCTACACTGGCTAGTAGTTAATTCCTCAGTGGAAGACAATCCCACCTCTCATAACGCCCCTCAGAAACACAAAATGCCTCAAGACACAAGAAGCACGAAAATAAAGTGAAAGAAAAAAAGTGCAAAAAAAGTGCAAGACAGCCCTTGAAAAAATTTGGGAAAAGCCAAAAATGAGAGCTCATAGTTTAAGAGCCAAGATTTGCTGTCGTAGAGCCAAGCTCAGCTGGGTGTTGGGTGGCTGGAAGTGAGCACTGCTTTCCCCCTCAGGTTATAACCCAATTCCCATCAACCCTGCCTCAAATTTATGATCCCAGTGCCCTTTGTGAATAAAGATGTTTCCACTTCATAAAGCCAAGGGTATTACTGGCAGTCACTCTTCCCTTTCTCCAAGGGGGGTAGTGAGGGTGGCAACTCAGTGACCCTTCCTTTGTGACAGCCCCTCAAGCCAGAGCTGGGAGTGACTGTTAGGGACAGGTTCAGATAAAATCTGACAGATAATGTCAAACCCAGTGAATATTTTCTTGGCTACCACAGAAATAACTCTGGGTTTAAATTAAAATAAATATTCTGGCCTATTCTGGCTGCATACCTGGAAGTCTCCAAGGCCAGTTGGACACTGGGTCTTGGAGCAACCTGGGATCCAGGTGGGAAGGTGACACCATGGGAAGGTGTCCCTGCCCATGGCTGGGGTGGAATGGATGATATGGGTGATCTTTAACTTCCCTTCCAACCCAAACCGTTCTGGGATTCTGGGATTTTTTGCCTTAAAGGCGTGCTCACACTGAGAACCAAGCCTGGAGCATCATCAGAGGACTTCACAAGGAACTGCTCCTCCTTCATTTGGGGCAGACCCCAGCAGGGCTCCCTCATCATGTCCTCACCCTGCCCCACACACAGTTTGGGGTTTGTATCCTCTTTGAGAGAAAGCAAACCCCCACAGCAGCCAGGGGAATCTTCTCAAGAGCCAACACAAAATCGCATCTTTGTACCTGAACTCAAACCACACCATTTTCCCACTAGATCTGGGTATGGATCCTATAACACAGCATGGGCATTTCCTTGGTTCCCAATTGATTTTTTTCCCTAATACACACTAATAAAATGACAATTTTCAATGAAATTGTTTCAGAACTGTAAACTGTTCTAAAAGCTGAACTCAGGCAGGAGCTAATGATGCAGTGGATTTACTAAACCAGGTCTAAGCACACAAGAGTGATGGGAAAAAATATCCTGTCCGATACTTTTTTAATAGACTTTGGATAACAACAGTACACAGAAAAGCATCATTTAATATCTTAAATGATCCATCTTGTCATGCTGTGGCTTCATCTCACATGATCTATTGCTTTACAGCATGCTATTATGTATATAGAAGAAACAACTTGTAATAAATTACCACAGCTCTATTTACTCCTCAATATCTGCTTCCTTTCCCATTTAACCCATGCCAGGGTAAGCCCATTTCCAAAAACATGGATCCTTCTCCTAATCTTTGTGTGCCCAGATATTTAATCTTAATTGTAAAATATTTAGTCTTATTTAATCTTTTTAAGCACAGATGTTTGTGATATCTCTCCTGGGTAGCAAATATTCAGTCTGTGGCCACTAGACTTCAAGTCTTACTGATAAACACCAGAATTATGAAGAATTTTGATTCATTTTTGAAGATGATGGGCAGCTCAAATCCTACAGCTACAAGGAAAGGAATAAAATACCTTGGAGAAGTTGTCTTAATTCCCTCATGTGTTTTGGAAACCTTCTTGATAATACTTGCCTTGAAATGTCTTGATATAGAGCTCAAACCTGGATCCTCCTGGTGCTCTTGGCGCCATTCTTGCACTGCGATGTTGCCAAGAGCAGATGGGTTTTCCAAGGTGAATATTTCTCCTTCCCATGGCCTGAAATTTCACAGTGAATACTGAGAATCACAGCTGGGCAGAGATCAAAGGAGATCTGGAGATGCTCTAAAAATGAAGATCCCACAGAAAAGCCAGAATAGGGCGGGCACCAAACCCTTCCTCACTTGTGGAGCACCAATTCATGTGCAGATCCAGCACAGCTCCAGATCAAGGCTGTAATCTCCTGCATTTGTCAGTCTGGAATTCCTAAACAGCTTCCTCTCTCCCTGTATAAATGACATCTTTTGATATGTGTTATCACATTTTTCCATTCCAATTCCATTGAAACCGTAGAGCGGCATAACAAAACACAGAATTATTCCTGCTAGATTCAGCAACTGGAATTAAAGAGGGTTTTTTTCTTTCTTCTTGAACACAATTGTAATATTTCATATTCCTTCTACAAAGAGCAGGATTTAATGGCTGTTATGGATTTTTCACCCCCTTAGAGAATTTCTGAAAAATTCAATTATTTTTGGGGACTGCTTGAGTTTCTATCTCCCAGTGATGATGAATTACCTATTGTAGTGGCTGACTTAAAAACAATACACAAAAATCAATTGTTTGACAAAAGGAAAGACACAGAGAACCTGGGACTGGCACACACTGCCTTTGCCCTGAGTTAAAAAATGCACCAATTTCTAACATTTTACCTTTTTAAACATTTTCTGCAGCAGCATCTGATTACATTGCAGCTTTTTTGCTTTCCCATAGAGAGTGACTTTGCCAACAAGATGATTTGCCATCAAGAAATTGTAATTAACTTAATGAACTTTGTCTTTTAAACAGTTGGAGATTTGAGAGCTAAGAGTAATGATTATTCACAAGTAGCAGAGTTTGGTTTCAAACATACATATTCAGTGCCAGATATCAGCAATTTGCATCTTAACGTTTTCATGTTCAGACCTGCTGACTGTCGAAGGAATAATGTTATGCACCAAATAATAGCTTTAGAAATAACAATAAATAACATTGAAAATGGAATTGAAGTAATGCCTCTTGTAATGAAGAGTTTTAGAGCTCAAATCTGATGCTAAAAGAACAACATTGCACCAGACCACAGCAAGAGTCCTTCTGTGGAGCCCTGAGATCCAGCTGGAAGCCAACTTTTCATTCTGTCCATGAATCTACAAATTATATCTCCTACTTTGGGCTGAGCAGCATAAATTGTCAAGAAAAAATATAGTCAGCCTGGAGCTATCAGTACAAATTGTTGGGATGCCAAGTGCTGGGGTTTTGAGAACCAGCTGATTTTCCTTCTCTAGAAGTATTTTATATTAATCTCACGCTAAAGAAATCCAAAGTATTGCATTGGTAAAGTGTGACTGAGTTCAGTGCTGGAATTTCCCACCACACACACTCAGCCTGGTCTCATCCCCACACCAGCAGAATTTTGGGGTTGGGTTTTATGGGTTTGGCCATAAATTTCTCAGCAACTTCAAAGAAAATTGTGACATTTCACAGGGAGTAAAGGAAGTGTAAGAAACACCCGCAATTTTCTCCCTCTCTGAGGAAGGCTCAGCATCCTCTCCAGGACAGACCCAGCTCCTTGTCTCTAAAATTCATTACAGGGTACTCTGGCTCTGAGCAGGACCTTCCACAATATCCCCAGTGGGAAAGGAACGGTGTAAGTGTTTAGAAGTGAGTTTAGATGGGGTATTAAGAAGAAATTGTTCCCTATGAGGGCAGTGAAGCCCTGGCACAGGTGCCCAGAGCAGCTGTGGCTGCCCCTGGATCCCTGGCAGTGCCCAAGGCCAGGCTGGACATTGGGGCTGGAGCACCTGGGACAGTGGGAGGTGTCCCTGCCATGGCTGGGCTGGCACTGGATGGGATTTAAGGTCTCTTCCAACACAAACCATTAACTCATCCTATAATTTATCATCCATCTTTTGAAGCAGTGACCTGTGTACATTTTTTCCATTGGTACAACCCTTTCAGGCAGACCTGTAATTTATCCTGCCCTAAAAAAGCAGCAAATGAAACCCCCCCCACCAGCCCAGCCCAAGGGCTTCCACTGCTGCAGACAGGGACAACCCTCACACCTGCCTCGGGGTCACCTCCACACCAAGGAAAATAAAAAGCTGAGGAAGAGTGAGTCTCTGAGGAGCAAGGGGTTGAAATTACAGCTTGCCAATTTTAATGGGTGACCTCATCTCTGATGCTTTGAAAATATTGTTTCTTAAAAAAAAGTCTCTTGACAAACATTCATGTTGGATATCTCTCTACCTTGCATGGCTTAGATGAAGAGATTTGTCAAAAAATGTGTGTGTTTTATATTTTAGGGAATCACAATTTTTCACTTTTCTGTTTGGAGGGTTTTTTTCCTAATTATTGCCAAGCTATTTTCAGTCTAGGAATATTATTCCTGTTTTGAATGTCACTCCATGGATCTCCTGCCACAGATACAATTACATTGTCACTGAAAAGCAAGGAAGTCAAATCTCAAAGCTCTTACTCACTTGAGTAACCTCAGAGTCAAAGCAGGGGGATCCAGCTCCTCATTACACATCCCTGAAAGGAATTTTGTGACAAAGCTCCTGAGGATCTTCACTGAGGACCCTCCATGACCCTCTGCTGTTGGAGGGGCTTTACAAAACCTCCAGAAACCCCACAGATGTGGGGTCCTGCTTCCCTTCCTGCAGAGAGGAACCAAAGTGACCACGCTGCTCTCCAGCCCTTTAAAAGGAATCCCCCTCCAGTGGTTTTCACCCTGCTGAGCCACAAAAGGGAAATGCTGAGCAATTCCAAAGTAGGAACAAAAGTTTTCTCCCTGTAGCAGCTGCAGGGTTTGGATCCCACCATAAATTGTAGATTAAATTGTGGGCATGAAGGCATGAAATTCTGGTAATGCTATTAACTCATCATTTTTACGTAAGGGCTGTCTAAAGTACAAAACCTTCCTAAAACATCTTCCTAGCACAGATATGGCTCAACCCAGTTCAGGTACATTCAGCTGCCCAAATTAAATTCTACTAAAGAATAACTTTATTCACATGAAGTTATAGAAGAAGAATAACTGCATTTACATGAAGGCTTCTGCCAGTACAAACATGCAGATTTCCATGTGTGGCACATCCAAATTCCAAATTCCTCAGCACTTCTGCCCTTTGCAGAATTAAATATTATGTGAAGCCCTTCAAGAGCACGACAGCAATTAGAGTTCCCACCTTTGGAGCAGCTTGAACTGCAGGAGATGATGGTAAATCAAAACATAAATTGCTTACCTGTAAAAATGTACAGGGTAATGGTGAGGGAATTCTGCATTGATCCCTGTTTAATCAACAGCAGAGCTCACCTCCAGCACAACAGGAAAAAGTGAGAGGCACTATTATGGGTGGGAAAGGCAAAGGAATAAGAAACAGAGCTATAAAGCAGCAAATATTCTCAATAAAAAGCACCCCCCCGTGACAGTTATATTTTCTGAACAATCCCTTTGCCCAGGGTTTTTCTCCTGGGAAGCTGAGAAGCCTCAGAGAAAAGGAAAACAATAATTATCTGATTTGCTTCTCCTGTGTTTTGCTGCTTTGGAATGTGTTTGGACATTGTTTACCAACAGGTGATTGTTTCATTGGTTTCATGTGAGTTGTTTTGACTCATTGACCAGTGAGGGCCAAGCTGTGTCAGACTCTGGAGAGAGTCACAAGTTTCATTATTCTCTTTTAGCCTTCTGTAGGTATCCTTCCTGTATTCTTTAGTATAGTTTAGTATAGTATTATTTAATACAATATAATATCAAAAAATAATAAATCAGCCTTCTGAGAACATGGAGTCAGATTCATCATTCCTGCCTTCACCACGAGGGCACCCCACAAATACAATCCCCCCCACAAATGAAAGCACCAGCACAGATGCAGAAGTTTGTCTCAGCAGCAGAGAGTGAGGAGCTGATGGTCCCACGGGACACCCAGAGGTGCCAGCAGGTTCATTAAACCCAGACCTGGCTGGGGCTTGGTCACAGCCCAGCTCCAATCACCTGGTGTCTAAAGGCTTCATCTGGGCTCAGGCAACATTGTTTTAGTTGCAATCTTCATCCAGAAAACCCTGACAATGAACAGAATTGTCATTTATCAGCTAAAATACAGTCCTCCATCCCGCTTTAAAACACAGGCAGGCACATTATTTGGGGGGAATAAAGACAAATCCTGTCACTGCAAAGTGCCAGCAGCAGACACTACCTCCTGACAAGTTCCTTGGGGGCAGAAATCAGTTTACAGCAGCTGGGTGAGCTCCCCCTGCTCTCCCTCACCTGCCTTGTCCACACTGCATATTGCAACTCTTTAATTTAGGTTAAATTCCACCTGCAAATGCTCAGTTACTTTCTGTGAGGCTTTCTAAAAACCAGGACAGCTTTGATGATCAGTTCTGGGCTGGATTTGTTATTAGGTGTATGTGCTTCTTGCCTTTTCCTGAAGCAAAATTGCAGAGAAAATGCTCTGTACAGATATAATTTATGAGGGCAAGTGCATGTAGGGACATTCAGAGACAGGCTCAGCCACTCCACGTGCTGAAATAGGAAAGATCAAGAGTTATCATGCTCAGGAGGTGAAGGACAGCATTGTCACCATTCAGCAACATCCCCTGCATTGCCAGGGGCAGGCCCATTTCCATACAGCTGGAAACAGTAATTAATTGGGGTTACCTTTTAGGGAATTCCTTAAGGGATCCTCACTATCCCCTAAGCTAGGCGCTGCCTGAGCAGGGCCATGCAAAGAGAGCAGTTTTTAGAGCAGTGAGGTAGAACAGCACCTCACCTATCCCAAAATAAGACATGAAAGAGAAGAAATGAAGGGACAATGAGAAAAAAAAAAATATTTTTCCTTTAGCACCATATTTACTGTGTGTACCACATTTACAATGTACACCAGCTTTATGGTGCTGTAAATGCCCCAACATCTACCTGATCCTTGATGTTTGCACAAGTGAAGCAGAGCATAATTGTCAAAATAAAAGCAAAATAGGCCTTGGTGAGCTCAGGTATTGCCCTGCAAACAGCATCCACCTGAGAGAGGTGATGGCTGGGGACACCCCATGTTTCAGTCTGCAGCCCTCCACATTTCTTCCTTCTGTTTCTCACAGAGGCTCTGATGCCTCCTCCATTTCCAGTTTCTCATTAAACTCCAATCTGGCAAATATTTCTCTCCAGCGTGCCCCAATTTCTTCCAGTTTTTGGAAGTTTGGAATTTCCACAGGTTTTGTACACACAGCCAACCTCAGGAGGTGCCTGCAGCCCCTCGCAGTTCGCTGCAGCAATTTTGCACGAGCGTTGCTGAGGGTGATGAACTGGAAATTCCATGTGTTCCTCATTCAAATCACACTTAATTGCAGCTAATTCCAGGGCTATCAGAGGAAGTGTTTGCACATTGCCTTATCACAGCCCCACTGGCAGCCACTTGCACTTCGTTTCTCATTTATTTCATATCCAGTTCAAAGCTGCCTGCCTTGGAATTCTCCACGGGCCATTTCCAGCCATCCTCACAGATCTGGTGCCCACGTTCAGTTTCCTTGAAGTGCCTGGGAAAATTTCCATTGATTTTAATTGAACAGGCTGTTCAGCTTTTTTTTTTTTTTTGCTTTTTTTTCCCTCTGGCAATGAAACATTCCAACCACAAAATTCAAGACCATGGGAGTGCGGGTCTCCCGTTTTGTGGTGAAACTGAAAATCACCCTGGATTTTGTGAGATTTGCAAGTAGGAAACATTTGGTGTGTTTTCCTCCTGAAACACACACCAGTTGTGTAATGGGGCTGAGTGTGAAACTGCTGTGAATTATGCATTGAGGTTTGCTAGAACAGGACTTGGGAAAACGAAACTTAATTTGCATTTTATGTTAAATTGTCGTGTTTTCTTAAGTTTGTTTGTTGCTTTTTTCTTCCCCAGAAAAAAAGAAAATCATAACTTCCACATGATTACTAAAACATAGTGAGGGTCATACCATGATTTGAAACAGGATTTCAGGCAGGGCAGATTTATTCCTATCTAGCCTATTACTGTTTCCATAGACTCATGGAATCACTAAGGTTGGAAAAGACCTCTGGGATCATCAAGTCCAACCATTGGATGAACAGATACCAGAATATCTGAGCCCCTAGATCTGCTTTCTCTGCACAACAGAACTATTAAAGATGGAAAAGGGACATTGGCCATGATCCTCATCCTTTTTGAAGCAGTTGGGAAGAAAAGAACAGGATGTGGAGGCAGCCAGAGAAGACTTGTAGGGTGACAGTCAGTGACAGATGCTCAGTGATTCCCAAATAATTGTGCTCCAATTCCAGGCATCTCCCAGGGCTGGCACTCCCCTCCTGGGATTTCATCCCTCTTGGACAGGAAGATTCCTTATTCTGCTCAAATTCTGTGATTATTTTCCTTGCAGCATTAAAGGTCTGCTTCTCCCCAGGTGCCTGTTCAGGAGCACTGGCCAACAGTGAGATGCCTCCCATGGCAATGAAAAGAAATCTACAACAAAAGAAGCGCAGAAAGTTCAAGTCTACCTCAGGTTCACTGGTTCCTGCTCTATCCTTTCATGCTATTCATCTCCTCACAATGCAGGGCTGCAGAATTCAAACACATTTTCTCCAAGCTTCTTTTGCTGTACAGAAAAAGGTTGATTCAATTAAAAAAACAAAAACCAAAAAACAAACCCAACAAGACCCCACCAAAAATCCAAAAGAAACAAAAGCCCCCACTACCAACCAGAAAAACCCCAAACTTTCAAAACATTACATGCTTTCCCTCCAAAAGTACCCCCAAACCGTACCCAAACCACCAAACACAAGCCCAAAGCCAAACTGTCTCTTTTACGCTCAAATATCCTAATACAGAGGTTCCCCACACCAACAGCCCAGTGAAACCCAAAAATACCTGGATTCCTCACAAAATGAAGTCCTGGCAGCATCAAATTTCAAAATTTTTACCCCTGACAGAGCAAAAAGCAACCTCTCCTCCAGGCCTGGCCAGGGCAAACAGGCTTTGCTTAATGATTGGTATTCCCCTCCAGCCACCAGAGTGTTAATTGAATGGATTCCATTACCATAGGAATAGCAAAAACCAGATTAAAAACCAAGCCAGCTGTAAACTGAGCCAATGATTTTAATGGGAAGAAAATAAAGGCTGGCAATTGCGTGGTGAAGTGCATCAAAATGTTAATTGCTTGCAGTCACATCCTTCTGAACTAGTGGAGAGGGTGATGGAGATAAGGTCTGATAAAGCCCAGCAGAAGTTCTGGGCCTTGGTAATCCTGCAGTGGTAATGAATGGGTAAAATGAGGAATAAATATCTGCAGCAGTGTGGAATTAGTGTTGGAGTAAGTTCAACACTGGCATGTTTTGCTTTTGGTTTTACATCTGTGTAAATCTACGTATTTCAACTTGGCAGTTGAAGTAGATGTACATAGATTTTTATTCTATCTATCCGATTTATTCTTACCTTGATTTTTAGGCAAGATTCATCAGTGCAGCCAAGCAGGGCCAACCTGATAACCAAACATGAATGTTACCACTGGTTTCTCCCCAAAACACAGTTCCCAGGACCAAAATTAGTTGCAGATTACAGCAACAAACCTCAAAACACATTCCCAGGTGAGCAGCAGAATGATCCTTCCCAAGATCCACCCTGGATTCCTCTTAGAAAATCCATGTTTTCTGTGATCCACAGAGGACAGCATTTTAGTCAACTGCCACCTGAGGCCCAAAAACTGTGGAAAATCCAGCCTTAAATACAAATTCCAAGTTGTTCCAAAAATTCTCAGCTTATGGTATCCAGACCATCCCATCCAGGTGTTTCATAAAGGGCTGGGCACACCTTGAGCCTGATCCTGACCCTGTTTGGTTTTAGGAGCTGGCTGTACAATACATGTCCTTCTCACTGGCAATGTGAAACACGACACAGAAAGAGGATGATTAAAGAAAATCCTATTGCATCCCTGATGGAATCATGCCTCTTACAGCCTCCCTAAATGCTAAAAGATGCAGTATTGATTTTAGTCAGACAAATCCCAAAATTACAGGAGGCTCTCCAAGTCACACAGAGCACCCTGATGAGATCCTCTCAGCTCTCATTCCTTACTCATAACCACAGAACGTCCTCAAAACTGCCCTGATGGGAGCATGGAGGAATGAGAGTCTGGGGAATTTTAAAATGTCAGAAATATGCAAATATTACGGATTAGTATTCCACAGAGAGCCATAATTTCCAGTGTTTGCACTCATTTTAGCATTCCTTTTAAATTAAAGGCACAATAGGTAAGCTGGCAGCACGCAGATGGTTTAAAGGGTTTGAAACATCCTTATTCATAATTTTGATTTTTTTTCTACCAGGAGCTATTTAGAACCCATTTTTTGTGCTCTTTCAAAGGTAACAGGATTTGGTCTGGGAATGAAATTCAGCAGGAAACCAGCAGGTGATTTGACTTAATGGGTTTGCATATTTTAAACACAAATAATACGAGTTAATAACATCCCTTCAGAACTTTTAACACACCTTGATACACAGGCATGGAGCTGTGTGGGGGAGATTGCAAGGGAGCAAATCCCTGAAATCCCCAGGGGACAGGCACAGGAGGAATGCGGCATTTGGAGAGCCCTGAGGTGGATCTGAAGAGCAGATGAGGGATGTCACACTGCACTGTGACAGTGATGCCCTGTGCAGGCTGCCCTAGAGCAGAGGCTGGGCAGAGTCACAGA